>NC_084470.1:92969412-93293162 GCF_027409185.1 Cynocephalus volans | reverse complement strand
TGGGGTTTGCTCTGAGTATCAGGATTTTTAAAAACTCTCCAGATGGTTCCAACACAGCCAAGATTGTAAATCACTGTCCTAACCCAAAGCTAAATGGTAGGAGAAGCTCAATAAATGATGAATGAATGAGTAGATGAATTCTGCCTTTAACACACCACAGTTCTGACCTAACAGGACCATTTTCAGGGTTTCATATTATGCTAATTCATTAACATATTCAGGAACTATTAATTAAGCAATAATGTGGTACCAGGTGTTATTCTAGGTCAAGCTGCTGGAGATGGAAACGTGAATAAGACTCCCACTTCTGTTTCCAGTGGGCCTTAGGGAAAGCTGGGGCCCTGTCCTAGTTCATCCAAGAACTTTCTGTGCTGCTGGTTAATTGGCCAGTCCCAACAGCAACCATTTCCCTAGTGACTGACAGCAAGTCTTACTCCTGGGTGCTTCCTCTGGCAAATGCTATCTAAGGACACACTCTACATACTCCCAGAGAGAGGAACTTCCTGGAGTGTGTAGGCAAGTCAAGAAAACAAAAAGAAAGTGGTTTTGTCTAGATCTCTCCAAGCACCGCTGAAGTGAAAGGTGAGTCTCAGGCAGCAGACCAAAGTCCTGTGCTGCTCAAAGGAGCTTCCTTCCAGGTGTGTATTACACAAAGAAAATCCAGAGCCTCAGGACATGATTAAGATCCTAATTACCCCACAGATAAAGGAATTTCCCTCCCAGCTGCTGCTGTCTCATACTCACACCTACTTCAAAACCCTGCACTACAGATTACTGAAGAGCAGAGATAATGACCATTTTGTGCTACTGCTGCTCTGGCTCAGACTTTGATAGTATCTCCTCTCAACTGCCATAATAGCTTCCTAACTGGTCTTCCTGCACCTGCTCTTGGCCCTTCAATCCATCCTCTACACAGAAACAAGATGATCTTTCTAAAACCACAAATCTGATTCCCCTACTCAAAACTCTTTAACAGTTTGCCACTGTTGTCAAGATATAATGGAAGCCCCTCTACGTGTAATACAAGGGTAACCCAAATAAAATGAGTGGCCTTGTGTTCAGTCTACCAGTGGTATCACATTCAAAAGAAATTCAAGTCTAACATCCAGAAAACAAAACAAAACAAAACATGCAAAAGTAACTTAAAGCTTTACTGAAGACTCTCAAAGACGCAAAACCATCCTAAAGAACTCCCATCTCTCACTCCTCAGTGCCCCTTAGGGTCAGCTGCTCACCCTCCAATCTCCCTTTCCTCTCCCTCAAAAACTTTAGCTTACAGTGGCTCACCCTTCATCCCATTTTTCTTTCTCTCACCCGCTCTTCAATCTTTCTGATACTGAAGGGCACCATGCCATTTCTAATATAAATAAATTTACCTTTCCCAGTGCCTTCTTTATTCATTACTCTAATCATCCCAACAAAAGTGCAGGAGTCAAGCAGATTCTGCTCTGGAAACTGAGGGAGAGGGCCAGGCAGTGACTAGTTGTATGTAATACCTTTGACCCCATTATACAAGGGCTTTTCCATCTGGCCCCAACTTACCGCAGCCTCATCTCTGATCCTCCCTTCTCCCTAAATAGGCCCTGCTCTTCCGTACCTTTGCAAGGGCTGTTCTCTCTGCCAGGGTGGCTGTTCCCTTCCTCTTGGCCTGACAAGGCATTTGATTAGTTCTTTACAACGCAGTTCTGATGTCACTTCCTTTAAAGCATTCCTCAGTCCCATCAGACAGGGTTTTTCCAAACTTTGTACAAACCTCTATATAACCCTTGTCAAGCTGGGTTATAATACTTTAATTACCAATCAGACTTTCTCATTAGACTGTGAGTGTCAAATTTAGGTCTGATTCATCTCCATGTCCTCAGAGCCAAGAACTGGGAGGTGCTCAATGAACAGTTACCGAATGCTCCAGAAATATGCTCCAGTCACTGAACACTCCTGAGAAGCATTTAGCTGTCCTCCCCTCTCTACTCATCACCTGGGGCTATCTGGGAGTGCATGCCACATCAGGGTTGGAGAGCTCTGCCCTGGCACTTGCCTGGCTAGGCCTGCATATCCTCCCTCATCTGGCCAGCCCTCCAGAGAGCAGGCTGTCCCTCCCTCTGACTCCAGCCAGGACTGGTTCTCACATACTCATAAGGAGTTAAAAGCAGCCAAGCATTTAGGAAACAAAAGGAAATGAACCATCCAGACTTGAAAGCGAGAAGTTAAATGATCTCTATTTGTAGAAGACATGATCTTGTATGTAGAAAATCCTAAAGGATCTACAAGAAAACTATTAGAAGTAATGAGTTCCAGGGGCCCAAGTCCTCAGTTTGGCCTTGGAGGGGCCCCTCTGCCACTTGGCTCTGCTCCCTGCTTCCTGTGGCATTCCCCAGCTCTCTTCCCTGTGCACGGCTCTCAGCACCAGCAGAGGCAGCCCCCTGCTGCCCTCTCTGCACTGTGCCTGGAATGCTTCCCTCCCACCCTCACCTCATTCCTAAAGTCCAAGAATAAGAGCCGCATTTTTTGAAGCTAAAAGCTGGACATGCATTATCTCATTTAATCCCACAGCAACCCTCTGAAGTTGGAACTACTATTATCACCCATAGTTTTCTGATGAGGCTGTGGGGAGCTACATCCCTTGTCCAAGCTCACACAAGTATGTGGACTGCTGGGCTTTGAGGCAAGTACTGAGTGACTCCAACATCCAAATTCTTAACCTAAAAGTTGGGAAGATAAGAGAAGCCCAGTTCCAATGCCAACTCCCCTGGCTAGGTGCCTCTCTTCTCTCCTTGACCCACACTCCAAGGCTGATAAGTTATCAGTTGCCTCCTCATGGAGCGCTGACTCTGTACTGTGTTCATTTACGTAGAGCTTTTCTCTCTGCTGTTCAGCCGGAAGACCCTGGGGAGCAGAACCATGTCTTAATCAGCTTTATAGTGTCATAGGCTAGCGCTGCTTGGCACGTGGTAGGCATGTACATTGCAGGACTCCAGCAAGGAGGAAATGAGAGGGTGGAGGGACAATATACCAAAGAGAACAAATGTCTGATCCCTTTTGCATGCACAGGAGAGAGGGCATCACTCATATTTGGAGTATGAGAATGATCTGGCTGGAGCATATTGTAGATGGGGGGAAAGCTGTCCCCTTCCTTGCTGACAGGGCCCCATGTGTCCCCCAAGGCTGCAGAGGAGCCACCCTAGAGAGGAGAGCTTGCTCTTCACAGAGGGGGACTTGTCCTCTCATCGCTGTCTACTGTGCATCTGGCCCACAGCAGGTGCTCAGTAAATATTTGCTGAATAAACTCACTGTGTGACTTTGAACCCTTTTCTCAACTTCTCTAGGCCTCATCTGTTAAACAAGGGAGTTGCTCTACATCGGAGATTTTTCAAACATTTCCCCTTCACCCCTTGTTGGTAGTGTAACTACTGGCTCATGTAAAAATCTACACAAAACAGATAAAAGCAGATTGCTGTAGCCGGAGTGAAGGGGTGGGGGATCCAGGGCCCTGTCTACCTGGCTCTTTCTCCATCTTTGCCCCAGACTCCCCAGAAGCTCCTCAGAGCAGTTTGATAACAACCATGCTAGAGGAACTCTAAAAGTCCTCGAAAATTCAGAGAGCTCTTTATGGAACATGTGCATTTTAAGAGATTGGCTCAGAAGAGGGAAAATCCTTTCTGACACGTTTGGATGACTATTTCTGAGAGCCTAATGTGCCTGAACGGTGGAGTGTGAGGCACCTGGATTAGGTTTGTCTTAGGATGGAGAGTGGATGTTGCCTTAACATTTATGCAAGTGGGCCCTGGCCACACTGATGTCAGCAGTCAGCAACTTGGACCACTGTACCTTCCGGTCAGCCTGCCATCTTCCTCCTAAATGGGCATCTGTTTCAATCCTACTTTTGTCCATGACTTTCCCTCCTCCTTTTTTCCAGAACTCACTAAGACCTCCACTGGTTACAAGCAGATTGAATAATGTAGTAAACTCAGGGGAAGTTGAACCAGTGGATGTGCAGCAAATAGCCCTGTATTTCAGTATTTTAGTTAAAATTTCACACAACACCTGGGATATATAATCACACAGGAACCACTTAGCTTCTCATGAAAATAATCACAGAGTCTAGGAAATAGAAAAATAATCATCGTTTCCATAAATTGTTTTCAGGAGAACCTTCCCAATGCACAGAAGTTACATCTGTAAATATATACAGCACGTTTTGGTTCCTTGTTCTGGCCCAGCCCTGGCTGCCCTCGTCCCCACCCCGTCCTTTGCCTCCTGCTACTTTGCTGTTTACCCTGTCCCTGAGCCAAGGGCACAGGTGTTAAAGAGAGCTGTTAACTGACTACTGCAGGTAGTACCTAGTGAGGCTCTCCCTTGCACAATCAGAACAACCACCCAATCATCGGAATAAAGGATTAGTGGATAATTTCAAAGAGCAACTGATATACTCATGTTCATAACAGCATTATTCGCAATAACCAAAAGGTGGAAGCAAGCCAAGCGTCCATGGACAGATGAATGGATGAACAAAATGTGGTCTACAATACAATAAAATATTATTCAGCCTTAAAAAAGAAGGAGAGTCTGACACTTGCTACACTATGAATGAACATTTAGGATGCTATGCTCAGTGAAGTAAACCAGTCACACAAACACCATATGATTCCACTCATATGAAGTACCTAGAGTAGTCAAATTCATAGAGACAGAAAGACAGGGGCTGGGAGAGGGAGGGATGGGGAGTTGGTGTTTAATGGGTACAGAGTTTCAGTTGAGGAAGACAAGAAAAGCTCTGGAGATAGAGAGTGGTGATGGTTGTAGTTAATGCCACTGAACTGTCCACTTAAAACGGTTAGTTTTATGTTATAGATATTTTACCACAATTAAAAATAAACAAGTACAGGAGAAACCAAGCAGCTCCTTAAAGCACTTTGATGGGGTCTAACATTAAAGGATTTGTCAATTTAAGGGGATCTTAAGAAGGAATCTTCCTGGGAATTCAGGGTAGATTGAATGGAAGTGTCTTGCAGTAGATACCAGTACATTGATTGAATTGCTATACATTAAATTCAGTTTTCTTATAAATGCATATTCCCATGTCCAGACATTTCAGGGAGCAGTGACTCCAGCCACTCCATCTAACTTAATTTTACCCTCTCATTTCAGTTAAGAAATCAGGGATTGACCAAAAGTCTCTTTTATGCTCCTGGGAAAGCAGGATTCTGAATGAAACCCAACTGTAAAAAGTGAATCTTTTCTTTTTATTGACATAGAGCAATCTTAAAAACACGAAATGCAGCAAAATGGTGTGTGCAGTATGATTCTATTTATAAAAAATGAAGAAATACAAAAAAAAAAAAAAAAAAAGTGAATCTTTGAGTGGTAGGCAAGCCTTCCTTGAGGTTGCTATAATTACTTTAAACCTGACTGTTCTTTAAGCCTGGTACAGCCTGATACAAGAGGGCAAACAAAGTTTACAGGAGGTGGCTCAAGACTAGAAGGGTAAAAGCAGCCTGGTTTTCCCTGCACAGGACGACAGAAACCAATTTACTATCTCAGTTGTGCTTCTGGGACACATTTTCACCTGCCAGCATGCATGGGAAGCCTTGACAATTCCACGTTTTCTCTTGCCTGCTGATTCCTGGGTAACCATGGCCTCTGCACTTTGTTGGAGGAAACATAAGCACCAAAGGACTCATTCCTAAACACCCCCCATCCCAGCAAGTAGGTACTCAACCTCAGCATCATCATTCTTGCAAGAGACAGGGATTATCAGGAAAATTAGAAGGCATCTGACCTCTGAGAGAAGCAACTTTAACAAGACCGCACGGCAAGTCAGGGTTGGAGTTGAAAATGGCACTTCAGGTTTCTCATACTCAGGTCCACTTCTTTCTAGGACCAAACAGCTAACATTTGCAGCACTTACTCTGGGCCAGGCATGGTGCTTGGGGATTTACACGCATTGTCTTATTAAATTCCCAGCACAATGCTAGGAGGTAATTACTATTATAATTACTTTTCTTGGGTGAGGAAACTGTGGTTTAGAGAGTGTGACCTGCTGAAGGTCACAAGGGGCAGAACTTGGATATTTACTCAGGTCTGTCTGACTCTTCTGTTTGTATCCAACACCTCCTCCCTTCCTCTCTCAAAAGTTTTTTTTTTTTTTTGTAAAATAAAACATAAATACAGAAAACCACACAAAACTAGTGTATGAATTAATGGATTATTACAAGGTGAACACCTGGAAAGAGAACTATGCCCCCCCCCATCTTATAAGTCCCTTTCATGCATCCCACCCTACCCATGGCCCCATCAGTAACCACTACCCTGACTTTTAAGGAATCACTTCCTGTGTCTTTTAAAATTGTTTTATTACCCAAATGTGCATCCCTAGACACTACATTCTTGCCTGTTAGAAAAATTTGATATGTCTTTTAAGTCTTTTTTAACTTCTGGGTTACTCAAGAATCTCTTCTATTATATTTGTTTCACTGAAAGAATTGGGGAGTTTGTGACATTTCCCATGGTCTGATGTTGCCAGCTGCACACCCGAGGTTCAGTTCAACACTCTGTTCTGTCCTCTGCATGCTCTGCAAATTGGCAGCTGGATCCAGAGACTGGCTCAGATTCAGGTTCAGTCCCTCTGGTAAGACTGAAGGTGGGGTTTGGCTTCTCTAGGAGGTACATAACGTGTGGTTCTCTCAATTTTTGATGATCTTAGAAGCTGTTGATACTTAACACCTATATCTATTCCTCTCTTCCATTAAAAAATTTAAGAAAAATTTGGGGGCTGGCCAATTTGTTCAGTTGGTTAAAGTGTGGTGCTGATAACACCAAGGTCCAGGGTTTGATCCTTGTACTGGCCAGCTGCCAAAAAAAATTTTTTTTTAAAATTTTAATTGTGGTAAAATATACATAACATAGAATTTACCATCTTAACTGTTTTAAGTGCAAGTATACTCACATTGTTGTGTAAGCAATTTCCAGAACTCTTTTTATCTTCAAAATTAAAACTCCATATCTATTAAACAACAACTTCCTACCCTCTCCTCCGCCAGGCCCTGGCTGATGGATCTTGGACGTGACCAGCGCCATTTTGCACACAATAAGCACAAAATAGCCACCAGCTTTTCCCTTATGAGAGACCTTGTGGTTTCTGAGAAATAGAAACTCCTCTACTTCCACATGGGTGCAACCTTCCACCTGATTGCATCCGCCAGCCTTATCTTCCACTCCAGCACCAAACCCCTCCCTGATTATGTCAGCCTTCCCTACAGCCTATATAAGCTCTCTCACCCCCGCCTGGTGCTGCCCTCCATTTTGAGTGCAGCCCAGCAGATTCCTTTCCTTTAATAAAGCTTGATTGGTACCCGGCATTTCAGCTCACTTTCTTTCATTTTGGTGCCAAAACCCGGGAAGGGTCCTGGCTGGGACCTTCGGATGATCCCCTCTCTTGGGTTGATTGGCCCTCCCGGCCACCCTTCCCCGACCTGCCAAACCAGGTGCCTCTGGGACTCTCTCCTTTTGCCGTTTCAGACCAACACATCCACCATCAGCCTCAATTCAGGGTGAGTCAGTGGGTCTGTCCTACTTCTATGGTTCCCCCGACTACTCTCTACAACTACTGTCTACTTGCTACGAAGCCCAGATGTCTGGCCAAGGGAACCACTCTCATGCCCCCCAGCTATTGGAGGACGTTCCTCTAGCTGGTCGGTGGCTCCTCTCTTGAAAGGAAGGTGCGCACCAAAGAGTATGCTCCTTGGTGTTACCCTTCTTCTACTGGGACTGATCACCTCCTTTCTCGCCCTCTACATGGAATCCTCACAATCCAAACCTCCACATTCTATGCCTCTGGGCTGTCTCCTGGCCAACCTCTTGGCCTCCAGGGAGATGTTAAACCTGAACACCTCGTTTTCTACTACAATCAGGTTTGGCCTAAGTACAAACTAGACAATAGATCCCAGTGGCCAGAAGATGGCACTCTTGATTTGGATACTTTCAGAGACCAAGACAACTTTTGTCACCGAAGTGGCAAAGCTGGAGAGATTCCTTATGTTCAAGCCTTCTTCTATCTCTGATCCATGTGTCCTCTCTGTCAAAACTGTCCTAGGTCTCAAATTCTCCTAGCTCATGCCTGACCTCCCCTTCTGGACTCAGATCAATCTTTTGATCCTTAAGACCACTCTGCTCCCTGACCACCTCCTTACTCTCCAGATCCTTCACCAGCCCCTCCACCTTTTCCCTCTCTTCCCCATACCTGGTTTCAAGACACTTGTCCTCAGCCACCCAACCCCTCCCCTTCTCCCCCTCCATCAAGTGACAACCCTGCCTCAGCTCTGGCTCCTTTATACTCCCTCCGTGAAATGACTGGGATGAAGGGAATTGTCTGGGTCTGTATCCCCTTTTCTCTTTCTGATCTCTCCCAAATCAAAAAATGACTGGGATCTTTCCAGTCCAACCTGGACACATATCTTAAGGAATTCAGATACCTCACCCAGTCTTATGATCTCACCTGGCATGATATTTTATGATTCTCACTACTACTTTGTCCCCTGAGGACAGGGAGCAGGTCTGGATAATGGCCCAACAACAGGCAGATGAGGTACATTCTCAAAATAATAGGCAGCCTGTGGGAGTTGTTGCCGTCCTTCACACAGACCCAAATTCGGACTACAGGCCGGCCATGGGGACCGGGATCTCCAGGATAACATGATCACACACTTGATTTACAGCCTCCAAAAGGCTACTCACAAGTCAGTCAATTATGACAAGCTTAGAGAAATCACACAAAGATCCACTGAAAATCCTAGTGAGTTCCTAACCTGCCTCTCTGAGGCTTTACATAAACACACACATATAGACCCAAATTCCCCTGCAGGCATGGCCCTCTTACACTCTCATTTTATTATCCAATCAGCCCCTGATATTCGAAAAAAACTAAAAAAAAAACCCTTGAGGATGGTCCAAATATGACCCAATGAGACCTCCTCAATGCTGCTTTCAAGGTTTTTAACAATAGGGAAGAAGAGGAGAAGAAAGATCACTACAAAAGAGATCAGGCCAAATACCAGCTCCTGGCTAATGCCATCTGTGGCTCACATACCCCAAAGCTGGCTGCCTCTAGGGCAAGCCACCCAGGAACTGCTTCAAATGTGGTCAGCCGGCTCACTGGGCACAGGCCTGTTCTAACCCCAGGCTCCCTCCTGAGCCCTGTCCTCACTGCAAACAGCCAGGTCAATGGGGGGTTGATGGTTCCACTCACCAGAGAGGGAGTGGCCCAGTCCCCAACATACAGCCTTTAGCTTCACAGCCATCCTTACCAGAACTTCTTGGATTCACCCAAGAGGAGGACTGACAATGCCCAGGGCTTGGGGCCCCCACGGAGATCACCACACGTAAGCCCAGGGTAACTCTCCTTGGAGCAGGTAAGCTGATCTCTTTTGTCATCGATACAGGGGCCACTTACTCTACCCTTCCTGAATATTCAGGACCAACAACCCTGTCCTCTCTCGCAATAGTAGGGATCACAGGATCAGAATATCACCCACAGTTCACTCAATCCCTTTCCTGCACCCGACATCACATCCAATTCACACACGAATTTTTAATAATGCCTCAATGCCCAGCCCCCTTACTGGGATGGGACATTCTTTTCAAATTCAAAGCTACTCTTACCCTTAACACTTAACTCCAGCTACAATACTCCTGTTACAGGCTGCACCCAGACCTGGACCCTGGGGCTTCCACCTTCCCCTTCCCCTCAGACAAGGTTAATCCCATAGTATAGGACGCTTCTTCTCTCTCCATTGCTATGCACCATTCCCCTATCTTGTTAAGTCATGGAACCCCTCTTTGTTCCCTAATGTCCCACAATACCCCATCACTAACAAACACCTAATAGGCTTAAAATCCATCATACACAAACTTCTTTCTTCTCATCTCTTATGGCCTACCCATTCACCTTTTAATACACCCATCTTTCCAGTTATAAAGCCTAATGGCTCATACCATTTAGTTCAAGACCTCAGGGCCATTAATGTGGCCATTTTACCTATAACCCTAATCGTTTCTAACCCCTATACTCTTCTGTCCACAATACCAACAACAACCCATTTCTTCTCTGTACTTGACCTCAAAGGTGCCTTTTTTCTATCCCCTTACACCCTTCCTGTCAAAACCTGTTTGCTTTCACTTGGACTGATCCTGATACGCATTGTTCCCAACAACCCACCTGGACAGCACTACCTCAGCGGTTTCGGGATAGCCCCCACTTCTTAGGCCAGGCCTTAGTTCAAGACTTACCTGAACTTCCTCCAACCTCTAGCACCTTAATGCAATATGTGGATGACCTTCTCATTTGTAGCCCCTCCTATGAGGATTCACAGGCCCACACTGTTGCTCTCCTTAATTTTCTGGCCTCCAGGGGATATTGAGTGTTCCCCAGGAAGGCCCAAATTTCTTCTCCTTCAGCCACCTATTTGGGAGTCCACCTCACCCCCAACACCAGGGAAATAACGGTGGATCACAAGAGTTTAATTTCTGAACTCCCTACTCCTACTACAAAGGGTGAAATCCTTTCTTTCTTGGCGCTTGCAGGGTATCTTCACCTATGGATTCGTAACTTTGGCATGCTAGCAAAACCACTTTATGAGGCAGCCAAAGGGGATCCTGCCATTCCCTTAGATCCCACAAAGCCCATTCATTCTCTCTTCCAGCGATTAAAAGCCGCTCTCCTTGCAGCCCCAGCTCTATCCCTCCCAAACCTATCTCATCCTTTTATCCTGTACATCACCAAAACCCAGGGATTGGTGGTCGAGGTTTTGGGACAAGAGGCAGGAGATATTTTCTCCCCAGTTGCATACCTCTCTAAACAACTAGACACCACAGCCTGGGGATTGGCTCCCTGTTTATGGGCCTTGGCAGCAGCCACCCTTTTAACACAAGAAAGCTCTAAACTAACTTTTGGACAACAAACAGTCATTTGTTCCCCCATCATCTTCAAGACCTTCTCAGCCATAAGTCCATGTCAATTCTCTCCCCTTCCCGCCTACAACTTATCCACCTTACCTTCATCAAAAATTCCCAGTTCTCCTTTAAACCTTGCCCTCCCTTAAATCCAGTCACTCTCATCCCAAAACACTCATGACACTTAGAACATAATTGCATGGAGGCTTTAGATCTCTTTCTCGATCTATTTCCACACATCTCCCCACATCCCATTACATGACCCAAACATACATCGTTCATAGATGGGAGCGCCACCTCTATGCCCACCCCCCTGGGTGGGTTATACCATAGTAAATCTAACACAGACTATTGAGGCTGCCCCCTCCCTGCTAACACCACTTCCCAACAGGCAGAACTCATTGCTCTCACCCACGTTCTCACTGTGGCACGTAACAAACGAATCAATATATACACAGACTGATAAGTATACTTACCACATCCTACACTCCTACGCAGCCATAGGGAAAGAGAGAGGATACGTGACCACTTAGGGAGGGCCCATAAAAAACAGACATCTTATCAAGATACTTCTTGAGGCTGTACAACTCCCAAAGGAGGTTGGGGTTATACACTGCAGAGGACACCAAACCTCCAACGATCCCATAGCTCAGGGAAACAAACTGGCGTATCTAACTGCAAAACAGTCTGCTCAATCACCAGACCCCCACTCTTCCTCTCCCACTCAGGTCCTTCTCATGGCCCCTATGCCCTTACCCCAACACACACTCCAAGAAATACAGCACCTTCAACAGTTGGGGGCACAGAGGAAGGACAACTGGTATACTCTCTCTGGTTGCTATGTCCTCCCTACCACACAAACTGAGCAAATCCTTTTAGATTTCCACAATTCAGTTCATATGGGCTATGAACCCCTACTACACCTTCTTCAGCCCTTATATTACTCTCCCCACATGGCCAAGTTACTTAAACAAATCACTCAAAATTGTCCCCCTCAAGATTTTAAACTGAGCCCGGGACAGCAAGTGTACATTTAAACCTGAATCCCAAAGCCCCTCTCACCATGTTGGGAAGGGCCTTATACAGTACTTCTCACCACCTGCATGGCAGTAAAAGTACTAGGAAAGGCCTCTTGGTATCACTTATCCTTGGTAAAATGAGCACCTGAGACTTTATCCAAAGAATATGTTAACACCAAGCCAGAGGGGTCCCTCTGCTCAACCCCCAACACAACATCTCCTTACACTTTGTCCATTTTAGGACCCACAAAACTGAAAATCTCTAGGACCTCCACTCTTCCCCCAATCCCAGAAGAAGGATGATCTTTCCCCTGGCAATGATCCTCTCACTCTTGCAGGCCTGCTTCACGTCCTTCACACAGGAGCTGCTCCAAGACTGGTCCCCACCTGCAACCTCCAGTGTTGAAGACATCCTTGAGTGGGTAAATGAATTAGCCTGGCGAGGCGCCCTCTGCGATTACACGACGAGGTTACTCTCTACTCCTCTTTCCTACTATGTACCCTCTTAACCTCTCAGCCCCTTGAACACTTGCCTTTTCTCTTCCTCCTGCTTCTTTTCCTAACAGAGACATATGCCACACCCTGCTCACAATCTATAACCAAGGCCTTGGTGGGTGGAAGGACACTGTCCAACCTCCCGGGTCTGCTACCCAGAATCCTCGGGGGAACCCTACAGGACACATTCACATCCCCGACATATGTTCTCACAACATGCTATGACCAGACGACTGCCACATCATGTTTTTACGGGGGTGAAAACTACTGGATAGCTCTCTCTAAAGGGGATTCTGCTGGAGTCCAGCGCGCCCCCCCCCAATAAAAACATTTCTGCTTCATCCAAACCACTCACCTAGGCTACTGCCATAGGGGAGGACTTCAGGACAAAACACATCGGACCCCTGACCATGATGGGACTTATCCTTCTTCTTGGTCCCTGCCTCTTTCGGTGTTTCTCTAGTTTCTTACAGGAACGTATGCAGGCCTTCACCAATCAAAAGGTCACTGAATTCTTCATGGGAGGAGTATATCAGCCCCTCAGAATCAGTGACCCTTCCCCAGAAGAATACAGCCTCCCCACATGAAACCAATACCCGTCACCTAATTGTTTTACCCACCAACATAAATCTCTTATTTTTTCATATCTTTGTCCATCTCTAGCAGGAAGTAGCTTTAGAAGAATGAGACCTCCGCCCCTTTTCCCTATACTTAAAAGGCGGGAATGATGGATCTTGGACGTGACCAACGCCATTTTGCACACAATAAGCACAAAATAGCCGCCAGCCTTTCTCTTATGAGAGACCTTGCGGTTTCTGAGAAATAGAAACTCCTCTACTTCTGCATGGGTGCAACCTTCCACCTGATTGCATCCGCCAGCCTTATCTTCCACCCCAGCACCAAAGCCCTCCCTGACTACGTCAGCCTTCCCTACAGTCTGTATGAGACCTCCTACCGCCACGCCTGGTACTGTCCTCCATTTTGAGCGCAGCCGGCAGATTCCTTTCCTTGAATAAAGCTTGATCGGTACCCAGTGTTTCAGCTCACTTTCTTTCACTGGCAACCACCATTCTACTTTCTGTCTCTACGAATTTGACTATTCTAGGTTCCTCACATACGTGGAATCATACACCATTTGTCCTTTTGTGACTGGCTGACTCGTCTCAGCATAATGTCCTAAGGATTCATCTATGTTACAGCACGTGATAGGATTTCCTTCCCTTTTAATGTTGAATAATATTTTATGGTATGTATAGACCACATTTTGTTTATCTCTTCATCCATCAAAAGAAACTTCAGTTGTTTCCACCCTTTGGATACTGTGAATAATGCTGCTGTGAACACATGGGTGCAAATTTCTCTTTCAGTCCCTGCTTTCAATTTTTTTCAGATATACTTGTACATCCAGAGGTGGAATTGCTGGATCATATGCTTTTTCCATGTTTAATTTTTTTAGTAACTGCCATACTGTTTTCCACAGTGGCTACACTGTTTTATATTTCCAACACCATTCCTTTTTAATGTTTATCTCCACCCCTCACCACCCAGGGGGTATGCAGTACCCTCAACTACCCATATTGGGATCTGAAAGGCAATGTTCCCTAGAATAGTCCCAAACTGGGAACTACATAAAAGTCCAAAAATAGGGGAACAATTAAGTGATAGATCCATATCACTGAATCTCATTAATTTAAAACATTGTTGTAAGAGAGCATCTGATGACATGAAAAGACTCTCTAATATTTGCTAAAGTTAAAAAAAAAGGCTACAAAACAGAATCAGAATGTTTAGGGTGAATCCATATTTTTGATAAAAAAGACAATTGTATATTAGTTGGAGAAGCTCTCATAACTGACCTTCATTTAACTGATTCACTGGATTAGCCAAAATGCCCCACCCCCACCGCTTGTAAAGCACAGAGACCCAACAGCTCAAGTTTTTACACTTTCTGTTCTCAACCATTGAGTTGTACAATGACTAAGAGTCACTGTAGTTATTAGTTGCTTCCAAACTTCTTTACACCAGTTGTATTATATACCAATGAATCACATGCAACACAAGAGGTGAAATATGAGAGCAAAGTTGAGTACAGTGCTTGGAGAAGATTAGTCAAGTGTCAGATTAGGGGTGAATGAGACAATTGTAAAAGCTGAGGACACAACATCTTTGGCTGGGAACAACATCTCTTTAAGAGGACCTAACTCCCTGAGTTATCACCTTGAGGAATCAATTCTTGTCACCTTTATCATCCTGAATTTTTACAGCTCTCCAGGGTGAGTTATCAACCACATCACACACCAACAGTGTAGAGGCAAGAAATTATTTTTATTCTGTTGCAAACCCTCAGCTCAGCAGATAATAGGTATACACAGAGCTCATTCCACAGTGGCAAATATGTGGCATTTGCCCTACCATTCTCTGCTCCTAAACCCATGGCAGATATCACTAACCCATTGCCAGATTCTTTCCTGCTAAATCCATACACTCTCAAGAAACCTTCTCTGGGTAGCCACAACAAATCAATAGGAGCTGACATGTGGTGTGAAATTTATGTTGCCTCTCCCAACCCCCTTAAGTTACAGAACCTTTTTTTGTAAAATCAGGTAGAAAATTAAACACATACAAAGTGGCTAAAGTTCTGGCCTCTGGGCTCCTGGCCTGAATATTCTGTATACACAGTAAGTATTTGGTGTTCATTGAGTGCATGAACTTCTTTGCACTGAACAAATGCATGGTCTCCTGCTTTCCAAAGCTAACCATTCAGCCTTTCTCCCTCACATGATCCTTCTTAGTTTCCTCTTATACATGTGCTTTGAATTCCATCCCAGTCCGTACAACACAGCAAGATGCCACAGTATCCAGAAATCCCACTGCTACCAATTGGTTTCTTTTGGATGTAATGCCCCATTCAGGGTTATTTGCAGGTGACCTCAGTATTAGAATAATGAACACATAATAAAGTCTGCCCCAGAAGGGTTGTGACAAGCCAACAGAGTATGCTCGGAGGGCTGCTTTACTAGCTGCCAAGTGCTCTGCCCCAGGAAGGGGTCATAAATTGTGGACCTGAACCCGTTCCCCCACCCTTGAATATTAACTGACTAGCTTTTCTGCTTCTGTAATTAGCTTGCGCAAGGTTTTACAAGCCCCTGAGGGTGGGACTTCCCAAACTGCCCAAAGTACACCCAGTTCCAGGAAGGGAGTATGCTCACCCGATTCCACTCGATTCCAGGAACAGCATGACCAGTTCCTTATCTTTGGACACCAAGGGAGGAAAGAGGGGGGAGGGGAGGAGTAGACCATTGGTCAATACCTCAGTCTTTCCTTTGCCTGCCAAAAGCTAAAAGCCCAATGGTTTTAAAAATTGCTTAAAGTGGCCAATAAATGGCGTACAACCCATCCTGTTACCAAAATCTGCCTACCAAATTGTATAAAAGATGCTTGAGTTAAGAGCTCGGGGCCGTTTCTGTCCTGAAGACAGAGCGACCCCAGCATGCTGGAAATAAAAAGCCTCTTGCTTGATTGCAGCGATCTCTGTCTCCTGGTCTTTGCGAGATGAGCCTTCCCAACAAGTAAGATTCATGCTTTCGGGCCAGTCTTACATTTTGGTGTGTTGGCCGGGAAGCGGCTCTCTCTGGGACCAGAGACTAGAGAATGGAGGATAGCTCGAGCAGGTACCGCGGTTGTCTGTCTGTCTGCTGTGTCTGTCTTTGTGTCTTTGTTGTCTGCTGTAATCTGGTTTCAGTTTTTTGGAGGCTCCGAGACGGAGTCACCAGTCTGGTTTCGGATTTTCTGAGGCTCCAAGGCAGAGCCATCGGTCTGTAGTGGTCATGGCGGCAGGTAGACGTACCGGCACGTCACAGCCACAGGAATCCTGGGGGACGCTCCAGATTCCTCTGTTGGAGATGAACAGGTTCGGCTCCATGGGAGATCTCTAAAAAGGAGACCCCTCCCGCTCTGATAATCAGGTTGTGGCGCCTGTGGCAGGGGTGCATCAGTGTTTTGGTTTTTGTTTGTCTGGTTGCGTGTGTGTTGGGACTGACGACTTTCTGGGGCGACATGGGGCAGACTGTCTCTACCCCTTTAAATCTGACTCTGAAATACTGGACTGACGTGAAGGCCAGAGCTAATAATTTGTCTGTTTGTGCTTGAGTAACTAAGTTTGTACCTTTTGGTCATTAAAGACCTGATGACTAAAAGAAATTATTTTTTCTCAGTTTCTCATGGCAAGCTTGAAAAACTGAGCACTGTAATTACTAAGTCTCTGGACAAAATTTGTCTATCTGTGCACAGAGTTCTGCAAATGTTATAAGAAAAACTCACTGTCTATGACATTTCAGCCAAGATAAAGGAAAACCTGTTAGAAGAATCAAGGCCACTTGGAGATTCTGTTTTTCTTATACAACTCAGCCAGTTCTAGCTAAATGTAAACATTAAACTAAAACTGAAAAATGGGGGGGGGGGTAAAAAGGCTTTTTGAAAATCACACTGCTATGAGAAATGTTTTCGGAAGTATCTGCTTGGGTTTACTGGTCAAACAGGATTACATTTGTCTTTGCTAGAGGTTTTAAGGTTAAAATTATAAGCCCAGCCAGCCTAAAACAGAATGATCTTTGATCATGGGATTTTTAGATAACTGAGGCTGAATACTTGCAGGCCAGATTCAGTTTCTCAAAGCACATTTTTGGAAAGAGGATACTTCATTGTAAAAAAGCATCTTGTGTAGTGAACTTTTGTCCTAGAGCAAAATAACCGGTTATTTAGAAAGTGGGAAGTATAGGGCAAATAAAAAATCTAAAGCATGTCATCGAAGGTCCGAGTAAGTGGTAATAATGGTTTGTGAACAGCAAATTTATGAAAGAATTTTATGTATGATTAAAATGATTATAATTAAAAGGCAATTAGCTAAGTTTTTCTAAAGACTAAACTTAATATTAAGAAAACACTGATATAGAACTAAATTTCCCCTATGTTAGAACAAGATTTTCTTAAAATATTGACCAGATGCTTAGTAAAATTGCAAAAGACTCTAACAAGTACTCTTAAACACAAGTGTCAAATAACTTTGAGAACAATGGACAAAATAAAAGGTTTTCAAAACTCTAGTAAGAAATCTGATGAGTTTATGGAACTACTAATTAAGATCAAGTAAAGCAAAAATTAAGTATACAAAGTTAAGTAACTGATAAAAATGTTTTGTAACTTGCATTGTCTGTTCTTTACTTAAATGTTTTGTTTTAAGGAAACTTTTTCTCTAAGCTATCTATAACTTACAGCAATTTGGTAAAATGTACTTTATAAACAAAGATGAAAATATTTGCCTTTTTCCTCTTTGATTCCTCCAAAATTTGAAAACTATTTGTGGGTATCCTTCTGATTTTTATGGTAATATGGTTATTTAAATAAATATAATAAAAATTTGCTCTCTTTATATAACGGTATACAATTAAAAAGGTTAATTATAAAATAACATGTCTACCTGGGAATAAGTCTTCCCAGCACTGAGGCATCCATACAAAGAAAAGTAAAACCTTTTCAATCAGAATATTAATCTTCAACGCTTCCATAAGGAATGTTTTGATCGAAAAAGGGGAAATGATGTCTTGTCTACACAAGCAGTTCTCTAAAGTTTCATAAACTTAAAGGAAGAGACTCATGACTTGGATGAGACATCCTGTTCCTAAACAAAGGATTCACGTAAGTTCTTAAAATTCTTGATGTACCAATTAATGTATAGCTTGCTAACTCTGAGTAAGCCACCTGTTGGGAATCAACTGTTAAGACAATAGATAAACAAATGCCCTTGATCCTCTGCACCACTCCAGCTGGGTAACAAGAGCTATGTCCTCCATCATGTCAAATAGTTCCATTCCACATTAACCCCTACTGCGCCCTGAAAACAGCTTGAAGTAGTCAGATGAGTCAAGGGGCCAATTCCATAAAAGTGGAAAGAACTATTGATAATGGGGAATTATTGAGTGGGCAGGACTGAAGCCATTTTGGGACCTAAAGCAGCCTGGGCTACGGGGGCGGGGAGGATTTTTTTAAAGGACAGGTTTTTTTTTTTTTTTCTCTCTACTCTTGCTTCCCATCCCCTGACTTTCTTATCCCACTTACTAAGTAAAAAACAAGGCTGAGAAGCTAATTAGTACTTTGCAAATCTAACAGTTCTTTCTTTGAGTCTTGTAGAATTTTGATAAATGATCAAGGCCAAACGACTGGAAGCTGACCTTGGGCACTAGCCAAGTACACTGGCACAAATCAAAATCTTGCAGGGTCCTGAGATAACAACGAAGATGAAAACAGAAACCAGAGGAGGCCTTGGCAAGACTTTGTACCTGACTCACAAACACGGACCCCTCGTAGCTCACGTCTCCTGCCCCCCGCTTTGCCCTTACGCCAGGCCCCAGTGCCCAAGAACCCTTTATGGTCTATGTTCCCTTTACCACAAGTGCTTTAATGAGCCACAAAGTCTAATTTCTCTCTTGGAGTCTGTCTTTTATACTCATCAGCCCACCTGGGATGACTGTCAGCAGCTCCTCCAGGTTCTGTTCACCACCAAGGAGAAACAACGGATCCTCCTGGAGGCTCGAAAGAATGTTCCAGGAGACGATGGGTGACCTACCCTCCTCCCTGATGTCATAGATGCAGGATTCCCATTGACCAGACCTAACTGGGATTTTAACTCGGCAGAAGGTAGGAAGCACCTGAAGGTCTATCGCCAGGCTCTAATGACAGGTCTACAAAGGGCAGCAAAACGCCCCACCAATTTGACTGAGGTAAGAGAGGTGATCCAGGGGCCCAATGAGTTTCCGTCAGCATTTTTGGAGAGACTCATGGAGGCATTCCATCAGTTTACCTCATATGATCCTAGTAGTGAGGAGCACAAGGCTACAGTGACAGTTGCTTTTATTGACCAGTCTAGTAGAGACATCAGGAAGAAACTGCAGAAGCTTGAAGGGTTACAAGATAAGTCATTAAGGGAGTTAGTGCAGGTGGCTGAAAAGGTTTATCATAATAGAGAGTCAGAAGAGGAAAAAGAAGAGAAAAAGCAGAAAGAGCAGGAGGCTAAAAAAATAAAAAGAGAAAAGCAACAAAAAGGAAATCTTCACAAAATTCTGGCCACTGTAGTTAGGGAAACTAGGGAACAGACAGTACTCATGGACTACCCGAAGAACAGTGAACCTAGGCATGGGCCAGGTATCCCACTCGTTCATTGTCATTCCTGAGTGCCCCTACCCACTACTGGTAAGAGACCTCCTCACCAAAATGGGTGCTCAAATTCATTTTGACCCCCGAGGGACCTCAGATAGTAAACCAACAAGGAAAGCCTCTCCAGGTATTAACTCTCAGGCTGGAAGATAAATACCAATTGTTTGAAAAACAAGGGCAGGAGACCGGGCAGATGGACTAATGGTTAGAAAACTACCCCCAGGTGTGGGCAGAAACTGCAGGGATAGGGAAGGCTAAAAACCGGCCCCCTGTCCACATAGAGCTGAAGGCTCAGGCCAGTCCAATAGCTGTCCTACAATACCCAATGTCCCAAGAGGCACACGAAGGCATCAGACCCCACATTGCCCAATTGCTACAGCTGGGAATCCTACGGAAGTGCCAATCAGCCTGGAACCCACCCTTGCTACTGGTCTGAAAACCTGGGACTAATGATTACCGACTGGTCTAGGATCTCCGAAAGGTAAACAAGCAGGTGGCCGACCTCCACTCCATAGCTCCTAACCCCTATAATTTTTTAAGCTCTCTATCCCCAGACAGGACCTAGTACTCAGTACTGGACCTCAAGGACGCATTCTTCTGCCTACCACTGGCTGTAAAAAGTCAAGAGTACTTTGCTTTTGAGTGGAAAGACCCAGAGACTGGCCTAGCAGGGCAACTCACATGGACCCGCCTGCCTCAAGGATTCAAAAACTCACCCACCATCTTTGATGAGGCCCTCCACCAAGACTTGGCTATGTTCCGGGCCTCTAACCCCCAGGTAACTCTGTTACAGTATGTAGATGATCTCCTCTTGGCAGCAGCCGATGAAGAACTGTGTCTGGAAGGAACAAAGCATCTCCTCACAGAGTTGGGAGAACTGTGCTATCGAGCCTCTGCCAAAAAGGCTCAGATCTGCAAGCGACAGGTCAGTTACCTGGGGTACCTTCTTAAAGATGAGAAAAGGTGGTTGTTTGAGGCCAGAAAAGAGACAGTGTTTCACATTCTGCCACCCACTAATCCAAGAAAAGTCAGGGAATTTTTAGGTACTGCCAGGTTCTGCCGCCTATGGATACCTGGTTTTGCTGAGATGGCAGCCCCGTTATATCCCCTCACTAAAAACAGTCAGCCCTTCAAGTGGGGAAAAGAGGAGCAACAGGCTTTTGACAACATCAAGACGGCCTTAATGTCCGCACCGGCTCTGGGGCTCCCCGATGTAACCAAGCCCTTCCACTTGTATGTGGCAGAAAATAAGGGGGTCCTAACTCAAAAACTGGGGCCTTGGAAAAGGCGTGTAGCACATCTGTCTAAAAAACTAGACCCAATAGCCTCGGGGTGCCAGCTTGTCTAAGAATCATAGCAGCAGTCGCAGTTCTGGTAAAAGATGCTGACAAATTGACTATGGGACAGAGTTTAGTGATCTCGGCACCTCATGCTTTAGAAAGTATTGTCCGCCAGCCCCCTGACCGCTGGCTCACAAATGCTCATATGACTCACTATCAGACTCTGTTACTGAACTCAGACCGAATTACTTTCGCTCCCCCTGCGAGCCTAAATCCAGCCACGCTGCTCCCAGACCCTGACCTTGACCCTCCTATCCATGACTGCCAACAAGTGCTTGCTGAGGCACATGGATGCTGGAAAGACTTGTCAGATCAGCCTCTGACAGACGCCGAAGCCACCTGGTTTACTGATGGCAGCAGTTTCCTGGAGGAAGGAGTACGAAAGGCAGGAGCCACTATAGTAGATGGCCAGAACCTGATATGGGCACAGACCTTACCTGCAGGAACATCCGCCCAGAAGGCAGAACTCATCACCCTCACGAAAGCCCTTGAACTAGGAGAGGGCAAAAGAATCAACATTTATACAGAGAGCATGTATGCCTTTGCCACTGCCCATGTGCACGGTGCTATCTATCAACAGCGGGGTCTGCTAACCTCTGGAGGAAAAGAAATCAAGAACAAGGCGAGATCGTAGCCCTGCTAGAGGCCCTTCACCAACTGTTAAAAGTGAGTATAATACACTGCCCGGGCCACCAGAAAGGGGATTCCCCCATCACCAGGGGAAACAACTTAGCCGATTCTGAGGCAAGGGCGGCAGCCCACAGGTCCATTTCTCTTCTGCTGGTTGACATACCAGAGCTGAAGGGGCCCAAGTTTAAGTACTCTGCTGAGGACGTAGCAGTGATCTCAAGGAACTCTAATAACCACTTCAATCAGGAAAAAGGGCACTGGCATGCAGTGTCAGGCAAGCCTATCTTGCCACAAGAACAAGCACGCGCCATGATTAAACAAATGCACCAATGGACTCATCTGGGAGAAAACAAATTGGTCCAGACTGCCCTAAGGACAAAATATCACATCATAAGGCTAAAACAATTAGCAGAACAGATAGTTTATAAGTGTGTGCCATGTCAAAAGGTAAATGCTTGTAAGAATACCATGGGACCTGGCAAAAGACCCAGGGGAGACAGACCTGGGGTATATTGGGAAGTAGACTTTACAGAGATCAAGCCAGGTAAATATGGTTACAAGTATCTCCTAGTTTTTGTAAACACCCTCTCTGGATGGGTAGAAGCATTCCCAACAAAGTAGGAAACAGCCACCATTGTGATCAAGAAAATCCTGGAAGAAATCTTCCCACACTTTGGGATACCAAAGGTAATTCGGTCCGACAATGGGCCCACCTTCATTGCCAAGGTAAGCCAGGGACTGGCCAGAAACCTAGGGGTCGATTAGAAATTACATTGTATCTCCAGACCCCAGAGTTCAGGACAAGTAGAAAGGATGAACAGAACTCTAAAAGAGACCCTGACTAAATTAACCATGGAGACTGGCGTGGACTGGGTGGTGTTCCTCCTCTTGGCCCTGTTTAGAGCTAGGAACACCCCCTCCCGGTTCAACCTGACCCCCTTTGAAATTCTCTATGGTACCCCTGTTCCCTTGGCTTTACTGGGGGACGCCTTTGAACCCACTTTCCACAGTAACAGTGACTTATATGCCAGGTTAAAAGGACTGCAAGTGGTGCAGAAGGAAGTCTGGATGCAGCTGGCGGCCGCCTGTGATCCTGGGACCCCCGAAGTTTCTCACCTGTTCCAGGTTGGGGACACAGTCTATGTAAGGCAACAATATCAGGAATTAAACCAACAGGAATCAGTATTTCATGATTGAAATACCCACAGAAAAAGGGGGGAATGTGGATCTGAACCACCCTTGAATATTAACTGACTAGCTTTTCTGCTTCTGTAATTAGCTTGCACAAGGTTTTACAAGCCCCTGAGGACTTCCCAAACTGCCCAAAGTACACCCAGTTCCAGGAAGGGAGTACGCTCACCCGATTCCACCCGATTCCAGGAACAGCATGACCAGTTCCTTATCTTTGGACACCAAGGGAGGAAAGGGGGGGGGAAGGGGTAGACCGTTGGTCAATACCTCAGTCCTTCCTTTGCTCGCCAAAAGCTAAAAGCCCAATGGTTTTAAAAATTGCTTAAAGTGGCCAATAAACGGCATACAACCCATCCTGTTACCAAAGTCTGCCTACCAAACTGTATAAAAGATGCTTGAGTTAAGAGCTCGGGGCCGTTTCTGTCCTGAAGACAGAGCGACCCCAGCATGCTGGAAATAAAAAACCTCTTGCTTGATTGCAGCGATCTCTGTCTCCTGGTCTTTGCGAGATGAGCCTTCCCAACAAGTAAGATTCGTGCTTTCGGGCCAGTCTTACAAAATCACTTTGTTTTTGTTCCCATGCTGTACAGCTTGTTGGAAAGCCCCAGACAGCCTCTCTTCCAGAAAGGGAAAAATGCTTCCATCTCCTCATTTTGCTTTCCCCTTCCCCCTCATGTTTCGAAGTCGCTAGAGTTGAGGCAGCACACGTGAACTGTCCCTGAGCTTTCCCTTCTGCCTCTTCGCTCACGCTGTTCTGTCTTCCTGTGTCACCCTTCCACAAACCCTTTCTGACCTACAGAGATCCTGCCCGACCCAGGGGCCCAGCTTAAATGCCACCCCTTCCAAGAAGCCTTTTCTGATTCCAACCACTTGGGTGGAACCTCTGCCATATCTCAACTTGAGTTCCTTTGCAAGCTTCTTTCCTTTTCTTTAGCACATTCTGTCTTATTTTGCTGGTCTAAGTAGTAACAGTCGCAGGGCAGCCACCATTTATTGAGAACTTTGAGTGTGCTGGTCACCAAACAAAGGATTTACGTGCTGCTATGGTCTGAATGTGTGTGTCCCTCCAAAACTCATGTTGGAACTTAAACCCCAAGGCCAAGGTATTAAGAGGTGGGGCCTTTGGGAGGTGATTAGGCCATGAGGGATCCGCCTCATGAATGGGATTAATGTCCACATGAAAGAGGCTTCAGAGAGCTACCTGGTCCTTCCATGTCTTCCACTGCGTGAGGACACCTAGATGGCACAATCTCTGAGGAATAAGCACTCACCAGACACTGAATCTGCTGGGGCCTTGATCTTGGATTTTCCAGCCTCCAGACTGTGAAAAAATAAATTTCTCTTCTTTATAAATTACCCAGTCTTAGGTATTTTGCTATAGCAACATAGACTAAGACATGCAATAGTTCATTTAACTTGTAAACCTCTACAATCACGTTCATTTTATAGATGCAGAAACTGAAGCTCAGAGATGCTAAGGGGTCCAAGGTC
Organism: Cynocephalus volans; assembly: GCF_027409185.1. Lineage (NCBI taxonomy): Eukaryota > Metazoa > Chordata > Mammalia > Dermoptera > Cynocephalidae > Cynocephalus > Cynocephalus volans. The sequence goes on along the minus strand of NC_084470.1, from coordinate 93,268,843 downwards.
ACACATCTAGTAAGGAACAGAGCCAGGTATTCAATCAATCAATCAGTATTTATTTATTAAGGACCTACAATGTGCTAGACATATTCTATATGTCAGAAAAATAGCAGTAACCAAATCAAGGTTCCCATCCACAAGGAACTATCATTCTAGTGGGGAGAGAGAGATCATAAATTAAAATATAAGTAAATAAATACTATGAGGTAAGAAAGGTTAGTGATGGTTGAAGTAGGTACACTGTTTTATAAAGGGTGGCTGAGGTGATGTGGTGATATTTTAGTTTAGATCTAAAGAAAGTGAGGGAATGAGTCACTCAGAGATCTGCACAAAGGAACATCACAGGAGAAGGGAATAGCCTTTGCAAAGGCCCTCGGGTGGACATGCCCTTGACATGTTAGATAAACAGCAAGGAGTTTAGTGTGCCTGGAACTGAGTCAGTGATGGGGAGACGAAGTTAAGTGACAGAAGTTAGATTATGTAGGGTCTTGTGGATGTGGTAGGGTGTCTGGAGCCATAGAGCCCGGCTATTGCCTCGAGGCCTCAGAGCCTTGTTTGCTGTTATCTTCCATCCCTCCCCCTCATGTGCACTATGGGTGTGGGCTACTTTGCAACTTGCCATAGATAACGGGATGGAACAACCCACCCTACGGTTTTCTCAGTAAACCATCTGCTGCTCACTTCCTTATCTGCTGAGTCCCTCCTGCTGGCTATATAAGCTGTGACCTTCTGGTTAATAAACGAGACTTGATCAGAATACTGTCTTGTCTCCATCTCTCTCGTCTCTTGTCCCATGTAATTCCCACTCCCCCCTCCAGGGTCTGCATTGAATATCCCACGGGTCGGGACAGTAGGGACTTTGGTTTTGACTTTGAGAGCGAGATGGGGAGTCACTGGAGAATGACTCCCAGAACGTATGCTCTTCATTGCTATGCTGTACTACTGAGTGATTACATGAATAACTGTCAAAAGGTACTTGGGGACTTTTTCTCAGTAAAACCAGCAGGATGGAGGCCAGACATTCTAAAAAACAATCCAAGAGAGGGCAAGATTTGTGCTATCAAGAATGGCTAATTATTAAGGGGGAAATGACCATCCCCTTTATTTGGCAGGAGTCTGTGACCTCCACAGCAAAGGACTGGGTGGGGTTCTGTGATGGCCTCAGCAGGTCCTCTAACTGGACTTGCAAAGCATACATTTCCCAGGCCTGTCCCTAGGGAGGACCCATCCTTTCAATGAGATACAGTATGTCCTCTGCTAACAAGAGGCAGAGAGAAAAAGGGAACATCTGCAATGACTCACCAGAGAGAAATAAAATTGTGTCCAGGCTAGAAAAGAATCCATGTGAAAGTGACACATTTGCCTACAGAATACATATATATATAAAGTTTTTTCTTTTTGCTTCTTATTGGAAGGAAAGCAGAGCCTTTTCACACACACCGCCTCACAGCAGGACACAAACCAGCTTCTGAAATTCATGCCTTTTATTCCTGCTGCAATTCCCCCAGAGGCAAAAATACAAATCTGGGGATGTGTCCAGCCCCTGCCCACCTGACACTGAAGTGCCATCTGACGGCAGGACAGCAAGCACATGCCCTGGATTTCCGAGGACGATCCTGATTGCAAAAATTCTTCTGATCAGCTGCCCCTACCAGCCAGCTATTCTCAAACTTTAGAGAATCACCTAAGGAGCTCATTCTCATAAGAATCACCTAAGGAGCTTGTTAAAATGCAGATTTCAGGAAGTCTGATTCAGGAGGTTTGGAATAAGGCCCGGAAGCTGTATTTTTAATAAGTAGTCCCAGATGATTTTGATATAGGCAGTCTGAGAAATACTTCCTAAAACCATGGGAGCAACCCCCATAGCCCAATTGTTCTACATCTATGCTAACAGGATGAAGTGGCCCCAAGTCCTCTTTCAGACCACAGAGAGGCATGGTTCAGCTCCTGGCAGGGGTGGCAACTCTCCTGGGCAAATCAGAGGGCAGAGAATCTTGAATGCCCAGTCCTTGCCACTGGCCATCCCAACCCTCTTTGTTTATCATCCTGACTCTGCCCCCTATGTGACTCTGCCCAGGGTTTGCTCTCTGGGCCATACCCTAGCAAGGCCCAAGCACTCGTGCTGCCCTGGATACAGCCAAAGCTGGAGAGGGTATCAGGCCTTGCCTAAGGCCCTGATAATGAAAGGTAACACAAACACCTAACTGTGTTTATGAAATACTGTTTCATTTTTTGATTTGTTAAATTTATATGTTGACTGTAGGTTTTCCTTAGCAGCTGGAAACAAAAGAGCTCAGTATCTATTATTATTATTATCATAATTCACTGGTATATGGGGCCAGCAGATGTAGTGCCCACAGCACCCCCACCTCATGAGTTACAAAGTTGGTTTGAGAGCCCTGTCTGCTGCTTGCTTTAGGCACCAACATTGCTAATTAAAATCTTCCCATAGTGCCCTCCAACTCATTCAAATCTCTGCGCAGAGGCCACCTTCCCTGCCTATTCGCTCTAAGTAATTGTCCTTCCTAAACCTCTCTTGTTGTTTCTAATATCCTTTTTTTTTTTGGCAGCTGGCCAGTACAGGGATTGAACCCTGAACCTTGGTGTTACCAGCACCATGCTCTAACCAAATGAGCTAACCAGCCAGCCTATTTCTAACCTCTTACCTGCTTTATTTTTCATCATAGCACCCATTATTACTTGAATAATGAATAGACTTATTTGCTTGCTCCTTTATTGTGTCTCAATCCCCCTATAGTAGTAAGTTCTTTGGGAATTGGGATCTTGTCTTGTTTACCTCTATATTTTGATGCTTGGCACATAAGAGGCACTCAACTGATATTTGCTGAAAGAATGAATGATATTGTGCTAAGGGTCCTGGAGCCATCTCTAACTCCATGATGTCATATTCACGGATCCAGGGGTCTTTGGGGACTAACGGAATATACTAAAAAATAACAACCGCTTCTTTTATTTAGTGCTTATGATGTCTTAGGTGAATACACCTTCTCATTTTATCCTCAAGGTGGTTTTGCAAGGTAAGGATTATTAACCCCATGTAAGAGATGGGAAAACCAAAGACAGTCACACAGCCAGTAAGGGGCAGAAGTGGAATTCACACCCAAGTCATCTACTCCTAAGGTCTTCACCCTATCCCACAACAACTGAATTGGATGCTATTTGCCTTGTGTTGAGACTGGAGTAGCATCCAGAGGCAAGCAAGACAAGGCCCCTGTCCTCATTTTAAGAATACTTCCGTATGTTATGCGTGTATATATATGTATACATATACATCGTACATATATTAAGCAATTATTTCGGCTTTGTTCCTCTTATTCTTACCATGTAAGATAAGACTTATTGATTTTATATCAGTATTTAAATACGGTTAACTTTACATGATAGTATTTGTATTTAAGTCATGAGTTATCAGGGGAGAGAAAACATCACCTAGGGACTTTCCTCCCCTTCTGGGAAAGGGATTAACGTGTTTCTGTTGTACCTGGATGGCTGCATCATGTTAGGTGGAACTATTACACTGTTACTGTCCCATTTGAAGACTACATTTGGTTTAAGGAGGTAAGTATGGACACCAAGTGGACAAGGGGTTGACTTGTGATGGTTAATTTTAGGTGTCAACATGACTAGGCTAAGGAATACATAGAAACATGGTAAAGCATTATTTTTCCGTGTGTGTCTACAAGGGTGTTTCCAGAAGAGATCAGCGTGTGAGCCTGAGTGGACTGGGTGGGAAAGATCCACCCTCAATATGGGCGGATACGATCCAATCCACTGGGGGCCCAGAGAGAGCAAAACAACACAAGGAAAGGCAAAACCTCTTGCCCCATTTCCACTAGAGCTGGGATACATCCTTCTCTCCGGTCTGTAGACATCAGCACTCGAGACTCTTCAGCCTTTGGTTTCCGGAACTTACACCAGTGGCACCTTCAGCTCTCTGGCCTTTGGCCTCTGGCTGAGAATCACACCATCGGTTTCCCTTGTTCTGAGGCTTCTGGACTTGGATTGAGCCACACTACCAGCAACCAGTTTGCAGATGGCCTATCATGGGACTCCTCAGCCTTCACAATCACGTGAGCCAATTCCCCTAATAAATCCCCTCTCATATTGATAGAGTTTGGACGTGTTGTTACCCCTAAACTCACGTAGAAATCTGATATCCAATGTGGCTTTGTTGTTGGGAGCTGTTTGAGTCACGCAGGTGGATCCCTCATGAATAGATTAATGCTCTCCCTGGGGGGTGGGGGTAGTGAGTGAGTTCTCACTTTCTTAGTTCTTGCAAGAGCTGGTTGTTGAAAAGACCCTGGCACTTCCTCTCTCTCTCTCTTGCTTCCTCTCGCCATGTGATCTGCTTGTACCCACTGGCTGCCTGCCACTTTCCACCATGAGTAGAAGCAGCCTGAGGCCTGCACCAGAAGCAGCTGTCACAGAATTGTAAGCCAAATAAACCTCTGTTCTTTATAAATTACCCAGTCTCAGGTATTCTGTTATAGGAACACAAAATGGACTAATACACCTATATTTACACATACATCCTATTGGTTCTGTCTCTCTGGAGAGCCCTGACTAATACAGCCCTACCCTCCAGAAATTCATGGTCTAGTTGCGCAGTGCAGCAGAGTGAGGATGACAAAGAGTTGTAATGAGCTTCCAAATCTGAGCTCTGCTTACTAGCTGAGCCCCAGTTTCCTCCTCTGTAAAATTAAGCTAGTAATTCTCACCATGGGGACATTGTAATGACCCAGTGAGCTGACACACATAAGGAGTGCTTGCCTAACAGAGCCTGGCACAAAGGAAACACTCAATAAACAACTGGGCCTCCTGGCTACCACTGGAGAGATGAGACTCACATCCAAAGCAATGATCCAGCTCACTGGTTCTCAGACTTGTCCTAATGGTAGATGTTATGGACTGAATGTTTATGTCTCCCCAAAATTCATATGTTGTAGCCCTAACACTCAATGTGATAGTATTAGGAGGTTAGGCCTTTCGGAGGTAATTAGGTTTAGATAAAGTCATGAGGGTGAGGTCCCCATGATGTGATTAGTGCCCTTGTAAGAAAAGAAAAAGTCACCAAAGCTTCCTCTCTCCGCCATGTGAGGACACAGCAAGAAGGCAGCCATCTGAAAGCCAGGAAGAGGGTCCTCACCAGAACCTGACCAGGCTGGCACCCTGATCTCGGACTTCCAACTTCCAGAACTGTGAGAAATAAATATCTGTTGTTTGAGCCGCCCAGTCTATGGTATTTTGTTATAGCAGTCTGAACTCACTAAGATAGTAGAGATTCTGGAACTTATAGGGCTATTGGACGAATACATTAGTAGTTCATAAGGAGCGATTACCTAACACAGAGCCTGGCACAAAGTAAACACAATTCAGCAATTCTACTTCTGAGAATCCTTCATCCCACAGAGTACAGAAAGATGTTCACCACAATGTTGTTGATATTACTGGGAAACTGGAAACAAGTTAGACATCAGTCATTACAGGATTGGTTAAATACTGGCATGTAACACTGAGATGGTATGCAACTATGTAAACTACTAACACATTTAACTCCATCACACAAACCAGAATCAATTTTATTATCATACCAAATATACAAAGAAAAGGTCAGAAATCTCTAGGCAATTAAAAATTCTTTCACAAAGTAATTTCCAAAGATCTCTGTTAATAAGTATTTCCTAATTGGGCTTTTTTTAAATTTTAGCATTTACATGGGCAATACAAGGCAGGTGAGGGTGAGGGAAACTGGCATCTCACAGCTGGGGTGATGTAAATTATGGCCTTCCCCCAGGAGGGCGGTTTGATGACCTGTAAGACTCTGAGTAATCAAAGACTTCAAAAGTACTTATCCCTTAGCTCAGCAATTCTACTTCTGAGACTCCTTCATGCCACAGAGTACAAAAAGATGTTCACCACAGTGTTTATATTATTGGGAAAGTGGAAACAATTTAAACATCAGTTATTATGGGACTGATTAAATATTGGCACATAACAACACTGACTTGGTATGCAGATATTAATAACAATGTGGCTTCCTCTATTGACATGGGAAAATGCCATGATAGTTTGTCAAATTAAGAAGGTTAAAAAACAGTATGTAATCATATTTCTGTAAAATTGTATGAGTGTATATGTTTGTAGAAAAGTCTAATGAAAATGCCCCCTGAAATGTTCACAGTGGTTTTTACTTTGGTAGAAGATTTCAAGTGACTTTTTTCAATTTTTTTCATATTGCCCCTTTCCCATTTTATCAATGAAGAAACTAACACTCAGAGAGGTAAAGGGCCTTGTTCAAGATCATACAGCAAGTAAGTGGAGGAGCTCACACTCCATCCAGGTCTGTCTGATTCTAGAACCCACCACTCTAAACCTCTAGTAAGTTCTGCCTAAGTCTGGCCTTCAAGGCTCAGCATGATCTGGCCTTTGCCTACCTTTCCCACCTTCCCCTCCCATTGCCACTCCCTGCCTACTGTCAACCCGCAGCCCCCCAACTTCCATACACCCAAATATCTCACACCTCCATGCCACTGCACCTGCTGTGCTCTCCTCTGTGGTTCCTTCCTTCCTTGATTCCTCTCTGTGAAGACAAAGGCCCTGCCTAGTGATCCCCCACACACCTCTTACCCAGGTTCCCCAACCACAGTACTTCCATCTGCTCTGTCATTATCTGTCCCTTCCTGCAGGTCAGTGTGCTCCTCGTGTGGTCTCTGCATCTCCTATGCCCCATGTGCTGGGCACGGGGCCTGGCACCCAGCAGGCACCTGGAAATTGCAGAGTAGGTTGACTAGGGGGCTTAAAAATGAGTTTGGGAGTCAGACAGACATGGTTTGAGTTCTAGCTCCACCCCTTACCAGCTATGTGACCCCAAGCAAGTCACTCTTCCTCTCTGAACATCAGTTTCTGCATCTGTAAATTGTTGTGAGGATGAAATTACATAATTATAGATAAAGCACTTGACACTGTGAACACTCTACTAACATTAGCTATAATAATGTCACTTAAGAAATTTACTTAGAAACAAAACTGGGCACTGAGGTGGAGGAGGAATGAGAAAGTTGGTTCAGATGTTGGAAGGAAGTCCAGGCCAGCAACTTTGGTATCTGAAGATGTGAAAACAGCCAACCAACAGGTGGCAATCCATGCAAAAGATCAGCTACTGGCTGTATCCCAGCTTCATAGCCACACGGATCACAGGGACAGGACACTCAGGACCTGAGGAAGGTCCAACTCCAAATGGTAGACCTCTGGTAGCAAGGAAAGGAAATCTGTGAGCCTGGGGCTTGGGGGACAGAACTCTTGCCCACATAGAACATGGGGGACCAGCAAAGCTAATGAAAATGTCCACCATTCATGTGCTGGGTGCTTGCTAATTGCTTTACATGCATTATCTCATTTTATCCTCATAGCAACTTTCTCAGGTGATGCTGTTATTATCCCACCTCATAGAGGAGGAAACTGAAGCCCAGAGAGGTTAAGAAACTTGTCCAAGGACACACAGCTGGTGAGTAGTGGAGCCAGATTTGAACCCAGGAAGTCTGGTTCTAGAGAACTACTTCAGGCCCTCCTGTCCCACATCCAGGGGCCAGGGCAGGGCAGAGACCACAGGTGGGGACCAAGGGGTCCAGAGCTGGGTGATCCCCACATCAGGACCACACGATCTGATTAGTTTCTGCACAATGTGTTCTAGCAGGAGTGGGTTGTCCTTCTCCACCAGGAAGAATTTCCCCCTGAAAACCTGGCCAGATGCAGCCTGGTGGGTGGCAGCACATACCTTTCCCATGTCTGAGGACAGACCCACCGAGAAGAGAGGCACTGATGACAGTCCTGTGTCACTGGCGAAATCACCTCCAAACTGCCTTCCATATTAACTGTGCACATTTGCATTTTAATTAGGCTTAATCGAATACAATTACCAGACCCCAAGTTTCTCTCTCTGATTCCAAACAAGGATGCTGCAGACACAGGCCAGAAGCCAAAAACATGGGGCTGAAGGGAGCCTGCAGGAAATCTCGCATCTGAAAGTGGAAGGTCAAGGAGCTAGACAGCAGGGATCACAGCTGGTGTATTCAGGCTCCTGAGCTGAGTGGAGCCTGGACTTTGCAATCAGGTGAAGGTGGGGAGCCTGGCCCTGCCTCTGACCAGCGCGATAGCCAACCTTCTCTGAACTTCTGTTTTCTTTTGTTTAAAATGGGGATGGTGATAACATTTACCATTGGGTGGCTGTGGGATCAAATGAGATCACATGTTTGACAGCACCTGGCACAGGACCTGGCTTCTAGTTTGCTCTCTTTCTCCTGCTCTCCCTTTATGCACTCAAAGTCATGCAGAGCTGATCCTGGCCTCCTCCTCAGTGATTCAGTGAGCATCATCTTATTTCATCCTGCCCTCCACACCCTGGCTGTACACACTTCTGAGACCTCAGAAGGCTCTAAGCTCCTTCCTATCTCAAGGGCTTTGCAAGTGCTGCTCCCTCTACCTGGAACACATGGCCTCTGTCTCTATGCCTGGTTAATACCTGCTTGTCCTTCCAATCTCAGCTCAAACAGCACCTCCTCCAGGAAGCCTTACCTAGCTCCAGACTAAACTCTCCTAACATCATTTATCTATGGGATTATTTAATTGGTGTCCCTCTCTCTCCCACTGCACAGTAAGCTCCATGAGTATAGGACATTCTTCTATTATATTATCTGTTGTATTTCTAGCTCCTGGGTCAGGGCTTATCAGATAGTAGGTCCTCAATTCATATTTGTTTAATGGATGGATATGCACATCTCACTGTGCCGCAGTGCTATGGGTCAAATGTGTCCCCCAAAAGTTGACGTCTTGGAAACTTGACCCTCCACTGTTGCAGTGTTAAAAGGGTGGGAAATCCAATCATAGTATTTGAAAGGTGGGGCCCTTAAGAGGTTATTAGACTATGAGGAACGTGCCCTTGTGAATGGATTGATCCATTCATGGAGTAAAGGGCATGGTTCTGACGGCTTTAAAAGGAGAGCAAGTGAGAAGGTGAGCTCTCTCTTGCTCAGCCCATTCTCGCCATGAGATACCATGGTCGCCACAGGGTCCTATGGGGAGTCCCCACACAGAAGAAAGCCCTCATCAGATATGTTCCTTGGGCCTGACCTTGGACTTCCCAGCCTCCAAAACTGTAAGAAATAAATTTCATTTCTTTTTAAATTACCCAGTTTCAGGTATTCTGTTATAAGCAACCGAAGCAGACTGATACACACAGCGAATGTAAAGTGGGCATCATAACAATTTTTGGCACACAGTAGGTATTTTAAGGGCAATCTCCCTTCTTTTGATTAAGGAAGAGTTAGAATCAGGAGTGTAGCTGGCTCAAAAGACAGCTTGGGTCCTAGCCAATGCAATTCCATGTTCATGGATAAGAAAACTCATATTATCAGGATGTCAGATCTTCCCAGATTGATTTATAGATTTAATGCAACCCCAACGAAAATCTCAGCAAGTTATTTTATGATATAATCAAACTGATTCTAATGTTTATATGAAGAGACAAAAGACCCAGAACAGCCAACACAATATTGAAGGAGCAGTACAAATTTGGACTGACACTACCCAACTTCAAGACATTATCCAATTAAAGTTCCCAGAATCAAGACAGTGTGGTACTGGCAAAAGAATAAATAGATCAATGGAACAGAATAGAGAGCCCAGAGGTAGATCCACATAGGACATTACTTCAAAAAGTTTGTGGAAAAATATAATTAAAAGATAATTCTAATAATTCCATGAACTTTTTGAAGACCCTTTGTGTATTCGTCCATTTTGTGTTGCTATCACAGAACACCTGAAACTGGGTAATTTATAAAGAACAGAGGTTTATTTGGCTTATGATTCTGGGACAGCTGCATCTGGCATGGGCCTCAGGCTGCTTCTACTCATGGTGGAAAGTGGCAGGCAGCCGGCGGGTACCAGAAGATCACATGGAGAGAGGAAGCAAGAGAGAGAGGGGGGAGGTGCCAGGTCTTTTTAAACAACCAACTCTCACGGGAACTAATAGAGTGAGAACTCATTCATTAATCTCCCCACCTAGGAAGAGCATTAATCCATTCATGAGGGATCCGCCCCATGACTCAACTCCCAACACTGCCACATTGGGGATCAAATTTCCACATGAATTTTAGTGGGGACAACACATCCAAACTCCATCACTTTGTAAATATAGTCAACTGATATTTGACAAAGGAGAAAAGTCAATACAGAGAAAAGATATTCTTTTCCACAATTGATGTTGGAACAAGCGGACATCCACTTGCAAAAAAGTAAATCTAGACACAGACCTTACATCATTCATATGAATTAACTCAAGATGAGTCATAGGCCTAACTGTAAAATGCAAAACTATAAAACTCCTAGAAGATAACAGGAGAAACCTAGATGACCCTAGGTTTGGGAATGACTTTTAGATATAACACCAAAGGCATGATCCATTAAAGAAATCATTGATAAGCTGGGATTCATTAACGTTAGCAATTTCTGCTCTGTGATAGACACTGTAATGAAAAGAAAAGCCACAGAATGGGAGAAAATATTCACAGAAGACATATCTGATAAAGGGCTGTTTACCCAAAAGATACAAAGAACTCTCAAAACTCAACAATAAGAAAACAAACAACCTAATTATAAAATGGGCCAAAGACTTTAACAGACACCTCACCAAAGAAGATATACAGATGGCAAACAAGCATATGAAAAGATGCTTCATATCATTTGTCATCGTGGAAATGAAAATTAAAACAACATGAGATATCACTACACGCCTATTAGAATGGCCAAAATCCAGTACACTGACAACACCAAATGCTGGTGAGGATATGGAGGAACAGGAACTCTCTCATTCACTGTTGGTGAGAATGCAAAATGATACAGCCACTTTGGAAGACAGTCTGGCAGTTTCTTACAAAACTAAACATACTCTTACTATACAGTCTAGCAACTGCACTACTTGGTATTTACCCAAGGAGCTGTAAACTTAGGACCATACAAAAACATGCACACAGATGTTTATAGCAGCATTATTCATAATTTCAAAGACTTGGAAGCAGCCAAGTTGTTCTTTAGTAGGTGAATGGATAAATAAACTGTGGTATATGCAGGCAATGGAATACTATTCAGCTCTAAAAAGAAATGAAGCCATGAACAGACAAGGAAGAAACTTAAATGCTTATTACTAAGTGAAAGAAGCCAATCTGGGAAGGCTACATACTATATGATTCCAACTTTATGACATTCTGGAAAAGGGAAAACTATGGAGACAGTGAAAAGTTCACTGGTTGCCAGGGATTAGAGGAGAGGGAGAAATGAGTCGACAGAGCACAGAGGATTTTTAGGGCAGTGAAACTACTCTGTATGACACTATAACGGTGAGCACATGTCATTAAACATTTGTCCAAACCCACAGAATGTACAACTAGGCTAGGGTTAGCCCTCATGTTAACTATGGACTTTGGGTGATAATGATGTATCAGTGTAGGTTCTTCAGTTGTAACAAATGAGCCACTCTGGGGGGGGGGGTGTGTGGGGATATTGACAGTGGGGGAGGCTGTGGGGAGGGGCAAGGGATATATGGGAACTCTCTGTGTCTTCTGCTTAATTTTGCTATGAGCCTAAAACTGTTCTAAAAAAATTAATCTTTATTTAAAACAAAAAGAAAAGAAAAGTAAAAAGAATAGCTCGGGAAGGGGATGGAAGAGAATGGAGAGGCAGGAGGCCAATATCATTTAGGGTCGGGACATTAAAAGCTAGAAGAAGCCTTAGAAATTATCTAGTTAAGGGCCGAGCCTGTGGCGCACTCGGGAGGGTGCTGCGCTGGGAGCGCAGGCGACGCTCCCAGCGGCCGCGGGTTCGGGTCCTATATAGGAATGGCCGGTACACTCACTGGCTGAGTGCCGGTCACGAAAAAGAAAAAAAAAAAAAAGAAAAAAAAAGAAATTATCTAGTTAAGTGATTCCCAAACAAAGGCTCCTTTTAATCTTTCCTGCCATGAAATAATTTTCTCTACCACAAAACTGCATGCATTCAGGAAGAATCCATTTTCCCTGCTTGTGAATTATTATTCTAAGGCGTCCTGCTCTGTCAGTGCCTGGCCTGCCCAGCATGAGGGGGGACGGCAAGCCAAGCCTTTGACTTCCTGATTTTCTTTGACTTCCTGAAATGCTAACAACTGCCTCTGGAGGTAGGGTACAAGGACATGAGTTAAGAGCTGCCATATGGGAAGGTCTCTGCTTTCGTTTTTTCCAAGCTGGACAGGCTACATGTGAGCAGCTCAGGAGGCACAGGACAAGGCCCAGACAGAATTGCTGTCCTCACAGGAAGGTCCCCCTCAGGGGGGTAGTGACAGCCATGGTGACACTTTGAATGTACAGATAGCTCTTTTCCAACTGAGTCTGAGGGTGTGCTGATTTTTCAGCATGTTTCTTGAAACCCCATGCTTGAAATCTGCTGCTCTGATCCCCACTCCCACACCACCACCCCCAAAGTATCCTGTACATACAGTGACTTCTTCGTGGCTCCTCTCCTACATGCTTTTCTCTGCACCACCACCCCTGCACTCTACCACCTCCCCAGTCTCATTTCCCTACTTTGTTCTAGCCACACAATTACTCACCATCCCATAACCACTCCTGCACTCTACCACCTCCCCAGTCTCATTTCCCTACTTTGTTCTAGCCACACAATTACTCACCATCCCATAGTACCCGGTGCCCTTTCACACCTTTGGAGCCTGTGCACATACTGTCCTATAGGAGGGCTTCCTCTGTCTGGGCACCTGGCAAACTCCTGCACAAGCAAGCAGGGCCCAGGCAGAGTTGAATCCTCCTGTGCATTGTCAGGGCTCGCCTCGGCCAGTGCCTCTCCAACCGAAGGGGGATCGGATTATTCACGCTCTGCTTCCCTTTCGAGACAGGGCTCCTCTGAGAAAGATGGCATTCTTCCATTGTCTGACCTCTAGAAGTGGGCCTCTGGATGCCTTTTGATGGAGCCCCTCAAACTGCACACAGAATTATGATGGCAGGAGAATGTTTCTGAGACAAGGGCCTCAAAAGAGTCTATTTCCCCCTTCAAGGTAAAGGATCTCCACCCTGAACCCTGAGCATCTCAACAGAAGGGAATGTGTCTAATTCCTTCCTGTATGTTGCAGCCCTGCACACAGTAGCCCTTCATATAAAATGCTATCAAGTCAGTACATTTTTTTGAGCTTGTGATATAAAAACCTTCCCATTTACAGATGAAGAAGCTGAGCCCCAGAGCAGGGAAACGATTCACTCATCTGTCGGTCAGGTGGAATGCTTAGGGGAAATGCCTTTTCTCTTATGAGTTAGGAAGGAGTAACATGAACATCAATTTACCCATCCATCCATTTATTTCCTAATCACTTTCCCAGTGCCTACTATATGCAAGGTACAAGTGTGGGGACGCAGAAATGACCAACACATAGTTTCTGTTCTCAGACAGTTCACAAGCAGCCAGGAGAGAAGACGCATGCAGGGATCGTAGGGACACCCAGACAGAGGAGCCCAGAGGAGGGAGGAATATTTCTTCCTGGCAGGGCCTCTAAGAAGGCTTTGTGGAGAAGTGGCATCTGAGTTGTGTACAAAGGATGTCCTAGGCCCCTCAGTGGCAGAGCTGAGCTCATGTCCCTGCTCTATTCTCTAAGCCGTCTCAGACTGTCTAGCTTCTCCATGGCTAACAGTAATAGAAAACCCCAACTCATGTGGCTATGTAATAAGAAAATGTATTCTCCCTCTAATGAGAAGCCCATGTTAAGGTGGCTCCAGGGCTGGTTAATTCAGCACCTCAAGGACATCATCAAGGACTCCAGTCCTTTCCATCTTTGACTCTGCTGTCCTCATTACCTGTCAGGTGTGTCCTCAAACCAGATCACCTCTTGATCACAGGATGGCTGCCACAGGCCTGGAGGTCACACCCAGACACACCAACATCCAAGGAAGAAACCATCCCTCTCTCTGCATCTCTTTCCTAAGATCAAGGAGACCTTTTCTAGAAGCACCTGGACCCCAGCCCCACTGACCTCCTTCATGTCCCATGCCCACTACTGAGCAAATCACCAGCAACAGGATTAGGTTTCCCATGGCTGAGCTAAGAATAGGGTCACCTTTCCTGAGGGCTAGTTACCTGAACAAAATGAGGGCTCTGCTAGCCAGGAAGCAGGGGGATGGCTGCCAACTGGGACTGTCACACGTATCAATCAAAATGCCCGTTTCTCAGCTTCCTCATCTGGGGAACATCTGAAATGAAAACAACAGTGGTGGTGAATTGTGGATCTCTTCAGTCAAGCACTCTCTTAGATTCATTAACAGCATGTGACAAATATGCCTGGGTCCCCCCTATGTGCCGGCTACTATGCTAGGTGCTGGGAGGACTGCGAGGGGTCAGACAGACTTCTACCAAGGAGAGGAACAGACAGGTAAATAAGCAACTACGCACAGCATGATGGACACTACTGCAGGGAAGAAGGGACTGTGGGGACCCCAGGGAGACTCACCCTGCCCAACACAGGAAAGATGTGCATGGGGAATGCTTCTTGGAGGAGGCATAGTCCAAACCATGACCTGAAGGAGTGGGAGTGAGCCTGGCAGGGAGACGGTGGGCAATGCAGGCAGAGGGAACGGCATGTGCAAAGACCCTGAGGTGAAAAAGAGCGACTCCTGAGACTGGCAGTATGCTCATGGCTAAGCACAAGGCCTCGGATCAGAGGGATTTGCTTTCCAATCCTGAGGTCACCACAAATGGAAAATATGACCACAGGCAAGTTGCTTAACCTCTCCGTGCCCGAACAGTCTCACCTATAATATAGGGGCACTAATACCACTCACAGGGTAGGCGTGAGGCTCAAATAAGATTTTGTCTACAAAACCCTCACCACAGTGTTAATTCTCAACTGTTGTAATTATCTTATGACGACTACTATGCAGATTGGAGCTTACAATGAAGAGATGCACCAGGAGAGATGGGCCAGGGTGGAGCTGGCTCCTCTCCATGGTCCTCTACGGTAGACAGGCGAAGCCCCCAGCCTCCCACATGTGGCCACCAGCTACATGTGGCCAGTGAGCTCTCATGTAGCTCTCATGATCATCCAGATCAAGATGTGCTATAAGTGGAAAATACACAATGGCCTTTGAAGACTTAGTACCCGCCCCCCAAAATGTAAAATAACTCATTCATAATTTTTTATATTGATTACATGTTGAAATGATACTATTTTGGATATATTGAGTTGGATAAAATACGTTAATGAAATTAATTGCACTTGTTTCTTTTTACTTTTTTTAATGTGGCTACTAGGATATTTACAGTTATGCTGTGGCTCACATCCTATTTCTATTGGATAGTGCTGGGCCAGACATATTATCCCATTGTTAAGGTGGATTCATTTAATGGCCTGCCTGTGTTCTGTGGCCAAGAGGAGAGGTGGGGACCAGGAACGTGACACCCACACTGACCACTTGTCCGTGGCTCATTGCGCTCGCTGCCCTCTGCGCAGGCCCCGGTGCATTGCTGATGACGTGGAGTGGCACTCCTGCCCCAACCTGGCTCTCTTGTTTTTCAGTCTTCAGTCTATTCTTGGGTGAACCTATCTTCTCCCCAGCCACCAGTTTCCTCTTTGCTTAATGAGCCCTACTTCTTGGAACTGTTGACAAATGGCACTCTAGATATGGAGAGAGGGAAGTTAGGGATGTAGAAATAGTTGATGACTATTTTGTGGGGAGTGAACTGAGTCCTAAAGTATCAGCTTTGCAGCCAACACCAGTGGCTGGAGATAAGTTCATCTGCCAGGTCCAATCAGATCAATGGTCCTTGAGGGTTCTAAACAAATAGGAAGACACCTGCCCTTCCAGGGCACACAGGCCAGGAGTCCTTGATGGCTACTATCAACTGACCTGCACATCTGTTTGGGGACATCTCCAGCTGGAAGGGTCAGCTTCCTGGGACTCAGCTCATCCAAGCTCTTTTCTCACCTGTAGCAAATGCTACTGGTATCTGGCTCAACCTGCTTGTTCTGCTCTGAGACAGCTGTACACTCCAAGGGGCTCTCTCCACCCCCAACGCGGGGCAGGCTGAAGTGTTGGAGAGTTAATGCCCCAGGAGCGGCACTCAATCAGTTTCAGTGGGACAATCTCAGCAGGTCCCCAGGGGGCTGAGGCCCAGCTACCCACAGCAGTAACCAGTATATTAAGACACCTTTAATCAGTTCTCCTCCCTTCCTTGGCTCACAGCCCACTCCATCCTGGGATCACCTCCCAAATGAATGGCTTACACCCAAATCCTTGCCTCAGGTCTGCTTTGGGAAGAATCCAAATTAAGTCGTCGTCTTCCCCCAAAGCTGCTTCTTGTCCCATGGACTGCACCACCCTCCTCTCAGATGCTGTGTCTAGAAAAACTGGGAACCAACTTTGATTTTTTTCCTCCATCCCACCACCCACCTTCAAGCTATCTCCAAGTGCTGCCTGTTCTAACCCCTTCAATGTTTCTCAATTCCATTCTTGTTTTAGGTCATTTTGCCTCCATCATTCCTGGTCCAGGCCACCAGCATCTCTCATCTGGACAGTGGCCCCAGCCTTCTGTATCTCTGCCTCAACTGCTCCTCCTAGTGATTCCCAAATCTTCCAGACCTGCCAGGCTCAGGCCCATATATCCAACTTGGTGCTTCCAAGCCTCCTCCTGGGTCACCTGTGTCAGTGACTGGGTCCCTCACCATATCAGCCACACATCAGCAAGGCAGGGAGCCATCCCCATAATTCTCTTTCCTCGCCCTCCTTTCTCTGCCTTGGAAATTTCTCCCACATCCATCGTCGCCCTTGCATCTTCCTGTTGCTGCCTCGGCTCTGGCAGCAATGTCTCCTCACTGGAATGCCAGGACGCTCTCCTAACTAGTCTGCCTGCTTCCAGTCTCAGCCCCTCTGGTCCTTTCTCTGTGTTCTTGTGGAGGGATTTTCCTAAGATGCCAGTCAGATCATGTCACCACCCTATTTACCTCTTCACTGGCTCCCCAAATCCTACTGGATGAATTCCTTCATTGACATTAAAGACCACTAGCAATTTGGCTCCAAACAGCCTCAATTCCCAGCTTACCCCCGGAAACCTACGGCTCCAGCCACACACTCCACACGTTTGTACTCCTTCTCGCATTGGGCCCCACAAATTAGGGGTGAGCTCAAGGATGGGGATGGGACTCTCCCACGTCAGCTCGGTCAGCTGGTTTGACAGGAAGCCCATTCTCTCCTGTTCTTCACTTCAGAGAACGGCACCCCATCTACCTCCATATCCAACCCAGAGGCCAGGCAGAAGCAGACGTTCCACAAACAGCGGCAATTACCGTAGTGGTAACCGATGGGGCTCTCAGTCATTCCCACGCTACCCACATCTTGCTCCTTCATTAAGTAAAATCCTGGCAGCAGAGCCCTGGAGAAATGGGAATTACACAGATCAGAGGGAGAGAAGGTTTGGAGCATGGGGAGCTGGAAGGTGGGGGTGGGGGAGGGAAGCTGGTGTGGGTGGGACTTTGGGGGAAGGGCAGACGCTCCGGGGCAATGAGCAAGCACCATGGGCCTGAACAAGGTGGGGGCTGTGCAAGGACAGGAAGTGTGAAGAGGCAAAGGCCCAAATGCTGCTGCTGTGACCTTGCAGCTCTGCAGAAGCTGGGCTGGGATCTCCACTTTTGCTGTGCTACAGTTGCTGACTGAGGGTACTGGGGAGAGATGAGGGCCCAGAGGCAGCTGGACAACTGAGGCTGCAGCTAGATGATGGGACAAACGATGCCAAAAGACAAGCAGAGTCAGATAGCAGCCTCCTCATTTTGCAGGCGAGGACATGAGGCTGGAGGCGAGACACCTGCAATCACCAGATAGTGAAAGGAAGGGCGGGGACTTCCCAACCACGGACCTGCCCAGTGTGGTCCTCCTGCCTCAGTTCCTAAGAATTAATGCTACAGGGTTACAAATGGTGTGCAGACAGCAGGGGAGCCTTCAAGGAACTGTTTTGTTTCTTAAATTAATTCTGCAGATGTAGGTTGTGACCCCACAAAGCAACCACATACTGTTAACACTTCTACAGATGATCTTCAAAAAGTCATGTTTACAGAGGTATCCAGTGATTACCATTGTGAAGTCATACTTTCCAGAAATGATTACTAAATTGGATTGCATTTCTTTACCTATTTTTTTTTTATTGAATCCATTGAGTGAATGCCATAAACATCAACACTAGGGTAGTGGTCATTTTTCAGATTAATGTGCCTTTCCCAGACAGTACATTTTGTTCAAAACAAGGTAATTTATAGACCATCCTAGAATACGAAAGACTTGGTATGCACCGTTTTCCGGGGGATAATTTTAGGAGGAAAACATCCTTGCCTGGGTATGCTAGGCAATGTGCCAAGTACTGAGGTTACAGAGGTGGGTGAAACATGCAGGGTCCCAGCCCTCAGGAAGCTCACAGGCTAGAAGAAAAGTCAAACACTAAAGACACAGTCACACATGGAAAGAAATCAAGGGGAGTTACAGGAACGCATAAGAGGGTATCCTGACCCGGTGCTTCTCAAACTTTAACATGCACACTAATCCCCTTGGGATCCTGTTAAACTACAGATTCCAATTGAGCAGGCCTGGGGTTAGGTCTGACATTCTGCATTTTTAACAAGCTCCCAAGTCATACTGATGCTTCTGGTCCATGGAGCACACCTCTAGCAGCTGAACAGTTGCTTACAATTTGGGATATAACTCCCTATGACAACATCACGCACACTTTCCAAAAGGGTGCCTTCTCAAACATTTTATATGGACATGAAGTTCAGTGAAGAGCTTCGCCATCATTGAGGAGCACCTACTGTGTGCTAGGTGAATAAACCAACATGTCCCTATCCCAGTGGAGTGAGCAGATGAAGAGGGTAGACAAGGCAAAATCAAAGAGTCATACAGACAAATGTAAGAGTGCACCTGTGACCAATGTTATGGGTGTCTGTGAAAGGGGGATGTGACCTACTCACGGAGGGCAGGAAAGAGTGCTCCAGGAAGAAGGAACGGCAAAGGACTGGCTGAGGACCTAGGAATGCAGCAAAGCCGGGCAGAGCAAGTCAGGGATGATGCTGGGGAGTGAGGCAGCGGCCCAGACCATGCAGGGCCTCATGAAGAGTTCTGCCTCCATCCTAAGAGCACCGGGGCTTTAGAGAGTTTTAAGGGGAAGGAGGGAATATAGGCAGCTTTGCATTTTGAGAAGATCACTCTGGCACCAGGGAAGAGAACGGACTGAAGGGGCCAGAGCATAGATTCCCTTCCCTGGGAGTGTGGATTTGGGCTTGACAGGACGAGCATTTCAGTCTCTCTCTGAGCGGCACAAAACTCCAAAGCTGTTCACAGATACTTTCTACCACAAGGAAGATGGAAACAGGGCAGACAGTCTGCTAAGAACAGAGAAAGAATCAGACACAGGGGAAGTAACTGGGAGAGCAAGCGAGCTTGCAGGGGCGGGGTGGGGGGTGCGGCTGCTGCATTTCAGCCCCTGGTTCCAGTCATTCCTGAGATCCATCTGCAGCCCTGCCTTGATTTCCATGGGATGGCTTTAAATCCTTTTGAGGAGTTCCTTGGTTGAGGTGGTTTCTGTCCTTTGCAACTCAGAGAGTCCTTGAGAATGCAGCAGCACACCTGAATTGAGGCTTTCAAAAGTGCAAGAGCAGTACAGGGCAAGCAGGGCCCCAGGATTACAGCCTCCAGATGTCCCATTTTCAATCCAATGCCATTGTGAAAGTCACTTAGTTCTGATGAATCATGTAGATTACTGAGCTCCAGCAGGGCCACACTAAGTCCTTCCCACTCCCTATGGGGAGTTGGAGGGGATTTCTTGCCAACCCAGGAGTGGGAAGGTGGAGGGAGAGAGAGGTCAAGGGACCACATAGTGGATATGCCTCAGTATGGTCCCCCCTGGAAGCACAAATTGGTTTTGAACGCCAGCTGCCTGCAACGTTCAACTAGCCCCATGCAAAGCGTTTATGGTTTCCCCTCACGTTGGAGGTTTGGTTTTGATTTGTAAGGGACTAACATGATTTGAATCTTTTCAAAAGGAAAACAACCTTACAGAAGCTGCTTGTTGCAAGGAACCACTTGTGACAATGTTTTGCTTTTTTAGGTTACAGGCAAGAAGAGGATTCAGGGTCTGAAAGATTCTTCTTCAAAGGAAAATATCTTGGAGGAATGTCAAACTGACCTCTCTAAATTTCAGTTGAATGCGTGATGCTGATGGGGAAATCCATTTCTTTCTCTCCTTAGTCTAAAAGGGGGCTAGTGCTCCTCTTGACATACTTTGAGGATTAAATATGGAAATCTGGAATACCCCAACATGGCTATGGTATGCATAGTCATGCTGGTAAGCACAATAAATTTTTTTTTTTGCCTCTCACAAAAGAATATGATGTTTTAAGGGCTGTACATCAATTTAAGGCATATTAGAAAAAAACAAAAAAAAGCACATCAAATCGGTCATTTCCCAGCTTTTATTGCTCAGCATGAGGCTTAAATTAAAAACTGAGTTGACTCAGAAAGTCATTAAGTAAATAACAGTGCATGTATTAGTCCGTTTCTGTCGCTTACAACATAGTATCCAGAACTGGGTATTTTATAAAGAAAACAAAATTTATTGCTTACAGTTTCTGAGGCTGGGAAGTCCAAAATCCGGAGAACACATCTTGTGAGGTTCTTGGTGGTGGCAACAGTGACCCAGGGGTCTCACATGGCAGAAAACAGTGGAGCAGAGAAACACCAACTTCTCGTGTGCTCTTCTTTTAAAGCCCCAGAACCACACCCATGACCACTATTTTTAATCCATTCACTACAGAACTACAATCTACAATCCAATCACCTCTACAATCTAATCACCTCTTCACAGCCCCACCTTTCAATGACCATCACAGGATTTCCCACCCTCTTAACACCGTCACAGTGGGGATAAAGCCCCAGTGAGGTAGGGAGCATCCAGTCTACAGCAGCACAGTTGGCACACGAACAAGGTGAAAGTTGTGAAATGTGCCCAGCGTTGAGGTGCAGGGTGGGCAAGTATTGGCACAGAGTCTAGGACAGAGCTAGAGCCCAGTGTGACATCCACCATCTAATGAGTGCCATCATCATCTCTAATCCTTATAATAAGCAGGGTAGGAATTATATTTCCTATTTTAGAGTTGAAAAACTGAGGCTTGGAGAAATGAAAAAGCTTGCCCAAATGCGTACAGAGTGCCAAAGGTGGGATTTAAACCTAGATCTGTTTGCCTTCAGTTCCCTGGTTCTCTAACTGCACTGTACTACCCTTAATAAGAAACTATCCTTTTTCTCCTCTAGAAAAAACAAGTGTGCTTCATACAAACACCTCACAAAGGCCCCAGGTCTGGGGCACAGCACATTTTATCCCAATGCACACAGTCACGCGGTACTTTTCTTGGGTGAGCAATTCTCTCTCCCAATATGCCAACCCTGCTCTCATTAGGAAACACTGGGTGGACTAAATTTACGTGTTCGAATTCTCTCGTTAATTGACAGTTACAATGACAAGGCTGAGGCTGTCTCAACACTGTCATTAGGGCCTGGGGACTTTGGTGCTAATTATCTGCTCCACAGAGAGAGCCCATTCGGGCCTGGGGTGCATGTGAAGGCTAGACGGTTGCTCAGAATTTTAGATTTTCCACTTGGCTCCTGTAGACACACTCAGGGAAGTTCTGAAAAATGGTTTCCGAAACCAATCCCCTCTTTAGACTTCCACTAACACTGCAGCTCCTGGAATCTGGTTCTTTGGTGCTATGGTAAGGGGCGGAGACAGGTTTTTGACCTCTCCCTCTCCATCAGAACCTGCCTTTCCCAAGGCCCTTTGCAGATGTGTTTAGAAACTAACAGGGCTCATCCTTGATGTGTGACAACCAAGGGATTGCTCACAGCTCCCCACCACCTTTCCAGTCACTACAAGTTTAAGTAGTAGGATATTTTGACCGAAAGTGCACACTGAATTAGAGATGATTAGGTCCTAGTCAGCATAGTCTCAACACATCAGCATTTTAATTCCTTCAGTATTCCCAAACTTTGATTCCCAGGCAAGACAAAGCGATTGAGGCAGGGAGGAAGTATTGTTAAGGGCTGCCAGATTCCAGGGTCAGGGAGGTTGTTGGCCACGGGACGCGGGGTGGAGCTGCACAGAGGATGAAAGTGCACATGCTCTGAGTTCCTCCATCCACTCAGCAGCTGGCTCACTGCACTGTCCGCAGGAGACCTGAGCGAGCAGCCGGGTCAGCTTGGCCTCAGAGGCCGCGTGCATGGCAAGAGTTGAGGCGCGAGTGTGGACTGGGGAAGAGGCCCTTCCTCTGCAAGTGCGGGGCCTAAGTGGGGTTCTGGAGCACTTTCAGAGTGACTCGCTGTTCAGCGCTCTTCAGGAACTTACATTCCCCCTGAAACTTGCTGGGCTGGGACAGCTGATACAGGGCAGGAACGGGTGTTCCTGGGTCCGTGGTTAAACACCGTCTTGGTGACACCCTTTATCAGTATCCATAAGGATGTCCCAGAGGCTTCCCAGAACACACCAAAAAGGCTAGGAGGCGCCTGGCTTCTCCCTATCACACAGTTGTTCTAGAAGCACATGCTTCCTGCCCCTTTCTCTTCCAAATTCCTGGACTTTCACTATTCCCTTTTGTCTCATCAAAACAACAAATTGTTACATGTCATGGACAAATGGGGTTTCTCAAGAATTGCCAAACTATTACATCCACTGATGCCAAGGATCTCATTATAACACTGGCTAACAGTGTCCCTAGCACATTTTAAGAGCCTTATACATATTAGCTTATTTAACTCTTCTTAAGGTAAGTATTATTATCCTCCCGATTTTACAGATGAGGAAACTGAGTCACAGAAAGATTGAATAGCTGAATTCAATTCAAGGTGGTTATGAATCCAGAGCTGTGTCCTTACCCACTCAGCTGGCCTATGATATAAGCTTGAAGGTGTCTCCTGGATTCAGAAGGATAACATGTTTGTCTGAAAATAGAGAGATCTGGGGTTGCATCTGCCCACAAGCCGTGTGACCTTGTACAAACCACTCAACCTCAGGGAGGCCATTCTCTCACATGTACAATGGGGCAAGACCTTCCCTGGTCACCCAGAGCGTTTCTGTTAAGGTCAGAGGAGATAACTGATTGAACATACTTAGTTTCTAAGTCCTGTAAACACTAGAAAAGTAGGGTCCACATTATTTCATATTTGGCAAATACATGCATTAAGGGACAGGGATGAGGGGATAACTCTCTTATTACTCTTGTCTTCAGGAAGCATTTAGGATCTTGCAGAAGAGGAAAGGCAAACTACACACCCATTTTCTTCTGTGCACCTCTGCAAAACTCGAGCAACTGTTTGAGGCACAAGAAAGAGGACTGCCACAACACACCACGTGATCTGAGACAAGGGACTTCCCGTCTCTGTGTCTATCCTCCTCAACCCTAAAATGAAGGCATCGCAGAGAAAGTCCCTTCCTATTCTAATGTTTTGTGACTCTGACCCCATTTCTGGGCTAAAATATTTGTGAAGCAGCAAACAGTTTACATTAGAGATTCTAGCTACTGGTGGAAGCAAACACAGCGATGTGTTTGATAGATGTTGTCTACGCATGCAGAATCAAGGAGTGCTCATCACCAACACAATTTTAAAAGTGGCGCTTTTGCCAATCTGTAATACCAGCATTCTAATTTGGAATCTTGGGCCTGGGTGCTCCTTCTCAGCCTAAACTAAGGATTTACATTTTGCCACGCCTCCCCAGCCTCCACCCTTCACTTTGCAGTATACTTTTCATGTTTAAGCTCCCTTGAATTTGAAATTTAGTTTAGAGGAAACCAACAGCCTTGAAGTCAGACAGACCTGACGTTGAATCTTGACTCTGCAACTCATTAGCTGTGTGACACTGGGCAAGACTCTCTGAACTTCTGTTTCCTCATCTGGAAAACGAGGATATTAATAGCTATCTCAAGGGCCACTGTGAGGATTGGATGGGATAAAGCAAGTAAGGCCGTTGGGCACATAGGAGACATTTAATAGATGACAGCTGTTATTACTGAGGTTAGGGACTCTAATCAGTCAATACAGGCTGGTTTACACTGCAGAAACAAACTCACTCCCAAATCTCAGGAACATAAGCAAAGGTTAATTTCTCACTCATGCTAAATGGCCAGTGCAGGTCAGCAGAGGGTTCCGATGCACATAGTCACTCAGGGAACCAGGATGAAAAAGCTTTGTCATCTGAAACACTGTCAACACCACAGAGGAAGAATGTGCAGGAAGGTCTCAAATGGCCAATTAAATGCTTTAGACTTGATTAGTTTAAGCTAGTTCTGTGGCCCTCATTAGCTGCAAGAGGCTGGGAAGTGTAGGGGAGTACGTGGAATAGTAGGGGACCATTACTGCTTATGAAAGATGGAGCCAAATTTTGTCCACCTTTGATTCCCCCATAGTGCTTAGCACCATGCCAGGTGTAAAAGAGAAATTAAGACACAGCCAAAAAGAGGATTCTATGACAATGTAATAATTTTCTAGCCAGAATAGTTTTCTCTCTCTCACTTTTCTTTAACTTTAATTAGCTGTTTGTTTTTCTCATTCTGCAATGTATCATTGAAATAAGTATTTCAGAAGTTGTGAGGACAACATTTGTTTCAAGGAAGTTTGCTAATGCCCTTAGGCTTAAAGGAAAACCTAGGTCACACCTACACCATGAAATCACACTGGGAAGAAGAGACTGGGACTGCCAAGGAGAGGATGACAAGACATTTGCATTTCTTAGAATACTTCTGGCCCTTCTCAAGCCCTTCTCCTGGCTCCTTAAATCATCTGGGGAGGTGGGTGGTTCATTGCTATGAAAATCAACACAGCGAGACAGTGCAGCTTGCCCAAGGACCCAAAGCAAGTCAAAGGTAAACCAATGTTCCTTCCATACTTCTCCCTCCTCCCCAAACCTTGTTACTCTGCAAAGTCCTCCTTCTTGCCCATTTATAGAAACTCTTGCGGGTCATGATAAGTCCAGTACATCCACCCAAGAGAATTCCTGAGAGCTGATAACTCCTCCCAGCTCCTGCCCCTGGTGGAGAAAGAGGGGCCCAGGAGAGACCCTTTTGCACAGAAAGGAATCGCCTATCACCACATCCCCCTCTGGACTTGCAGATGTGCTCTGGTCCTGGCTCTGCCACCATGTCACTGGGTGACCTCAGTCAACTCAGCACTCTTCTCTGGGCTTTACTTACCTTTAAGTCATTCAACAAGCACTGAGTCCAGCCGAAGAGAAGGGTTGGGAGTGTGCAGATGGACAGCTGTGAACCTGACTTCAAAGCAGAGGAGTGGGTGGAGCAGGGATCACAGGTACTACCTGTGCCAGCCAGCAGGGTGTAGACAATTGGATGAGGGAAACTGGTGAACTGGGGGTCTGTGGAGACCTGGAACATGTATGCTGCGACAAAATGTGGCAGCTGCCTCTCTGCTCCAGCCAACGGTGCCAAGTGGGAATGTGAGCCCAGTGTTGGAAAATCTCTTGATTTTTTTTCTAGAGAAGCAAGAAATACAAAATTTCATGTGAAAACTGAGCAGGCCAACCAAACCAAATTCATCAGCTGAGTGGCTTTAACCCATGGCCCACTGTGTGCAACTGCTAATGGGAGGGAATGATAAGACTTTGGCAGTTATGAGATCATACAGTCCTATTGGATCTGATAATGTATTTTTTAAATATGATCAGGCTTTTAAAAAACATGTATTGTTTTACCCTAATAAAAAAGGTATTACTATGGAAAATAGAAAAAATTATAAAAATATTCTTAATTATTCCTAATCTCAACCCCCAAAGCTAACATTTTGATGTATATTGTGGGGTATTTCTTTCCAGTATTTTCTCTATGTATTAATTATATAAATAACATTATGTGTATGCGTATGCACATGTGTGTGCCTATATATGTACAGTACATAAAAATTTATATAAATAACATCTGCTAACAAATCTCTTCTAAAATTGGACACTGTTTTGACTGTTTTGGTTTTCCATCTTCTACTTTTCACTTAATATGACCTTGTGAGCTTTTTTCAATGTCACTATATGCTCTTCAAAACCATCACTTTTAATAGCTATATTAAAATTCCATCATACGGAGTTATCAGAATTTATTTAACCATTAACTTATTGTTAAACATTCAAGGGTATTTCTAACTTTTAAATGTATACATAGAATTGTAATGCACATCTGTTGTGAAAATTAAGGTTTATAGTTTTGTTCAGGCTTCAGAGGCATTGGTAGGCTTCTGAAGAAAGAAAGAAGAAAGAGGCTGCATAGGCTGTGCCAGACTCTCAGAAACTGTGTGCAGGCCTGCGGGATAGGCACCTAGTAACAGATAAGAAGGAAAGTAAGTCCTGGAGCTTCTTAGACCTTGGGAACCTGGCCAGTTCCTAGGGCCAGAGAACATCCCGAAGACTTATGAGTAAAGATCCAAGTGTTAATAAAATAACCATAGCTGCATGTTTGCACACAGACTAATGTTATCAGTCTGCAGCTGGGTAATATAAGCAGGATTTCCCCAAACTGCTCTTTGAAGTCTCACCCGTGGAGTGGACACACTGTCCGGGACAATCCCAATTTGGACTCCAGATCGCTGTGCATGGGACTTCCCAGCACTCCTTCGATCTGGATGTGTTTTCCCAATTTGGTGACGTAAACACCGTCTAATTCTTTTTTCTTCTTTTTAATATGCCACATAATCTTGCTTTCTTTGCTTACCTGCTTATTGCTGTATCTTAATAAATATCATTTATTTATTAGTGTGATGAGTGGTTTCTTTTACCAACGAATCGTTTAAATCTAAATGAAAGTAAAAACTTTGAACAAAACAACATCCTACACATAAATCTTTGTGTGTGTGTGTATATATATATATATATCTGATTATTTCTTTAGGATAACTTCCTATAAGTAGAATTACAGAGTCAGAAGACATGAATATTCCTAAAGTTCTTGATATGTACATCCAATCGCTGGTCATAAAAACCATACACTTTACGCTCTCACTGCATTCTTACCAACACTGGGACTGTCAGTTTTAAAAATTGAATGCCAGGGTCGGCTTTAGCTCAAGCGGTTACTTCCTCAAGCCAGACTTCAATCTGTCTAAAAATTGAATGCCTGTTTGATAATGTTAAACAAGTGATATAGTTCATGATTATCCTAATTGTAATTTATTTATTAATGAAGGTGGCTATGTTTCCCCCAAATGTTTTCTGGCCATTTGTGTCTCTTTGCTGACTTGTCTTGAATAATGCCCCCTTAGAACTGTTATGGAAAGAACTCGGTGAGGAAACAATCTCAGTCACTCGGAGAGATGGAGAGCCAGGAAGTTTGTTATGCTGGTGGTACAGGAACACTAGCGGGACCCAGGTGAACTCACGTCCTGAGATCCTGGGATCCTGAGTGCAGGGAGAGCTGTCGTTATATACTTTTCTTGAGCAGGCATACAAGCTTTTTATTGGCCCTGCCTGTATCCAGGCAGAGTTACCAAAAACTAGGGTTTTATTTAAGCAATTTTACAGAAGCAGGAAATGTGTGATTAGGTAGGTGCTGTAAGTTTCAATTTCTAAACATATCTTCGGCAAGCAGTTTCTGCATATTTAGGGTGGCTCAATCAAGCAGGCAGCAGAGCCATAGAAACCCAAGAGACAGACTACTGTTTAACCAACTCTTAGGGGTCCTTTGTAAACAAGCATATTCTAGGTGCAAGGTTACACAAACAAAGGGCCTTTGCTAAAAATCTACTTTTTGGTAGCCTCAATAGAACCATTTTCTATGTTACATGCATGAAAGCTTTGCATCATACATTTTTATCAGAAAAATTAGATGATATCTAAATGTTTAGCAATAGGGAAATGTTAAGTCAAGACACAGAAATTGATGGGCTATTACGTAGTCAGTGCCGTTTCAGGATACAGAGACTTTAGCAACATGGAAAAGCACTTACGATTTACAAGGGTACTTCAAGAAGTTCATGGAAAATAGAATTAAAAGATAATACGAAACTTTCCATGAACTTTTTGAAGACCTCTCATTTAAAAAAAAAAAGAAAACAGGATATAAAACTAAGCATATACTATGTTTACATGTTTACAACCACACAAAAATACCAATCATAGTAGGGTTGGGATTTCTGAAGATATTTTTTTTCCCCTCCTACTTTTCAAAATGTTTCATAATTGTTATAAAACCTTTGTAGTTAAAAGAAAAAAATACCTTAAGGACACATTTTCAGTTGACTTTCCAAATGGACCATTCCAATTTCTTAGGAGCCCCCTGTACCCTTTCTAAAACTTCTGTGTTCAGGCCGGCCCGTGGCTCACTCGGGAGAGTGCGGTGCTGATAACACCAAGGCCCCGGGTTCGGATCCCATATACGGATGGCCGGTTCGCTCACTGGCTGAGCGTGGTGCTGACAACACCAAGTCGAGGGTTAAGATCCCCTTACCGGTCATTTTTTAAAAAAATAAAAATAAAAAAATAAAATAAAAAAATAAAAAATAAAACTTCTGTGTTTGTGTCACAGGAGATTACAATTTTTGATTTGCTTGAATAATTCTGTTCAGCGAAGAAAAAGATATATTTGTCATCAGTGGAAAGTGGGGCTCACAGTAATGACTCTGAGCTTGGGTTATTGCTGGACTCTGGATGTCTGCTATCCCCACCCTATCCTGAGGCTTGGGAAGAAGACAGGTCTGGAACTGCATAACTCTGAGGGTGAACAGAAGGCAAATTGCATAATCTTGAAGGGCCTCCAGTCAACGGGAGAGGAGAGGAGTCTGGGCAGCTACTGTGAGAACACGCAGGAAGGCTTCCAGACCCGCAAGGTCAAGAATCATTCAACATTAGACCCGAATGGGCACATTTTATAGATGACAAAACTGGGGTTCAGAGAGGGAGAATTTTAGTCACTAGGATGAGCAGGCCTAGCCTGTGTGAAGCCCACGAAAACCTTTAACAATGACATCATTATTATTACCACTGATGCCCTACATTGGTACAACAGGAGAAAAAGAGAACTGATACATTAAGCACCTCCTATGTGCCAAATGTTTTTGTATTGTTTCATTCTTTTATTTACTAGTGTCCTGTGTATCCTTCCAGGGCCAGACTAAGCGTATGCAAGCATGTGTGTGTGCACATAACTGAGCTTTTTGCCTCCCTTCCTCCCTCTTTCCAGTCGTCCTTCCTCCTTCCTTTTCTCTCTTCTTTCTCCTTTTCTTCCTCTTTCTCTCCCTTCCTCCTTCCTTCCTTCCTATTTATGTAGCATTGGCAATTTATGAAGGTGTCTGTTTCCGCACAACCTCGTAATAGAATGTATTGTCTGTCTTTTAAATCTTTGCCAGTCCGATAGGTTAAAATGGTATCTCATTGTAGTTTAACTTACGCTTCTTACAATGAGGAGGCTGAACATTGTTTCACGTGTTTAAATGCCATTTATATCTTGTTTTCTGCCCATGTTCTTTGACCATTTTTTCTATGGGGATGATCTTATCCTCATTGACTGGCAGAGACTCTTTATGTACCAGGCTACTTCAAAAAGTTTGTGGAAAGATTTGTATTACATTTTAATTCTATCTTTCCATGAACTTTTTGAAGTACCCTCATATTAAGAAAATTAGCTCATATCTGTGATATCTGACTTTGCTTATAGTATTGTGATAAAGACATTCAAACTTTTTAGGTGTTAAAATTTATCGAAAACACTTGGTGTATTTTGGATTGTACATTACACTTAGAAAGGCTTCTCCATTCTGAGATTACTTTAAGAATCTCGTATCTTCTAGTAGTTGTATGATTTTATCCTTTTTTAAATATAAATTTTTGATCCATCTGGAATTAATTCTGGTGAAAGCTTACTATTCCAACTTACTATTTTCCAGGTGGTTCTCCAGCTATCCAAAGTCCCTTTACTGAGTAATCTATCTTTCCTCCTGTGATTTCCAATGTCAACTTTAATACATACTAAATTCCCATAAATATTTGGGTCTATTTCTGGATACTGTCTGTTCTGTGTGTCTGTCTGCCTATCTAGTGTGGATCCAGGCACTCTCATACGTGATCATATTAACCCAAAACAAACTCCTGGTACAGGTGAGACTAGCACCCAGGTCTCCCAGCCTGTGCTATCTTATCACTTGTAACTGCTGGTGGTGGTCTACTAACCTTGGGAGAAGAATTGAAGAAGTCCCAGATCCTAATGCTCCCAAGAGGGGAGAAGCAGCAGGCAGGAAAGCCAGTCCTTGCTGCTTCTTCACTCACTCAGAGACAGTCAGTGGCCCCCACAGCTCTGAGTTGGGCTCCAGCTTTCTCCAGTGCAGGGGTTTACCCTTGGCTAAGGTAGCTCACCTCTTGGGGCCTCAGTTTTACCATCTGCAAAATGGCCACATGGATGAAAGGGCCGTCATTTTGGCAGAACCACTCTCCCTTGTTCTGAGGCAAATAATGCCCATCGCTTTGGCTACAGTTTAGCAGGGAAGGAGCTGCACAGCTTTTTCCCGAGTGCACCACAGGGTCGGTCCTTTTTTTTTTTTTTTTTGTCTTTTTGTGACGGGCCGCACCGCGCTCAGCCAGTGAGCACACCGGCCATCCTTATATAGGATCCGAACCCGCGGCGGGAGCACTGCCGCGCTCCCAGCGCCGCACTCTCCCGAGGGAGCTGCACAGCTTTTTGACAGCTGGCCAATAAATCCAGAGTTCTGGCTGCCTATACCCCAAAGGTATAGAATTCCCACGGGCAAGTTCCTAGGAAGAGGAAAGGGGGGAATCACCTGGTGCCAAGGCTAATCTCAGAGCCCCAGCCTGGACAGGGCTTAAAATATGGCCCAGACTTGCGTGGGAAGGTCTGGGAGCCAGGGAGGGGCTTTGCAAGGCGGGCAGCAGGAGGAAGGAAGTCTGGGCAGAGTAGGAAATCTGGGAAGATGGCTGGAGGTGGATGGGGGTTGAGGCTTCCACACAACACCAAATCCTGCAATGCCACTGCCTGGAGGCACCACGTAGTCATATGTGAAATGTCCATCTGCCCTCACCAGGAAGCCCAGGCGAGGTCAGGCACAGAGTCCAGAAGGCCCCATAATCAGCGTCTCTCAGAGTGACAACATTCCAGAACAGAAATAACAATCTCCCCTCCCCACCCCCTTCACATGCATATACCAGCATGACGCCTCGGGTTTACAAAACACCATCACCACTGTTTGCCTACATTGTCTGAGCTCCCCAAGAGGGGGAGGGGGGGTATCATTATCCCCATCTTCCAGACGGGCACACTAAGACTCAGCGTACAACAAGCAGCCCAAAGTCAAGATGATAGGAAGTGGTGAAATTAGAACTCAGGTCTTTTCAGGCTGAAAGCCAGACCACAAGGCACTCTAGACAGAGGCCGAAGTGAGTGTCTGTTGAGTCATCTGTTTGCTCAGTGAACACTCAGAGAGCACCAACTTCACACTCAACAGCAGGATAGGTGCTGGATGATAAGACCCCATTTTTACTCAAAAGGACCAAATAAACAATTACCCTGCGATGCCATGTGTAAGGGGTGTACAGAGGGCCATGGCAGGTCAGGGAAGGAGGAACTACTTTGAAGAATCAGGCAAGGCTGCTTGGTGTGAGACAGAGCTTGAATGACATTTTCACTATCCATGATGAGTGAGTGGTTAGTCCTCTCAACTGCAAATGCAGGTTCCTGAGCCCCAGTGCCATGCTCCAGGCTCCTGCCCTCTCTGGCTACACTTTAGAATTTCCAGGGAAGCTTGTTAGAAACAACATTCCTCACCCCAGACCTTCTGAATCCGAATTTACAGCACTGGGGAGCAGGCACATGAATCTTTTCACAGTGCCCCAGGTTTTTATCTGAGGATGTATATTTGGGGCCCACCCTCCAGTGGCAAGATATTGGCAGTTTTTAAAAAAGAGAGTGTTGTTCATTTTAATAAAACTCTAAATACAATGGAAAAATAAAACCAGAAGCCCCAGGGATAAACCCCATGCCCATTTAGCCTATCACAGTCAGTCTGATTCTCTCCCTTGTGCTTGGAAACCATTATCTGGGCATGTTAGGATGTGCTCTGCCCACTCCTATTGATAATGGCTGACATTATAAGGAAGGATTTGAGCTCTGAGATCTTTTGTACCTGTCTGGGAGAAAGCTGACCTCAGACACAAGGGAGGCCATGCCGTGCCTCACCGACTGTTTGAAGAAAGGGAGCAAGACATTCAGTGGTTAAGAGTATGGAATTGGACCACTCGCATTCAGATTCTGCCTCTGCTACTTCTGGGCTGTGTGATTTCAGACAAGTTCCTTAACCTCTCTGTGTTTCAGTTTCTTCATCTGTAAAATGAAGATAAGAATAATAACTACCCCACAGGTTGTACTAAGAGTGACTGTATTAATATATGTAAAGGACCTAGAATAGAGCCTGTCAGATAGATTAAGTTGTATGTATCTATTTGCTTTCATTATATTAACATGTGAGTCAGAGATGGAGGGTGGGGGGTTGGCCATGGCTAAGACTGGCAGAAGGCATCTTCTCTGACCGACTGTTTTCACTCAGCCACCCCTGCCCAAGTACCAGCTCTGTTCATTTACTGTGCTGGACACTGGAGATAAGGCCCCAGGCTCTGAGGAATGGAGCAAACCATCATATCACTTGCCTCTCTGAGCAGCAGGGGCCTGCCTCAGGAATGGAATAATGGGTGCTTTAAAGCAACAAAGCAAGCTTTCCCACTGCGTGGATCCATCCCAAGCTCATTTGAAATTCCAGCCTAGAACCAAAAAAGGGGAGCAAGAGTAAAAAGGATACTCTGGGAATCAAGTAAGGAAGGTCGTCCTTGGCCATGATATTCACCCCCATATGGCCACTGCCCCAGGTGGACCCGCAGAAGAGCGGGACCAATTTGGTAGCTACATCTGCCTAGAACAGGGTTTCTCAAACTCTGCACTACTGAAATTTTGGAGTGGGATAATTCTTTGTTTTGGAAGCTGCCATGTGTTTTGCAGGATGTTTAGCAGCATCCCTGACCTCTACCTGCTAGATGCCAGTAGCATCCTCCCCTGCAAGTTGTGACAACGAAAAATGCCTCCAGACATTGCCAAATGTTTCCTGGGGCAAAACTACCTCTGGCTAAGAACCACTGCTTTAGAATCTGAGGCCCTTTCCAAAGTCACCCCTGCCACACCCTGGTAGATGTGGGGGCAGATTTGCCTGACTTCTAGAAGGAGAGGCCCAAGGGATCTTTGCCTCTAAAACTCAGCACTATCTAGGCTAGGGTTGCCTTGGAGATGGTTAAATGCCCAGCCTCCCCAGGCCACCACTTCAAAAAGATGGGACTGGACTGGGCCTGAATTGCATTAGAAAACGTCAGCTCCAGTGTGGTGCATCTAAGAGGCGTTGAAAGCATCAGAGAAGGCCAGGGTGGGAGAGCATTTTCCATTGCCTCAGGTTTCCTCTGCGGTTATTAAGAAGTTTCTGATATAATAACGATAAACATCAGAAAGGAAAAAAAAAAAAAAGAAGAAGAAAGTCCTTTACTGGGATATCCCAGGAGATGCTGTATCCCAGGAGGCAGCACAAGAGATGACAGTCATCAGGGCTGGAAACACCTTGGTTTGATCTTGATTCTGTCACTTCCCAGACATGAGCCCTCAGGCAAAGGACTTCACCTCTCTGAGTACTAGTCTCTAACATGTGTGAAGTGGGCAGGCAGAACACCTATGACTCAAGGCGGATGGGAGGACTGAATGGGTCATGGACATGAAGGCATTTCAGACAGTCCTTGCCACACATGACATGCTCGGTGCAGGCTAGCACAGTATGCATTTTACAGATGGATACACCGAAATATATGGAGGGGAAGCAACCTGCCCAAGGGCACACTGCTGGGCTCACTCCAGATCTGCTTTAAACCATTTCTGAACACCACAGCAGGAAGTAACTTTCCCCTCCTGTCCTGAGTTGCTTCATCTGTGAAATGAGTAGATAGGGGAGGGTCAGACTGGATGATACCTGGAGGCTTATCTGGCCCTGAACTGCATGAATGAAAAGAATGTTCTATTAATGATAACAGCTACCAGCTACCAGTATGCATCAGGCCTCTTACATACTTTATCTATTATCCAGAATCACTGAAAGTTACAGATGAGGGCAATGAGGCCTCATATATCTGATAAGGAACTAATGTCCAGAAAATACAAAGAACTCTTACACATAAATGATGAGACAAATTATCCAATTAAAAAATGAGCAAAGGCTCTGAATAGTCATTTCCCCAAAGAAGATATATAAATAGTCAATAAGCCCATGCAAACATGCTCAACATCATTAGCTATCAGTGCAAATCAAAAACACAATGATACAGTACTTTACACCTGCTATGCTACGGTGGCTAAAAGAAAAAAGATACTATAAGTGCTTGTAAGGATGTGGAGAAACTGGAAATTTCACACATCATTGGTGGGACTGTAAAATGCAGCACCTTGGAAAACAGGCAGTTCCTCAAAAAGTTAAATGCAGTTACCCTATGACCCAGAAATTCCACTCCTAAATATATATGTGTGTGTGTGCACGCGCGCGCGCACACACACACACACACACACACACACACACACACGAAGGTACTTCAAAAAGTTCATGGAAAATAGTATTAAAAGATAATACAAATCTTTCTATGAACTTTTTGAAGTACTCTCATATATACATAAAGGACTTCAAAGTCCTGTCTCACCCTGCAGGGGGATGCCAGAGAAATGAAAACATACATACATCCACACAAAACTTATTCAAAGTAGCATTATTCATGACAGCCAGAAAGAAACAACTCAAATATCCATCAACTGATGAGTGGATAACCAAAATGTGATATATACATCCAAATAATGGAATATTATTCAGCCATAGAAAAGAATGAAGTACTGATACATGCTATATTGTGGATGAACCTTAAAAACATGCTAAGTGATAGAAACCAGTTATAAAAGACCAAATACTATATGATTTCGTTTATATGCAATGTCCAGAACAGGCAAATACAGGGACAGAAAGTAGATTAGTGGTTGCCATGGGCTGGGGGAGGGAGTGGTGTTCTAAATGGGGAATGACTGTTATGGGTCGGGACCTTCTTTTTGGGGTGATGAAAATGCTTTAAAATTAGATTGTGGTGATGGCTGCACGCCTCTGTGAACATACTGAAAACCACTGAATTACATACTTTAAAATGGGTGAGTAATATAATATGTGAATTACACCTTAATAAAGCTTTTTTTAAAAAAAGAAAGAAACTGAAGCCTAGAGAGGCAAAGAGACTTATTCAAGGGTGATCAGCGAGTTTAGAAGTCAGGACTCCCAGTTCCCAGGTCGATGCCCCTCTGGCTGACTTTCCAAAAGAGGGATCATTAAAGGGAACCACGGACCTGTCACATGCCAGACACCTTATGTGCACGATTTTACTTAATCCTGCCAATAACCCTCAGAAGTTTTTATTCCTAACCCCAATGTACAGAAGAGAAAACTGAGGCCCAGAGATGTAAGTGACTTGCCCCAGTTGCTGTCTTAATTCAGGTTCCCCAGAGACAGACTCAGCAATAAGGATTCCTGTGCGAGAGCTGTATTACAGAGGTGCTCCGAGGAGAAAGCAGAGAAGGCTGGGTGGTGGGCAATGTCCTGTCTCATCCTGCAGGGGAGCCCTGAGGTTAAGTCACAGCCCAGAGTCGGCCCAACCAGTTAAAGGGAAATGGGCTTTCCCATGGTCAGGTTGGGGGACAGTCACCCAGAAACTACAGAGGGGTCCCAGGGGATCTGGGCAGAACACCACCATTGTCCACTCCAGCCACTTAACTAGGAAATGAGGGACTTGGGATTTGAAACCCTGTTTGTCCCCAAAGCCCACGATAGCCTGACCCTCTTTAAGAGGGAAGCACCCATAGACTGGGCTGGGGAAGAAATCCCTAATTTATGAATGACAGTGGGGAGGAGGATGAGCTGGAACCAGAAGAAGAGGAGGGCTGTGCCCAGCAGCCAGAGGCTGGGAGGGACATGAACCTGGGCCCCGAGTGGACAGAACAGGGACAAAGTATGCACAGGGCAGAGGGACGGGGGCTGAAGGACAATGGCAGGGTAGGCGAACAGTGTCCACTCCCCCCACGGCCTGGGTTGAAATGCCATCAACCACCTCTCCTCTGCCGTTGAAAGCTCTGGTTTGGGGGTGGCTGGGCCCAGATAACAGAGATGACTGAAGGATGCAGGCGTGTTTGGAAGAAACCCCACCGAGGAACTCTTTTGGACAGACCTCTTCAGAGGGAGGCTGGTTGCAGCAGGGACATGCTGACTCTGTCTCTAACTGTGCCACCTGAAAAGCTTCTGTGCTTGAAGAGAGGCCATCACGGCCAGTAAATCTCAGGTGACCGTGACCAGCTCCACAGCAACATAGCAAGCAAAGTTAATTTACTCAAACATTCATTCGTCCTGTATTTATTAACACCTGTGATGCACCCGACTGGCACTGTGTTGGGCACTGGAGGTGGAGGGAAGGGGTTGGGGGTCAGACTGGGGTCAGAAGGGTCAGCTCTGCCCTCAAGGAGCTTACCATCAAGTGGGAGGAAACAGACACCTCAGGAATTACAACACAAGGTGATAAGTGTCATGGTGAGAGTTATGAATGGGAGCAGAGGGAAGAACACTCCCTCATCCTGAAGGAGCTGGGGATAATTCACAAAAGAGGTGATGTTTGAGTTGGGTCTTGAGGGATGCATAGGAGTTCACCAGGAAAAGAATGAGGGAAGAGCCATTTCAAAGTTACTCAGCTGATGAGCAGTAGGACTGGGGTCGTACCTGACTCCTAGTTATGCTCTGGACAGTCCACGACATCATCTCCAGACTTGTATTCCATTAGTCGCTGAAATTACAACCTTAATTTTTAAAAGTAAGGTAGAAAGCATCCCCTTTGGTGTCAGATGGTCTCGTCTGAATTCTGGCTTCACCACTTATTAGCAGCATAACCTCGGGCCCATCCGAGAGTAGACACTCAATACTCGTTTCTGCTCCGCTTTCCCTAATCCCGACTGGCTATAGGCTTAGCTCGTCCAGGCCCTGAGCCAACCTGAGGCATTGGGCACCTTCAGGCTCTCCAGTAGGTGCTGCCTAGAACTATAGCCAGAGGCCTGGAGTTCATGTTGGAGGGGTGGGTACTGTGGGTGCCCATATGCTTCTCTAAACCTCAAGCCTCACCTCACCTCTCCACGTTAGCCTCGTAGAATTGTTCTCAATAGGGTGGGATGTACCCCCTTCTATAGGACGTCTGGAAATGCTGGGATGGGGACGTTTTGGATTATCACAATGACTTGGGGGACACACTGGCATTTAGTGGCCACTGGCCAGTGTAGTTTTACTCAGTGAAGAATTGTCCTTTGTCCTAAGCATCTTTCAAATGTTCCCTGGACTATCTGTATGCGGGAAGAGCTTTTTTATAGTTACCTGAGTCCAGAATCCTTAATTCCATTTGGAGATAAACAAAAACTCATTGCACAGTCTCAATCTATTCTTAATGTTCTAAGATTGCTCTGATCATATAAATTGAGGGAAGATGATAGGCTGTTTTGTTTGGAACCTCACCGTGAGTTGAATCACTTGGTGGCGTTTGAGTAGCCAATTCCACACACCTGTACCATACGCATTTGTAGCTGTGCGTCACCTGAGTCTAGATGTGGCTGCCAGATCCTACTGCTCCAGAGTATGTTCAAGCGCAGGCATGCCCAAGCATTTACGTACTGAAATATGTACTAACATATTTATAATGATATAATTTTTAATGGTTAGTGTGTTATTATCATTATTATTACTATTTTTAGTATTTGTAAATATATGAACTGCATTTCAGGATGGTAAAGAGGGCACTACAAACTATTTGTTAAAAAAGGAGGTATTCAGTCTGAAGGATTCAGACCCACTGGCATAGTCTATACAAGTAGGAATCTATCTCATTTCCCTTGGGATGACAGACACAACGGCCTCATGGTCAGGAGCCAGAAAGACCTAAATTTGAAACCCAACTCTGGTGCTTACTAGCTAAATGACCTGAGGGGTTGTATATAATCTGCTGTTCCTTAACTTCCCCATCTGCAAAATGGGAATAAAACACACACCTCAAAGCGTTGTAGTGAGGATTAAATGAGTTCAGTTATAGAAAAGCACAGATGAAGTGCTCAATAATAACAGAAGCTGCTATTGTCATTACTATTGTTGTTGTTATTCCTGCAAGGAATCCTTCCCAGCTGGGACCCCAAGACTTGACCAAGCCTTAGCATCCCAACCACAGATCCCCACCACCCCACTTCCAGTCTGGCTCAGCATTCTTTATCCCCAGACATTGATGGGGAGAAGGCTCCTGATCCAGATAAACCATGAAACTAAGACAGCCCACCTGGGATCCTATTGGACCCAGGCCTGAAAAAGGCCCCATTCTTCACTGACTGATGCCCTGGGTGGGAAGTGGGGAAGCCTATAGCCCAGCAGTTCCCCCACTTTTCCCACCACTGCTGCTGGGGCCCTGACATGCCCTGAGCTGAATCTCCAGGCTATGGGCCAGCCAGGAGCAGCCCCCTGGTTCCAGTTCTGGCCTCTGAGCCCTTCGGAGTCAGCCAGGCCCCTGTGCAGCAGGCCCACCCCAGCCTTCAGAGCATTGGAGACAACTGTCTTCTTCCATGGTTAAACATCCATAGACCTCCACCTAGCTCTAAACAAGCCCCCAGTTTTACAGTTCATGGTATATGGACTCTGGAGTGGGCATCGGGAGTTGATTTTCTTATCATTCCTTTGTGGTTGTCTCTGTCCTTTTACTACACAAGTGGTTTTTCTCCCTTCTCTCATCAGGTCCATGCCAACAAAAGCATCCCCAGTAGGCAACATCTCCTGCCTCTCCGGACTCTGCACTCAGGGACCCCAGAAGGTCTTGAACCTTACATTTGGCAAGCAGAGAGAACCAGCTCTGACTCTGATTCTTTTCCCCAAGGCAATGGGAACCTGCAGAATTGTCAGAGCTGAGATGGCCTCTCCCAGCTATCTCTTCACTCCTCCTGCCCCGGTCTGAGTCATTGGGAATCCCTAGAAGGTGATAAATGAAATCTAGTCTTGATCAAGTGCTGGGTGGGATTACTGAGATGACGCACACATGATGCCTGCCCTGACAAAGTTCACAGTCTAGCTGGGGAAACAGTCACATAACAGATAACGATGGTTCAATGTGGTATGTGTTGAGTTCCAGGTTCCCACTAGAGGCTGTGGGCTTTCTCATGTGAGAATGGCCAGCTAACTCTGCCTGGGTAAGATGTAAAGGCTCCTGAGAAAATTTAACATCAGAATGGATACTGAAGGATGAATAGGAGTTTTCCCAGGAGTGGGCCACACCCCTAAGCTCCACTCCCCAACCTCTAGCCCTATAATTCTGGCATGGTT
The DNA here is from genome assembly GCF_027409185.1 of Cynocephalus volans. Classification (NCBI taxonomy): domain Eukaryota; kingdom Metazoa; phylum Chordata; class Mammalia; order Dermoptera; family Cynocephalidae; genus Cynocephalus; species Cynocephalus volans. The sequence continues at coordinate 93,229,286 of NC_084470.1, read as the reverse complement.
AGCCCATGCCTTTCTTTGTGAGTGGACAGTCTTGGGGGAAGAGGAAACAGAGGAGAAACTGAGGATGAAACACAACTCTTTACACTCAGGAAGGGCCATGTTTGGACTGAATCCCGGCTCAGAGAAATTGAGTTCCCAAGACTGTTTCCAAAACACAAAATCACTGTTTCCCAAAGTGAGTCCCACAGAGCATGAATCCCTCAGGAAATTCCTGTACGTTGTGTGAAAAAGGAGACTCCAAGATCAAATAAATTTCAAAAATATTGGGTTAAGAAAAATGAAGTAGATTTTATTGCAGGACTTCTCGCAGCTTTTAAAGTTAAAATTGAAAATAATAATTTATATATTTTAGATACATTTTTATAAATAGTTTAACAATAAATATTAAAATATAATAATAATAATTTAACAGCTACCCTTTATTTAGTAATTGCTAATTGCCAGACATATGCTGTTACTACCTTCTGAATTCTCATAACAACTTCATGTCATCAGTATTGCAATCATTCCCATCTTACAGACAAGGAGATTGAGTCAACCCAAGAAAAGTTCACTGCCCACGATCACACAATAAATGGTGGAGCTGAGATTCAAAGCCAGGTTCTATCCAACCCAAAGTCTCCACTCTTTACTGGGAATGTCCCCAAGAAGCATCTATGATATACAGTATTTCAAAGCTCATCCAGCCATGAAACCTCTTTCCATCTAGGGTTCCACAGAGCAACTTTAGGAAATAATGATCTAGTTTACTCCTAGAAAATTCACCAAAAGCAACCAACAGGTTTTCAGTTCCCGCTTCTCTTTCTTCCTCCCCCTTCTCAGCAGGGTCTGAGGGTCCTGGTATGAGAATTAGGAAACGTTCCCAGGAAAGGCCAAGATTCCAGCTGGCAGCTCCTAAACTGTCCAGACCTAAATAGATGACTTCATCGGCCACATACGATCCACAGAGGTTTCCAAATTCCATTCACAGTTAGTTCTAAGTTGCTGCTTCAAATTTAGCAGTTGCTTGAATCTCCAGCAGATGAGACAGATTATGAACTCAGAATCCTTGAATCCTTTCCTTAGAAGGGGAAAGTTTGGCCTCTGAGGGCTGATGCAGTGTGACCAAACAGGGCCACTGCCCAGACCCAGGCCTCAATTATCACTTGGGCCCCTGCACCAGCCTCCATGCTGAGGTCTCCAGACTCCTTTTGCCAACACCTCACTGCTGGCAGAGTGGTCTTTCAACAGGCAACATTCAACCTGCCACTCCCCTCCTCAGGACTCTTCAATGGCTCCCTAGTGCCCCTGGCAAAAGTCCAAACCACATGGCCTGGTTTTCAAGGTCCTTGGAGATGAAGGAGACTGTCATCATCTTCCCTTTCTCAAGAGGACACACAAATGAATAAAAGGGGCTGGGAAGCAGGTACCATGCATAAGGTCCATGTGCCCTGTCCTTACAGATCAGCCATCTCTGGCAAGGAGCCAAGTAGCACCAACTAAATCTCTTGCCCAAACATCCTTTCTCTGGAGACAGTTTTTAACAAGGAACGAGAAAAGTTTTCCCTTGCAGAATAAGTAAGAAAGTTGTGTTTAAATGTCCTACTTGATCCTGCTTCAGATGAGATGAGAGATAGCAATAAGCCGTCACCAAGGAACCCTGGGAGGTAATAAAAGGGTTCAGACATCTATTTAGAGCAGTCTCAGAGTTGGGGGAGTCCCCTTCTACTCCTCTGCTAAAGCCAATGACACATGCCTATTCCTGGACTGCTGGAATAATGAAAAGTTCATCTTTGCTGGGGGGCAGGAAGCAGAATGGGTGATGTCTGAACACCAGCCCAGTGCGTTTCTATCTGTAAGGCGCGTGCATGTTCCCGAGGGAGCTTGTTAAAATGCAGGTTCTAATTCCGCAGGCCTGGAGTGGAGCTAGAAATTCTGCATTTCTAACAAGCTCCCAAGTCATGTTGGTGCTTCTGGGGCCACTCTGTGAAAGCTTACAGAGAATAAACAAGCAGTCTAAACCCTTTAACCCTTCTTGGTCTCCTCGGGTCCCTGAAACTTTTGCCCATTGAGATGAAAAGATTCTAGGTTAGACCAACACAGGGAGGGAGGCAATCCCTCATTTTGAAAGGTCCCCAAACAATATGACCCTATTTATTTCTCTAGGTTAGTCCATCTCCCACCATCCCTACCCTTAACCTTGACTTTATGCTCTGGCAAAACCAAACTCCTTATGGACTCCTGCACACGCTGTGCTATTTCAGACCACCGTCCTCTGCTCAGCTGTAGCTTCTGCTGGAAAGCCCTTCTCACCTTAGCTGAATTAAGTCCAACTCATCCTTGAAACTCACCTGGCATAGCTCCTCCTCCAGGGAGCTTTCCAGGGTTCCTCGGGCTGAGATATCTCTCCTCAACCCCACTCACTTCTGTGCATCCATAACCTTTGTGTTCATCTTGACCATAACATGTATCTTATTATATGGAGACTGCTTGTGTCCGCATGAATCATGCCATGTCCCCTTTTGTCTCCCCAATGCCCAGCATAGTATCTGGCATACAGAAGGTACTCAATAAATATTTGATGAACTGATCCAAAGCTGACAACATCTCTTCCAAGGGAAGAGTTTAGCGGATTCTTTCCATCTCAATGAGAAATGACTTAATTTTATAAACAAAGCATGTTTTTGGTTTTTCTCCTGCTTCTTTCTTTGTTCCTGAGTTTTAAAAAGGTGTGAGAGAATAATAATGTTAATATAGTTTGCAAGTGCTTCACCTGAGTTAACTCACTGAATCCTGCAAGAGAGGTCCTGATCAGCAAACTGAGACTCGGAGGGGTTATTAATCTGTCACACAGCTCACATGTGATGGCAGAGTGGGCATCACAACTCAGCTCTGTGTGACTCCAAGCACAGGCATCCATCTGCTGAGTTCTAGGGGCTACAAAGCTTGAAGTCTGCATTCTAAATGGGGGAGGAGAGGCCTAACAGCAGTCACATGCCGGGGGCCGGAGGAGGAGTTGTGGGATGGGGTCCCGGAGGCCTGAGGTGTGGAGAAGGGAGGTGGGACCCTTTCCTACGAGGTGTCAAAAAGGCATGTAATTAAGGAAGGAGTTATGGATGAGGGAGAAGTCCAGACCCTAAACAGAGCTATTCTTGCCCACAAGACAGTGAGCAACTCACTTTGACCTCGACTTAGAAAGAAGCCAGGAGGGTCACAGCTTTGACTTGATGTAGATGGGGCGGGGAGGTTTTTTCAAAGGGAAACACAACAGATTGCCTCTTGCAGAGTGCAGAAAGAACTGTGCAGATGGACTAGGGTTTCCAGAATGAGTCACATCCCAGCTCCAGCCTGCCCGATACCCACAGGTAGTGCCGTGTACCCCACACTCCCCATAGGAACAAAGGTGCCGGTCATCTGTCATATCAGCTTCTGCCCGCACTCTCCCTCTGAGCCATCGCTTGTTATCATGAGCTGGCTAAGGTGGGCTGGAGGGTGAGCGAGCGAATGATGTCCCCTCCCCACCCCCACCCCTCCTCTGGCCTCTCCTATTTCCCCATCTCTTCGTTTCCATGACAGCGTCTGGCAATGAGGCCTCTATTTCAAAATGCTGACATGCTGGCAGGGATGCCACACACAGGCTGGGAACGAAGGCAGGGAGCTCTTGTCTGGTGAGTGCCCACCATGTGTGGTCCTGTCTAAGACCTCCCAGTCATCACCACCCCCACTCCTCACTCCAACCGGATGAGGAGCCCATTATCATCCCACTTTACAGATAAGGAGGCTGAGTCACAGAGAGTGGAAAGGATGTGCTCAGGGTCATACAGCCAGTCAGTGGCAGAGCCAGGATTCAAACTCAGATTTCTGCAGGTCCTAACTTCAGACCTTTAACCACTACCCCACCCTGCCTCCTGGCTAGGGCTCAGCCGTTTGGGTTGAGCTCTGCCACTTGCAGTCGGTGCTTGGGTGAATCCCATCACCTCTCTGAGACTCTGCGAAGTGGGGTTCGCACGTCCTATTGCTCAAAGGAGATATGAGGACTTAAATAAGTTGGAGAAAGCCCTGGGATCCTGGCTGGAGCTCAGGAAAAGGGTCTGCTCCTCCCTTTCCAAATGGAAAGACCCCACTCCCAGGGCTCCTGGATGGAGCAGAGCCAGGGGCACCCCACAACCACTGGGAGAACTCCAGTCCAGAAGTGTTCCTTGCACATGCCTGCACCCCCATCCCAGTGTTCCTACAATGACAGTTCTCACTGCTGTGCACACACCTCGCACCGGGAGCCCTGCCAAGGCCCTGCATGCTCACGATGGCCCCAGGAGAGAGACATGATTATCATCCTCTTGCTACAGATCAGGCATGCAAGCTAAACACCTAGGCGGCAGTGCTTGGGTCACCTGGGTAGCTGGAGGCAAGCGCATCTGAGAGATGCCCATTATGCACAGTGCCACCTTCAAAACGAACCTGGAAGCTGGGCACTTCTCATCACCTCTTTGTGTGGTCTAGGCCACTGTTGCTTGGGCCTGGGCAGCACAAGCCTCTTGTGGGGTCGCTCTGCCACCCCGCTTCCCTTCCCCCACTGTATCATCCACACAGCAGCCAGGGCTGCTTTACGCCCCACATGCGAGCATGTCAGTGGAGGCTCACAACCCTTCAGTGGTTCCCAGTGTCTTCTGAACAAAAGCCAAGTTCTCACAATGGCCAAAATGACTCCCTGTGTCCAGCCCTGTGACCTCTCTGACCCCACCTCCTGTGCTCACCCTCACTCACTCTGCTCAGCCACTCAGGTCTCATTCTTTCTAGAACATTCCACACTACTTCCAGCCCAGGGTCTTGCCATTCCCTCTGCCCAGAATGCTTTTCCCTCATATATGAGCATGCCTTAGTTCTTCAGTTGATTCAAATGTCACTCCATACCAGCCCCCACCCTGCTCATCACTTATCTTCAACACTGAGCTCTATGTTCATTCGATGATTGGTTTCTTGCCTGCCCCTCCGTTAGAGTGTAAGCCCTAGGAAGGCAGGATCTTCCCCTCTTCTTCCTCCCTGTATCTCAGCACTCAGAACAGTCCCTGACACCTACGGGGTACATAAAATCCTACCTGCTGATAAATATTTGTCACATGAATGAATGATGCCTGCTGAGCCCCCAAGCCTCTTTCTGGGGAAAGCTGAGCATGTGACTCCACCATACCAGTTACTGGGGACTGGACCAGCCATGGGCCCTCAACCAAAGACAGTCATTCATGGGCTCTCTGTAAAGTGGCCTGGGTCAAAATTTCTCGCCCTGTGGACACTGGCTAACTGAACTAAATAGATCTACTCTTGAGAGACTGAACATGAAACATACATACAGGCCATAGCTGATACATCAGGGGAAGAAAACAAAAGCCATGAGGCTGCAAAAGGCACAAATCCACATACACCATGAAAAACAGACATCATGGGCCAGCAGGCCAGGGGACAACATATGTCATGGGCCAGCAGAAGCCAGTTGCCTACAGATGTCATGCGCTGGCAGAAGCCAGGGGCCTACAGTTGCCATGGGCCGGTACAAGCCAGGGGACAACATATGTCACGGGCCAGCTGAAACCAGGGGACAACAGATGTCATGGGCTGGCAGAAGCCAGGGGCCTACAGATGTCATGGGCCAGCAGAAGCCAGGGGACAACAGATGACATGGGCTGGCAGAAGCCAGGGGCCTACAGATGTCATGGGCATGTCTCTATTCTCTGCAGTCCAACAACCTACTAGTAGGAAAACCTTCCTGGAAGTGGCACCGTAGAACTGGGATCTTGGAAAGGGCATTTCTCCTCTCTTTTCTTTTTCTTTCTTAAGCAGCTTTATTGTGATATAACTCACATATCATAACATTCGCTTTTCATATATTTTATCACAATAAAACATATTAAAATAATTCACTCGTTTTAGTACAATTCAATGGGGACAAGGGGCTACGTGGGCAGAGAAGGTGGGAGGGTAAGTGGTCAGCTGTGGCCACTAGTAGGAGTGTGGCCCTGGGCAAGTCACCCTCCCTCTCTGGGCTAAGCTCCTCCTCTGAAGGAGAGGCCTGCTTCTGTCACCTCTCAAAGCTCTACCTACCCGAACACAATAGTGGGTAAGAACATATGGGTGGGAGTCAGATCTGGCTTTGAATCCCAGTTCTTCCACTCTTTAGCTGTGTGAAATGGGGCAAGATACTTCAACTCTCTAGGCCTCGAGCTCCTCATCTCAAAGATGCAGATAATGACAGTCCTGACCTCACAAGGTTGTTAGAGAATCAAACAAGGCAACAAATAGAAGGTGGCCAGCAGAATTCCTGATACACAGTTGGTGCTCAATACATGCCATTGTGACATTACCTTGTGTTAGGTGATACTGATAAGATTTATGAGGGCAATACTGTAAATCAATAAGCACAGAGGTTGAGATCCACTCCGAATTGCAGTGTTTTCAAAGTACCACCTGCCACACAGACAGACAAACAGCTGTGTATCGGAGATGAAAGCGGAGAGATGCTCGGTTCTGGAGAGGTTTTTCCTAGTGACTAAGAATGCAGAGAAAGCCCTCAGTGTTCAGACTGGCACAGTGAGATCACCGTTACAGTTCTTGTGCTGTTGGAGCAACCTGGCCCAATGCCAGCTCCAAACCTGGGATGTCCAAATCTCTGTAACTCACTCAGTTTGTGATTCAATCCACAGAGCCAAATGTTCTTTTGATTTTTCATCCCTACCTGCCTGATTGTGTGCGTGTGCGTGTGTGTGTTTCTGCCTCTAACAAAGAAAGAAAGAAAATCCCTGGCTACAGGTGAGCACTCAACATCAGAAACACAAAAATTAGTCTTGTGATCTATTTCTGTTATCTAGCCTGGAATTCAGGAAAGAGGGTATGCATCCAGCACCTAGAAAAATGCACTTTTTATATCTATAGATGGAGCAATGAACGGACGAGTGTAACCTCAGACACCAAGTGAAGAAGAAATGGAAGCATTAGCTAACCCTGAGCAATTGCCAAAACTGCCTCAGCATACCTTGAGGGGTGCAGCAAAGTGTGAAAGGGTCCGAGGATCTCAGCTCAAGCCCCAGCTTGGCTACTTACTAGCTGTGTGACACTGGGCAAGTCTCTCTGAGCCTCCCTTAGCACTGTGCTTCCCCATCTGAGAATGTCACTCTCTGCTTTGCTGTTGTTACTTGTCTAGCATCTGTCTTCTCCACCCTGTCACCTGTAAGGGTTGTAGCTGTGTCGGTCTCTCCAGCGCATTTCCAGCACATAGTAGGCCCACGATCCCCACGAACAGACTCCACCTCCTGTTTCACCTTCCTGCGCCTCGGCTGCTGGGACAGGCACTGCCCTTCCCTGTGTGGGTTTGGTGAGCAGGATTTGGTTCAGCCCCAACAATTCAAGTGAGAACTTTTCTTCTGCAGGCTACTGGTCAAAAGACCTATGTCTCTATCTGACCCAGGAATAAACTGAAAGGCTGTTCCTATTTCTGGCTTAATTCAAGAACTCAATAAAGAAAATAGAGTTGTGGGAATGGGTTCAACTGAGTGGAGAAACTATAAATTTTCTACTCCCACAAGAGCTGGAGTGACTTCTGTTAATATTCAGACAGCAGAATGCACAACACAGTCTATGTCTGTGCCCCACGTGGCAGAGAAAATGTGGGCACAGAGGAGGACATAACTTATCTTTTAGGGGAAAAAAATACACTATAAATGTCCATCTCTTGAGGAGCTTACACTCAGGCGTTAGGTAAACCAGGTATTTATCTTACATAATGACAAGTGCATAGGGTCACAGAAACACCTAAGCCAGTCTGGGGAATCAGGGTGTAACTGAAAGAAAAGAAAAGAAATCAGGGTATAACTGAAGGAAAAGGATACATGGGCTTTCTTCTTCATGCCCACTCCCATTACACCTATTTTCCTTTCTTTTCACTAAACCTTCCCTAACCACCTTGCCTACCTTAGCAACTTTCTGTAAGACTTCCAGTCACATTCTGTGACGTGGCCAGCCTAGGCCACATACTCTTCCCCGAGCATGCGCCTTCCCACCTCTGTGCCTTTGCTATGCCATTCTCTCTGCCTAGAATGCCCTTCCTCCACATCTCCACCCACTGAAGCATTATGTTTTAAAGCTCTGCTCACACTCATTCGTTCACTCATTCATTCATTCAGTAGTACTTCCTGAGGGTGCACTATGTTCCTGGCATTGCATAGGTACCAGGGATATAATGGAGAACTGGCCACAACCCATGTTCTCAGGCTGCTTGTAGCCATGGCGACATAGACGGTGACACTAAGATGTAAGTCCAGGGGGTACTGTGGGTCCAGAGCCTTGGGGGATGTTCGGGGGGGCTTCCTGGAGAAGGACATGTCTAACTTGAGTCCTAAAGAATGAGGTGAAAAGAGAGAGAGGTGCATTGCCATGGCCATCACAATAGCTGACATTTAGTGAGTGCTGCTAGGAGCCAAGCACTGGGTTAGCACTTGAGATGTATTAACTCCTTTAACCCTTACAACCCTATGGGGGAGAATACTATGATCATTCCCATTTCACAGATGAGGAAGCTGAGGCACAGAGAGGTTAAGAACTCACTCCTGGTCCCACACTTACTAAGTGGCAAAACTAGGGTTCAAATGCAGTGTGACCCAGAGCCCATGCTTCTGACAAGTGCTCTGCTGTCAGGTGCTGTCCATGTTTTGCTGCCACTTGCTCTTTTCACTTGACAATGAATTTACCACAGACATCTTCCCAACTCAGGTTTCATTCTATTTCATGGCTGCAGAGGATGTCACTGGATTTTGAGCAGTGAAGTGACATGATTAGGTTCATCTCTGGAAAAGAGACCTCTGGGAACAGCAGGGGGCTGCCTGGGGGCTGGGAAGCTCATGTTGAATGCTCTGGGGAGGTTGAGATTGGAAGGAAGCCAAGGGGGGCTCTGGAAACATGACAGTGCGGTAGCTGCAGCAACTGCCATCTCTAGCAGGATCTTGGAAGGGCAAGAAGGAAGTGGGGAGGGGATGTCCCAGGACCCCCTTCCTTACCAGACCTCTTACAGACCCAAGCACCTTTCCCCTTTCACCCTTACCTCTGCCCTGAATGTTTACATTCTCTCTAAGCACGTTTCAGCTAGCACTTCCAATGAAGTGTGAGTGGTCATCAGTTTCGGTTCCACTGAGAGGTGCAGATGCGTTGCTGCCTGTGGAATTCCTAATGCTTTGAATAATCTTTGCCTACAAGGGTCACATCTAGTCTACCCAAAGTGCAAAACAAACAAACAAACAAACAAACAAACAAAAAAACCCCAACCCAAATAAAAACAAAAATAACCAAAACGAAAATAACCGTGAGTTACCCAAGAAACTCATGTCTTCCAGTAATGGTCCATCCAACCTCCCCACGCCCAACCACCTATCCAGTCCTAATGTACTGACTCCAAAACACTCTCAATCTGTCCACTTCTCTCTATGGCCATCACTCTGCTGGTCCAAGCAACCATCCTCTCTCATCCAGATGACTGCCAAAAGCTCCTTACTGGTCTCCCCGATTTCACTCTAACATAAGTTAGTCATTATTTCTGGCCTCAGTTTTCTCATCTATAAAATGTGTACAGTCAAGGACTGGACCCCCCCCCCTCCCACAACCAGGCACACCACCAGCACCTTGGGGCCCACCCAGGGTCCTGAGGCATGGATCCAGGGACCAGACCCCCCCTCCTACAACCAGGCACACCACCAGTGCCAAGGAGCATGCCAAAAACATCTCCTCCATGTGGGTGGCCCACCACAGCCAGCACAATAACCAGGGCTGCTGTGAAAGTGGCTAGATGCCACAAACACCACGCAGATTGTCTGCCAGCCACTGAAGTGCATTGACAAAAGGAGAGTCACCAGCAGAGACCAAAGAAAAGAAGAAGATGTCTCTCTCCACAAAGCCCATTCCAGAGTGACAGAAGAAGCATCTGCTCTATGATAATATTGGGGGAGCTGAACACACCTCTCAGCATTGGACAGATCATCTAGGCAACAAATCAACAGAGTAACCATTACTCTTTCAGAAGGAGAGAAAAAATCTAGGGTTATGGGAGGCGGGAGGGAGAGATTGGACAAGGGGCAGAAAGAATAAGTACAATTTGTAACAATATATATGCTAGTAATATTGATTTGATCAACATATGTCAATGTTGAACCCAAAAAATATGTATAATCAATTATGATTCAACAAAAAATAAAATAAAAAGGGCACAGTAATACTTATCTCACAGAGCTATTGAGAGGACTGGGTGACATACTGCATAGGAAAGCCCTGGGCTAGAGTGCTTTCTCAATAGATGGCAGTTCCTTTCCTCAGTCAGCTGGAAACGGGGGATCAGAAAGGTCAGGGACCCTGTTTCTCATACGCACTGCCAGTACCCATAATACGCAGGCATCAGAGACCTCTGGATAGCCTGCCTCTCCTGCCCTCATTCTCATACAAAGGAGAGGAAAACACTTCTTGCCCACTCCTCATGTCTCCTTCCACGTGATGGCAGCTTCATGACCCTGATACCCTCGGCCTCTTTCCACCTCCTCCTTTGCTCCTCCACTGGGCCCCTGCACATATTAATGAGTGAATTTGAGAGACGAAACAGGCAAGAATAACTCAGCTCCTTCTCTGCTTCTCTTAGGGACCAGCATCCTCGTCCACCCTCTCCCAAGAAGGAGAGGGGCTGCCCTTCTGCAGCAGCCTAGCACTGCCTGTCCCTGAGCTGGAAACCTGGACAATTATGGCCTTTGCAATAGCAAACCCATATGCTCCAATGTCATTCTGATTAGTAATAACGGTGACATTTCGTTCTCCAGCTGCCTTGTCTTTTGTCTTAATTCTCAGTTGGTGCAGAACTCAGGCTGGGCAGAGGAGTGCTATTTATTGGCCCTTCCCACCCCCCAACAGGAGAGACCAGTGGGAGAAAACCCTGCCTTGTGTTCCTGATGGTTAATGGAGCTTCTCAGGGCCTCAGGCAAGCCTGGTGCTTAGTGCGGTGAGAATCAATCAATAAATGACTGGCAAATATTTTTTGAGTTCCTGACACAACAGTAAAAGAACTCAGACTTTCCCAGTGTTTCTTACTACTTTCAAAATGCCTAAAACACCATTCAATTCAAAGAGTCAAGAGCGCTATGAAGTACTAGGCACTGCGTTAAGAATACAGACACCATCTCGGTGGTCTCACCACTGATATGACCAAAGCCCCCTTGTCTTTAAGGTCTAGCTGTTACCTTATGTCCTTCACTTGATTATTGCGCATCTGCTAGGTGCTGGGTGGCAATGAAAGCACTGAAGGTAGAGCAATAAACCAGACAGACAATGTTCCTCCACGCCTGGAGCTGGCGGTCTGGTGGGGGCTATGAAGAAAATCAAATGGAGAATGGTTGGGTTAGGGTGGGAGGGGTGTCAACTTAAAACAGAGTGTTCAAGGAAGTCTTCTCTGAGGAGGGGACATCTGAGTCCTCAGTGATGAGAAGGTGTCAGCCTTTGCTAGATCAGGGGGAAGAGGCTCCCAAGAATGCTGTCAGGTGGGTATTATTATCATGATTCCCCTTTTACAGATGAGGAAACTGAGTCCAGGAGGTTAAAATGCTTCCTCTGAGGACAAAGAGGTGTCTCCATAGGTGGCATCAGGATTCAAGTCCAGGTCAAGACTCTGAAACCCCAACTATTGCCACCAAACCCACCTACCTCTAGGTTCTAGCACTTTTTAAAAATCTCTCACTTCAGGGAGCCTTAGTACAGTGGCAAGCAGCATGCCCTCAAGGTGCTTCCAGTCTAATTCGGGAGAAAATATCCTCACATAGAAAACACTAATAACACCAGGCAGGTCAGAAACTGAAATGTGGGTCTTGACATTAATGTATAAGGTTAACACAATGTCCCATTTAAAAATCCCAGTGGACTTTGTTTTGGAACATGACAAAATAATTCCAAATTTCAGGGGGAGGGGAGAAAGAAATCCATATATTTATTTGTTGATTGGTTGATTTAATAAACACTTTATGACCTGCCAGACTCTGTTGTAAATGCTTTTCAAATAATCTTTCAAGCTTCACAACTCCTTAATACTCGTAACAGTCCTGGAAGTTAATATTGTCATTAACTATGCAGTTGAAGTAATCAAAGCAAAAACAGGTCAGGTGATTTGCCCAAGACATGCTCTGGAAAGTTCTAGAACCAGAATCCAAACCAACATTGCTGGGCTCTGGAATCTTTGCTCTTCAGTGTAGACTGAATTTACGAATATCATTTATACAATTGAATTTACATATACAATTACATTCTGTCTCTTTGTCTCTTTCTGCCTCACATGAATTTTTTTTCAGGATGAGATTGTGATGGTCTGATTAAATGTAGAATTCATTGTTTCTCTCAAATTAGCTCTGAGGAGCCTTAAGGTGGCACTACAAGGAGCTAGTCCCTCATTCTCCAGTGAGGCTGAAACTGAGATCTATCCTGGCCTCTCTACACAGTCAGGGAGACACTGCGGACAGACGAAAGAAAACGAGGCTTCCCTTATGGGTCTGGGATCAACAGTCACGTCCACAGAGCCTTGGAACCACAGGTGCAGGCTGGCAGCAGTGTAGGTGTAGGCTCACATGAGCTTAGGGTGAGGGGCAGAAGGAGGTATTTATTTAGTGAATCAGTGATTCTCTCCAGAAACGGAGGAGAGCCAGAGAGTAAATAAAAGAAACTCTCCTGAAAGAATAAACAGAGTGAAAATTGCCTGGAAAGGTTTGAAAGAAAGAAAAAAAAAAAAAAAAAAAGAAGGGCGAAGCAGATGCCTTTGCTAGCTATGAAGACACACTAAACAAATGATCGTCCAAACAGCATGGCACAGATCCCCACCCCTCGGCACCTGCTCTGTGCCCAAGAGACTGCCTCACCTGGACCATGTCAAAGGCTCTCTTGCTGTCCATCTGTGTCTGGCTGGATTTGGCCTCTGGAGGGGTAGGAGGAGAGTGAGGTTGGGGGTTTATTCCGCTGAGGGTGGCCGAATGTTCTGCCTCTGTACTTCTCTCTTTTCAGGTAATAGCTCCCTTCTCTTGCCCCTCTAAGCTTGGAGGTAGAAACAATTCTCCTCCTCCCATTGATACCCTAGGGTACCACCACATTTCTTGTTAGTGCCGCAAACCAAAAAGTTTATATAAGATGACAGTCCCTTTATCAAACTCTTCTCAATCACTCAATTGGTGTGTGCCCTCTACTTCCTGCCATGACCCTACCTAATCAGCAGGCAGTTCAAAAGACCAGAACAGAGAGCCTAGAAAGAGACCTGCTGCTAATGATGGGGCCTCCAGCTTACACACCCTGAGGCTCAAGACAGAGAAGCTTGAGAATGGAGTTTCCTGGAGTTGTGTGCCATTCCATGGCTCAGCCCTCAAACATACACAGGCAGTCCCTGATTATGATGGTGTGACTCAGGATTTTTCACCTTTACAGTGCTGCGAAAGCGACACACATTAAGTAAAAACCGTACTTCAAGTATCCATACTATCATTCTTATTTCCACTTTCAGTACAATATTTAATAAATTACATGAGATAGTCAGCACTTCATTATAAAATAGGTTTTGTGTTAGATGATTTTGCCCAACTGGAGGCTAATGTAAGTGTTCTGACCATGTTTAAAGTAGGCTAAGCTAAGCTACGATGTTTGGTAGGTTATGTGTATAAATGCATTTTTGACTTAAATGATGTCTTCAACTTCTGGTGGGAGTATCAGGATGTAAGCCCATCGTAAATTGAGGAGTGTCTGTACAGTAATTTAGTACTGATACAGGTGGTGCAGGAAAGGAAGAAAGATTTAGTAAACAGGACGGGAAACAGGAAGGAGACCATTAGATAAACATGTGAAAAGAAAATTAAGTTAGACCTCTATTGTACACCAAATTCCAAAGGTTAGAGAGTGATAATTTAGTGTGAAATATGAAATCACTAAAACAATGACAACTAGAAACTTTGTTTTCCTAATGTGAATAATGGGGATAATAATAACTACCTCACTGAGATGTTTTGAGGATTAAGAGAGATGATCCAAAGTAGAACAGTGCCTGGCACTATATTAAAAGAGGACTGAGGGAAGAGTACAGCTGAAAAACTTGCCCAAATCTAGCTATGCAGGTTGGGGGAAGATAAATTGGCAGGAGGGGACATGGGGATTCTATGAAAGCTGAAAACACAACAGAGTTCTCCTACCTGGAACAGGATTGTTGATGGAGTCAAGTCTCTTAATCTAGGGCCACCAGGAAATAATAATTCAATTCACAAGTACACAGTCTGCAACAGCACCAGCAGCGATTTTAGAAGCGGACGGAAACTCGAGCTGAGCTCATGAGCAACAGGTTTTCACCCTTCATCTGGGATCCTTGGTTGGAAGAATCCTCACCCAGTGTCCAAGGCTGGGCTCTCCCCATGGCACTCAGGACAGACTGGATCTCAGTTTCTGTCCACTTCCACCTAAGGCAGTCTGAGTCTCTCACTGTTAGAAAGTTCCTCCTTGGATTGAGCTGAAACAGGTTTCCCTCCCCACTCTTCACTTTAGTGCCCACCCACTGGGGGCCTCGCTGGAGAGTTCTACAAAACACTCAAGGAAGAACAACACCCATCTTGTGCAATCTCTTCCAGAGAACAGAAAAGGGGGAACACTGTCCACTTCATTCTGTGAGGCCAGCATAACCTTGATACCAAAGCCTGACAAGTAAGTATGAGAAAGGTAATGACTGGTGAGTCTTACTCATGAATTCATGATATTAAAATCCTAAACAAAAAGGTTAACAATAAAGATGCTACAGGATGACCCAAGGTGAGTTAATTCCAGTAATTCAAAAATCATTGTCATGCACCATGTTAAGAAATTGAAAAAGAAAAATTATGTGACCATCTGGGAAGATGCAGAAAAAACATCTGTTAAAACTCTACTTCCATTTTTGACTAACAAAGAAAGGTAACACCCAGCAAACTGGGAATAGAAAGGAACTTCTTTAATAGATAGAGAGTATGTACCAAAAACCTAGAGTAAACATTACACCTAATCATCAAGTATGGATAGCTCCTCTGTAAAAGCTGCAAAAGGCAAAATGCCCACTCTCACCTCTTCAGTTCATCATTGTACTGAGGTCTCAGCAGGGTGGTAAGGCAAGAAAAAAAAAGGAGGAACAAAAGAACTAGAAATGAAAAAACAAAACTGTTATTTGTACATCCTACAATTATATACACAGTTTTCAAAAGAATCTACAAATACATTTTTTTAATTAGTAAGAGAGTTTAGAAGGATTTCCAGACACAAAATCAACATGCAAAATGCAAACATATTTCTCCAACAAGTAAACAATAGAGCATTAATATATATGTATATATGTGTGTGTGTATATATATATATGCACACACACACACACAAATATTAAACAGCATGCAAAATATCAAATAACTAGGAATATACCTAACAAAAAATATGTAAAACCACCAAGGAAAAATTAAAAAGCCATACCAGGAGATGTTAAAGATGGTAAAAATATCCTAAATAATGAAGAGACCATGTTCATGGAAGACTAAATATTACACCTTCCACCCTCTGGGAGGCAACAGAGAGCTCACCAATAACAGCTGTTACTTGGAAATCAGTGCAACCTAGATTTATATTCCACCTCCTGCTGCTTCTAAATGCTGACTCTGGGCATTCCACCAACCCCTCTGAACATCAGTTTCGTCACCTGTAAAACAGGAATAGCAATTCCTGCCTGGTTGGTAGGAGTCAATGGATTTAAGCACTTTGTAGAATGCTGTATAAGTATAGGACATTCTTACAACTAGTATTATTGATCCTTGTTGGTCTGAGGGTGGGAAAAACGTTCTATTTCCCAGATTAGACCAGCTGTGTCCTTGCTTCTGCCCATCTATTTGTCATTAAGGGCATTGTTGAGTGCTCATTCTGTTCATAACATTTCCTCATTCTGTCCTTGCAGCAATCTATAAGGCTGGTGCTATATTAGCCCCATTTTACAGATGAGAAAGCTGAGGCCCAATTAAGCAAACTGCCACTCAAATATTCATTCATTCACTCATGAGTGCCTTCTGTGTGTTAGGAGCCCTGGTGAATAAGACAGATATGGTTCCTGCTCTAGAGCTGATATTCTTTCTAGTTATAAAAATAGCCAAAAACCACACCTCAACTAACAAGCTGGCAGAACCAAGATTCAAACTCAGGCCTGTTGGACACTAGAGTCCACACTTTTAACAACTCCCTGGAGGCGCCTTCCTCCACCTCTTCTACTTTCTCCTCTTTGCTGTGATGTAATGATTTCTAATACACATTTGCTGGCAGCAGCAAGTTTCAATGGGCCTCGCCATCCAAGCTGCTGCACAAATTGAGAGCTGTCTGCTTCGATCCTGGCCCATGTGATCCTCCTGCATTATCACTGGAGAATTAATTACAGCAGGGAGGATGAATACGTAAAAGGGGTGAGGCATCCTGCCACCTTTCCCCCAACAGCATAAGTGGTATTGTTTCTGAAGAGTGTGCATCTGAGTCCTCCGCCACCATTAATGGCAGAAGTGAGTCACTTATAAAGAAGATATGGGAGTTTTATTATAATTGCATCCTGAGATTCAGAAATGTTCAGCGTCACTGTGAAAGGGAGGGCATCAGGTGACTGAAGCTTGAATGATCCTCTGCCAGGTACAGCTTTCAGATGAAATGTCTTGGATCAGGAGCAATTACAAAGAATGCCCGGCCTGAAAGCTAATGAGAATTACTTACAATTGCATGTAATTCTTTGCCATTTATATTGTCTGCCTTTTCCTTCTCTTTTCTGCTTTTCCATCCTGGCATTAATCCTGAGAAATACATACTGGCAAATGTGATTAATGACCATTTTGCAGATGAGGTAACTGATGTCCAAGGTCACTCAGCTCTAAGGGCCAGAGCTAGGGTTCCAACCCTGAACTTTTTTTTGTCCACCATTCTGTCTATCAGGAGGGGAAAAAAAAAAAAAGATTCAGAACTCTGAATATGTCCTCCCTTGGAAGGTGCACAAAACCTCCCAAGCTGGCAGCACAGTCTGAAAGGCAGTTGGGCTGGTATTTTCTATCTGCGCAGCTGTGGGCAGACCCCATGAAGTGGATTTCAAACATTCCTTCTTCCATCCCAAAGCATCAAGAAACCCACACTTGACCCTCAGGGACCCAAGAGAAGACCATACATCTAGAACCTGGGCTGAAAGATAGGAAGAGGCTTTCTCCTATCTTTGCAACCCAGAGTTTCACAGAAGGACACACCAGGTTTCCATCACTTGGTCTAGGCCCTTCCTGGCTCTCCCTGAACACTCTTCCTGATAATCAGAAAACATGTGCTTGAAAACCATCCCAAATCCATGCTCCTCAGAACCAAGCCAGAGCACGAAGTTTGAGCTGCAGTGTGAAGGAGCAAGGTTAGCCAGAATGGAATGGGGATAACTGTGGTAATTCCCATGTTTGCTGAGTACTTAGCAGAGCACTAGAAGTTTATACAAGTCTGCATGGAGAATTCAGGTTTTAGGTTCTTTAAAGCTTGAGACCACACTTAAACTTCTGGGACACACATTACATCTAACTACACCTACTTCCACCTTACAGATGAGAAAGCAAGAGGCTTGCAGAGGCTGGCGGCTTGCAGGTGGCAGAGCCAGCATACAAAGCTATGCTTGTCTAACTTTAATAACAACAGTAATAACAACTAACACTGATATAGCACTTTCATGTATTACATGGCATCATCTAAGTGCCTCATGCACAGGAACACACTTAATTTTCTCACCAACCCCTGGGGGAATGTGCCACAAATACCCCCATTCTAAAATTGAGAAACTGACGAACAGAGAAGTGGAACAACTTGCCCAAGAACACAGAGCTCATCCAGGACAAAGCTGGGATTTGAACCTAGGTACGCCACCTCCAGAATCCGCAGTCTTGCTCTCTTTGCTATGCTTGGTCTTTGCTATGGAAAGGCTACACTGTTTTCTACCAAGCACTCCCTGATTGTGAAGGAGAAAGTGCGAACACGCAATTCTGAGAGTCCAAGGGAAGCAGATTCACACACAATTTCCTCCTACCTCAGACACTCAACTGAGGGCCAGAAAGGACCACCCCCAGCCCAGGACTGCCCAAACTCCTCCTGGGTATGGGGTCCCTTGACAGACAGCTTTGGCCTCCACCCAGCTCTGAAATCATAGACAGGCAGCACCCAGCTATCTCCCACCTTTGCAGGACCCTCTGTCACACTTAAAAATGGTACCAGGTATGCCCTACCCTCCTCCATAGACTCTCCTCCAACTAGAGGAAATACTTCTTGATACAGCTGGGCAGCCTTGCGTGTGAGCGTCCAGCAAACCCTGAATCATATGTGGGTATTTGTATGGGGTTGTCAGAGATTCCTGTGAGCAATAACCCACTCATCAGCAGGCCTCCCAAAGGACACTTATTAGAGAGAAATGCAGGGGCACTGGGAACCCTGTTGCCTGGCAACCCTCTGTTCTTTATCTTTGCTGCTGAAAGCCACAAACACAGAAGGACCTAAGGTTCTATCCACTGCCTGAGTTTCATTGATAAACCAGGAGTCAGGCAAGACTGCTGTTCAAATCCCAACTCTGCCACAGACAAGCTGGGCAACCTCGGGCAAGTTACTTAACCTCTCTGAGCTTCTCTGAGTGGTAACAGTACTTACCTTGCAAGGCTGCTGTGAGTATTAAAGGGAATAATGAGGCTTGGATGGGTCTACCCTCTCTCACCCAGTCTCTGCTGGTTCCTGGCTGCCTCCAAGATAAAAACCAAGAGTAGGGCACGTAAGCCCCTCCCTATCAGACCCAACTCCCCTCTCCTTCATGTTCTGGAGGCACACCTCATCTGCGCTCCCGTCACAGGCTCCCCTCCCATCACGGAATGAGTTCTCCAAGCATCTTCCAGCCTGGCGACATTACTCACAGAGGACGCCCAGCCTATCCCTCCTGTCAGCTCTGGTCTGAGGCGGGAGCCCTCTGCCGGAGGACATCGACCCTGCCTGGAGCATCTGTGCACTACCTGCTCATAGGCGCGCCCACACCTCAGGGAGACGAGGGGATTAGGGGAAGAGGGATGGGATCTTCTTTGGGAGGTTGGCGGGATCACCCAGAGAGGGAAAGGTGGCTTCTGTGAAGAACCGCTGTGTTCTAGCTCCTGCTCCTGACTTCCCAGGCTCCTTCCAGAAAAACCGAGAGCAACTTCCACAATTTGGTCCCCTCTCACCCTCGCCCTGAGAGAGCAACCCTGATGCGCTTCTGTCACCAGAATCCGCTCCTTGTCCCGTAACAACCACCATGTCCCCAAAGGATCCTTTCTCGGTACAATGAGAAAGAGGTGGTCCGCCCCCGCCCCGGAGCTGCAGCCGGGGTGCGGAGGACGGTGGGTGGCGGTCCCGACGGTCCCACACCCGGACACCTGGTGAGGCTGAGCCTGGGGCTCGCCCACGTGTGCTTCAGTGGTTTGGGTCAGGTCGACAAGGCTCAAAACCCTGGCCCTCCCCTTCACCAGCTGGTGCTCCTGGCACAAGTCTGCCTCCCCTAACCTCAGTGTCCTCCTCCGTCAAATGGGTATAATAATACCTGGTTCATCGAATTACAGGGAGAACTGAAGAGAGAACGGACGCCCAGCGCCTGGCACAGGCAACAGGGGCACTGGACTGCGGTTCGTATCAAACGCAGCCCCCGGGGCGGCTCGGGGAAGCCTCTAGGCGTCGGAGCCGCCAGCAGACGCTCAGGGCGCGCGCTGGCCAAGCCCGGGGAAGCCACAGGTGGCCGCGCGTCGGGGCGCTGGGGCCACAGCGGCGGAGCTGCGAGTGGTGCCACGGAGTGAGCCGCGCCCCGCCCCCATACCCAGGCCGCTCGCGCCGCCAGGGCCACCCGCGCCGAGGGTCTCCGCCGCCCCGCGGGGATGCCGGGCCCCCGCTGGGCCAGCGCGCAGCCCTGCCCCGCCGCCGCGGCCCTGCTCCCGCCCGCGCCCTGCCCGCGCCCGCGGCGACTCACCGGCGCCGGCTCCGGGGAAAGTTTGGCGGCGCCGCGGCCCCGGCGGCCAGGCTGCTCGGCGCGCGGCGGGGGCGCTAGGAGCGGACCCGGGAGGCGGGGCGCGGGGGGAGGAGCCCGCCCGCAGGGAGGGAGGGCGAGAGGGAGGGGGGCGCGGGCCGGGGTCCGTCCCCATGCCGGAGCAACGCCTTCTCCCACCTCCGCCCCAGAGCCGGAGCTGCTCCCGCTGCACCCCCAGCCTCTGGCTCTGCGCGGTGGGGTGGCTCTTGGGGTTTGGAAAGAGGTGAAAGAAGGGGGAGAACCTTGGCGAGACACCCGACCACTGTCGCCACCACCACCACCAAACACACACCTGGGGGCAGAGAGACAGAAATAGTGAAGACAAGATAAAGAGGCAGAGACAGAAACAGAGAGGAGACCGTGTTTGGCAAAGTCAACCTCAGATGGACTAAGACAGACAGTGACACCTCACATCTCTCATCCCTGCTAGAGACGCCAAAATAGAAAAAGACAGACCAAGTCAAACAGAGATAGAATAAGACTGACAGATAGGGACCTTACCCCTAGAGATGTGTGGGGAGCTAGAGTGACCCCCAAGGGCTAGAAGCCCACACCCTTCTTCTGTTTCTACCTGGGCCCTCCTGGTGAATGAGTTCAGGTTTCAAAATACAAAGTGTTTCAATTAGCATCCTTTGCCACCTTGAGCAGAGAGGTGGGGTGGGATGGAAGGTGGGTTCTCCTGCAGGTCCCCAGGACTCCCTGCCCCCTGGCTCTGGGAGATTAAGGATTCCTACTCTCTGCCCTCATTTCCAGAGCTGGGAGAGAGTGGTAGAGTTTTTTCTCTCTCCTTAGCACCAGGAAAACTCCGTTTGAATCTCCAAACAGCTATGGCTTCAGATGTTACCTCAGCACTTTAGAAGAGCCACCCAAGCTCCGAGAGAGAGAGAAGGTGTTTGAGAAGTAGGGAAGTGGAGGGTTAGGCTGTGGGTATGCGTACAGTGGCATATTTTAGCCTCCTCCTAGTAGGGGGCTATTCCATGTGCTGTGGTTGTGCGATCACACAGAGATGGGTTTGAGGCCCAGCGTCACAAACTGTGCACGGTGGGTGAGTGGTCCCATTTCCTGGTCTCAGGGTCTACGTCTATAAAATGAGGGTAATAAAAACAACTGTCATTGTGCCATACACTCTTCCAAGTGCTACAGGTTCGTACTCATTCAATCCTCACAATACCCTGAATAAATAGAAATTATTATTATACCCATTTTATAGATAAGAAAACTAAGGCACAAAGAAATTGAGCACCTGGCACAAGATCATGAATAGGAGAACTGAGAATCCAGCCTATGCATCCTGGCCCCAAGGTTCAAGGTCATGCTATAATCATCTCAATGGTGCTGTTGAAAAGCTCCATGATGTCATTTATGTAAAGGGCTTAGTAAGTGCTCCATGAATGGTAGCTCATAGCCCACTGAGCCAGTCTGCAAAGTGGAGATTAAAGGGCCAATAGTGTGGTGTGCAGAGACAGAAGACTTAGGATTCAGCATAGCTGACAGGCCATGTTACTCTCCTGGGTACTGTCTCTGGCCATTATGAATCAGAGAGTAAAGGATTCCCCATGTGCTTCTCTCCGCCTGTACATTAGCACAACCCCACAACCAGGACTCGCCCCCAATCCACAGTAGGCCCCCTCCCACTCCCTGGTGATTCTCCAGATTTTACACTTTACCAAACTAATGTAGCCTTTGGAAATGAGTTAGCACTCAGGGCAGCAACTGTTAATAAACTCTGAAGGAAATACATTTTCTCTCTCTACAGGTATGGGGCTTACAGGAGTCGGGGGGGGGGGACCAGAAATGGCTGGGGCTGGGTCCACTTCCATCCCTTCTCTCCTTTCTGCAATCAGCAAAGACTTGATTATTTGGAATTCCTCTCCAAAGTTTCACTTCCCGGGTTACTTTTAGGCCTGCTAAACCCATACTAATCAGCATTCTTAGAAAAAATCAGCATTTTAAAAACAGCATGCCAGACATTATTTGAAGCCCTGTGCACCAGGCTCTGTTCTAAGGGCTTTATACAATTTAATGTACATGCTCCTCACAACAATTCCATGATGTAGGTACTATTGTCATCCTGTTCTGCAGATAAGAAAATGGAGGCACAAAGAGATGAAGAGACTTGTTCACAGTATGCAGCTAAGAAGTCCTCCCAAGATCAGACAATTAGGAAGCAGCTGAACCAAGTCTGGAAGCTGCATTAGTTTGGCTCCACAGCCCTGCTCCTTCCTCTGCACTTTGTGGAAGAAAGCTAGAAAAGGGGAATAGAGATTAGAGGTAAGGAGAAAAAAGAAATAGATTAGGAATACCTGCTCTGTCACTGCTAGCTGTGTTTACTTCACTTCTCTGGGCCTCAGTTTCCTCCTCTGTAAACTGAGAGGAATAATTTATTAAATTAAATGAGATTAATAATGCCTATATCATGCCCAGGATTTTAGTGACAATTCTTTTGCTTGCAGGTAACATAAACCCAATTATAACCAGCTTCAGCCCAAAAGGGCTCTTATACAGAAAAATTTAGGAGTCAGGTCTAGAATCAGACACAGCTCATTACAGAGGCTCAAAGGAAGTTGTCATGAATCTATCTCCCTCTGTCTCTTGACTCTGTTTTCTTTTGTGTTCATTTTATCAGCAGGCTGGGTCTTTCCACGGGGAGGCAGAAATAGCCAATTAAGCAAGCCCAAGGCAAAGAGATCACCTCCTTCCCAATACTTGCAGCAAAAATTCTAGGGTTGACTCCAATTGGCCTGGCCTGGGTCACATGCCCAGTTCTGAAACCATTACAGTTGTTCTGATTGGCCAAGCCTGAATCACATGCCTATGCCTGGAGTAAGGGGGTGGGGTCAGCTGCCCCTAAGATGCTGGAGTAGGACCAGGTGAGGGATACTTCCTAAAAGGAAATCAAGGTGCTATTGACAGAATAGCATGTCATTGATGCTGGACAGTCAAGAACACAGATGTCCTCTCTCTCACAGAGCTGTTGTTAGGATTAGGTAAGCTCACGTGTTCAAAGTGTTCAGCACAGTGCTTGGCTCTGGCAGGTGCTCAGTAATTGAGTCCTCTCCTTTCTTACCTCCTCTGGAAAACAGAAATCATGGCTCACCAAATCTAGGCCAACTACTTCCATGCTCACATGAGGAAACTGAGGAACAACCAGAGAGGGGAAGGCATTTGCCCAAGGTACTCCAGCTAATCAGTCAAAGAACCCATGTCCCCTGACTCTGAAACAAATCAGTTAAAGTCTTCACGGATAACGTTTAATCACTGACCAGCCAAAGGAGTTAACTTCGCATTTGCACAGGAGAGCCTGAAAAATTGCAAAACCCCTAAGACCCAGAGGAAATTAATACCACTTTTGTTGGATTCCTAAGCTGTGCAATAAGCTGTGGACTTGTAGATCTGGGCAGAGAGCCCAGTCCAGCTCCCTATCCATTACATTATGAAGTCAGCCATCTCCTCTGGGGATATGCACTTTGGGTGCTGAAAGATCCAACTAGACATTTTCATGTAGTTACACAAAGTAGACACGATGGCCCTTCTCTTTATTTCCAGCTCAATTTGTGAGAGTAGAAATGCATTCTTCAGGACCAAAGTGGGCCAAGTGGCTTGCTATGTTACTTAGAGTCATCAAAATTGACCATTTTTGATGGAGGTAGGGTAGCCAGCCTCAACCCATCCCATCCTCTTACGAGGTTCTTGACTCCACCACAGGAAAGAATTCAAGGGCAGAGTCACAGCAGAAAGTGAGAACAAGCTTAATATAGTAGATAAGAAATACAAGTTCCAAAGAGAGAGTGCCACATAGCTCCAGAGACTGAGCAGGGCTCACACCAGGTTTAACACAAAAGCAAGAAAAACATACTTAAAGTTCAGTACAGAGTGCGGGCTGGCTCAAGAGAGTGAGCAGCTGCTTGCTGCAAGTAAATTTGATACAAAGTAAAGCATACACACCTAAGCCAGCAAAGTACAGGCTGCCTCCAGGAAAGTGAGCAACAGGTCCGCCTTCTGCTGGGATTCAGCTTTTATAGTTTTGCTCTCTAATGAATATTCAATTAAGGGGGTAGTTCCCAGTTATGTAACATTTAGTCTTGCACATGCTCAGTCAGTCTCTTTCTGGAACACGTTCATTGGTCAGACCCTATCACATGCACCAGGCATATTCCAGAATATTCTGTGCTCTCTGTTGAGCATGCCCAGCCACTGGATTTGCATAAGCCAGCCCCCTGTGGTCTCACTTTCCTTATGTTGGTGCTAAAAATAGGTCTAACTGGCCACACTAACTTTCCTCCAGGGGAAAGCCCAGAGGAGGGGCCTGAGACCTTGGGGCGTGGCTGGAATCCCAGAGGCATGTCCTGAAACCTGAACCCAGGGGAACTGAGCACCTTCAACTTGGCCTTGACTTAGTTCCAAAGTCCCTGGCCTTGGATAGTGAGGCCAACTTCTCCACTCTAAATTTGTTAGACTGCATGCTATATAAAGCTTATCTATTTAAAGGAACGTGAGCAAGAACGGCAGATACCAAGCTGGAATGGCAAGATCCACCCTCTCCATGCCCCCTTAAGTAAAGAGCATAGGTTTGGTGTGCACACTACTGGTGGAAGTGTAAGTTGATACAACCTGCCTAGAGGGCAATTTGGAACAAGATGTTGAGAAGTTTAAAACGTTCAATTCTATGAGTATTATTCCATACTTTGAGAATGTTTCCTGAGAAAATAACCATGGACATCACCAAGATACGCATAAAGATGTTCTTTGCAGTAGTGTGTAAACAGTAAAAGATTGAAAATAATCTAAATGTGTAACTATGGGTGATTTGTTAAATCAGTTATGGTACATTGGCGGAATGGTCTATTAACCAGCTGTTAAGATCATATAAGAGAATATAAGGACTGGTGGGTTAGCTCAGTTGGTTAGAGTGTGGTGCTGATGACACCAAGGTCCAGGGTTCGATCTCTGTACTGGCCAGCCACCAAATAAAAAAAAAGAGAGAGAATGTAAAAATTGATCATGATATAAATGTTAAGTTAAAAGAGCAAGTTATAAAATACTAGGAATGTACGAACTCATTTTGTGAAAAATTATACCTACTGATGTTTAAAGTAGATGGGCTGAGCCCGTGGCGCACTTGGGAGAGTGCAGCGCTGGGAGCGCGGCAACGCTCACACCGCAGGTTCGGATCCTATATAGGAATGGCCGGTGCACTCACTGGCTGAGTGCCGGTCACGAAAAAGACAAAAAATAAATAAATAAATAAATAAAGTAGCTAATAAGGGGTTGGTGGAAAGGAAAAAAATCTGTGGGTACTTTTGGTTTTCAGTTGTTTTTACTTATCTGTATTTTCTAACATTTCTTTAGTGAATTTGTATTACTTTGGTAATTAGAAAAAATGACCAATAATTTTTATAAAAGGTTTTGTATTTGGTTTCCTTTTAGAAAAGCACTTTGATTTATTAAGAAATAACAACCAGAAATGACATTAACTTTCTCTCTTTCTCCGGCTAGGATGTGTGGAGAGAAATGGGCAGTCGAAGCTGGGTGCAGCAGCAAGAACCGCAGAGCACTGCAGAAAAGGAAGGGGGCACTGGGAGGGTGTGCCCGTCTGCTGTGTGGATCTGGGCAAGTCACTTAGTGTCCCTGGGCCTCTTTTGCCACATCCATAAAATGAAGTGTTTGCTTTCATTATCTCTAGAGTTCTTTCCAAGGCCAAAATTCCATGTATAGATAAGATCTTTGAGCTTCAATGAATGTTCATACATGCTGCAGAACATGTAATGGCCCAGAAATGCGTTTGGCATAAATTATTTTTGTCTCTCCAGCCCTGTGAGACTGCTGAAAGCTCTTCTCAGCTTGTCTGCTTCTTGGCATCTGCTCTTCTCAGCTTCTTGGCTTCCTTAGCTGCTTATGAATTGGCCCATTCGTGGGAAAGAGAATAGGCCTATTCGTAGGGCTCACCTTGGTGTGTTTTTCTTTACTCTGAGATCTTGACCTTCAAATCCTGGCTTCCTGGATAGCTCTTTGATGGCTTCTAACAGCTTATTATTTTCTTTTTAAAACTTTTATGCAGGTTTTGTAGGTGTTTATTGAGAATAGTGATCTCTACAAGCTTGATTTGTATAGGCAAAAGCAGAACTCACCTCATATGGTAAGTGAAAACAGCTGATTATACAATGGTACATACCGTGGGCTTCTGTTACATGCAAAGCATGTATATGTGTTTATGCAGAAGAAATAGAGAAACAGCAAAAGCTATATACAGCAGCTATCTCTAGCAAGGTTTTCCTTTTTTTTGTTAAAAAAGCTTATCTATAATTTTCAAGTTTTATATAATTGATACTAAGAATGTCCAAACTGGGGTTTCCCTGTTTTATCAATGGGGAAACTGGGGTCAAGAACATTTATATTCATTTCAATTGAATAATTACTGGAGGCTTGCCATGAGCAGAGAACCATGCTATGGGCCACAGAGCATCCGAAGAAACATAATACCCACCCTCTTGTTCCCCCATCTCAAGTGTCCCCAACTTGTGCTAGGCTTTAGGACAGGAGGAGGAAGATGACAAGGATCTGCCCTCAGGATATTCTAGTTGGTTGAGGAGGAACATAGCCAAATAAGCCATCCCATGTATGACATAATAAATGTTAAAGTAATGATATGATAAGACTGTGGTTTGCCTCTTAATAACCATTCTCCCAATATCCAGCTAAAAGCTTATGTTTCCCAGACTCTCTTGCAGCAAAGTATGGTGGTCATGTGACCAAATTCTGGCAAATGAGATATAAAGGGAAAATGTTGTGGGGATTTCTGGGAAGTCTCTTTAAAGGGAATAAGCAAACTTTCCTTTTCTTTTTTTCTGCTACTTGGAATGTAGATGCAATGACTGGAGCTCTAGTAGCCATTCTGAGCTATAGGGTCACCTGGTGAAGGGACCGCACACTAGGATGATGGAGCAGCAAGATGAAATAGCCTCCGTTCCTGATGCCATGAAAGCTGCTATATCAACTCTGGGTTGTCTATCTCCCTATTTCTTTTACATGAGAAAAAATAAACTTCTATCTTGCTTGTGCTAATATTGTCTTGTATTTTCCCTTACATGAGGACAAACACAATCCTAACTTAAATGAACCCTGAAAATAAAGTGCTATGTGCAAAAAGGTGTGAAGGAATGTAATGGCCCAGAAATGTGTTTGGCATAAATTATTTTTGTCTCTCCCACCCTGTGAGACTGCTGAAAGCTCTTCTGGGGCATCAAGGAAGCCAGAGGAGGTGTGAAGGATGTAAAGAGTTGGCCAATGAGATGGGCAGAGATTGAAGAGGAAGAGGGTTTCAGGCAGAATGGACCATTTAGGGAGCACAGGCACAGGGCTGCAGAGAGGATCATGGGTACTAGAATCAAGCAGCCTTGATTCAGATCCCATCACAATCTGTAGCAAGTAACTTTGCTACTCTATGCGTCAGTTTCACCATCTATAAAATGTTTGTAATGCGGATAACACACATAAATACATTTAAAGTGCTTAGACCCATGCCTGGCACATGGTGGGTGCTTAGCAAGTGTTGACCGTTATGTACTGATCCATAAAATGGGATGTTCATAGCCCCATCTCAAGGGTGGTCAATGTGCATGACACAGCACAGGACTTCACACATAGTGGGTGTCCAACCACGCAGCTCTCTTTCTCTCTCTTCCCTCAAGGAACTTCCAGTCAATATTTAACAAATCTTTATCAAACCTCTCCTCTGTGCCAGGCCCTGGGCCAGCAGATCACTGATTCCAGAAAGAATCAGGCCTTATCCCCGTACTCAAGTTGTTCAGTCTCAAGGAAAGAAAAGGAAAATAAAGAAATAAGCATAATACAGTGTGAAAAGTGGGACCGTGGTTTAATTTCAGTCCATGAACTCAGGTGAGCAAGGAAGGTAACAATTTTTTGCAAGTGAACTCAGTCTCTGCTGTGATTTCCGCAAGTGGGAAACCCTAACTTCAGGCAAGTCAGTTTTTCCTGTTTCTCTGCAGTGGCATCTCAGTTCCAGGGATCTTGTGGGGAGCATCTGGGATGCATCATCATTTATCCGTGCTGGCTTCTGCTGAGACATCTTTGTTCCTATCTGAGAGGGGTTGCCCATCCATACAGGTCACTCCTAAGTTGTCCCTTGTTCCTGGGTCTCATTCCCTCTCTCTGCTGCTTCCAGGACCCCTCTCAAGTGCACAGGAACCATTGCTTGGCTCCCATGGCTACCGGGACACAGAGAGCTCTGTTAGATCCATGCAGCACACACAGCCATCTCTCCTTTAGAGTGTCTGCCTGGGAGAAGAGCACAGGTCCTTTCTGCATTCAATTTCCTCAAGTTTGTCCGCAGATTCTGGGGTGTCTCAAAGCTCAGGGCCAGGCCCAGAGAAGAGGCAGATTCAAATGACCTCTTCCTCAATGGCTTGCACCATCCAACTACCTCTACCTTTCCCACCCTGTGACCATCCCAGCTCTCCCTCACCCTTGTCTGGAAACTCTTATCTAATATCAGGGGAATGGACCCTTGCTCCTAAATCCCTTGCATGTTCCATATTGACCATGTTATCAATGCACAAGAGTCTGTTCCTGCTGCCCCTGAGACCCTAAACTTTAAAAACTCAAAGGCTAGGAAAAGTCTCAGGTTTCTCTTATTTTTGCAAAACGAGAAGCCTCAAAACAATAGCCTAAAATGGGTGGATGTAAGGCTCCTGGGTAAAAAAAATTATCAAGGATGAAAAACAACCTCAGTGAGCTCCCTCCATGTCCCCACCAAAATGACTGAAATTTAAAAGACTGATACCAAGTGCTGGCCAGGATGTGGAGCCCCTGGAACTCCATGCACAGCTAGTGGGAAAGCAAAATGGTACAGAAACTTTGGAAAACTAGTTGGCAACTGTAATAAACACAGATCTACCCTGTGACCCAGAAATTCAACTCTTAGGCATGTCTCCAAGAAAAATGAAAATATGTGTACATGAAAGACTGTACATAAATAATAATTGCTTTATTCCTAATAACCCAGACTGGAAACAACTCAAATATTCACCAACAGGAGTCTGAATAAACACACTGTGATGAAGTCTTCCTATGGGATATTATATAGCAATAAAAATAGATGAACTATTGCTGTCCATAGCAACATGGAAGAAAGTCAAAATCATTATTTTTATCATTATAAACACAAAACGTAAATATTATATAATTCTATTTATATAAAGTTCAATAACTGGCAAAACAGTTCAATAAGCGGTAACCACGTCTAAATCTGTGGTTTTAGACATGGTTACCACTGGGGGAGAAGGAAGGGTCCAGTTACTGACTGAGAAGGGGATGCTTGAAAAATTCTATTAGTTGATCTTTGGGATGGTTACACAGGTGTATCTATAGGTAAAAATTCATTGAGCTTTACATTTAATATTTGTGCATTTTACAATAGGTAAATTATTCCTCAATTTAAAAATATCTCATTTTCCATAAAAAACACAGAGGCTAACATTTCAAAAACGGCACCCCACCCTAGGTGCCATGAAGAGGCAAGTAGGCAGCCCTGCAGTCCGAGCTCAGAGGGGGCATTAGACACACTGTGTCAGGTAGGGGTGGGGGGCAGAGGGACACTCAAGGAGGGCTTCCTGGGGGAGGTGATAGCTGAATGTCGAAGGAGCTGAGCTGAAAGTCAAGCAGAGAAGAGGGCTAAGGGCATTCCAGGCACAAGGAGCAGCAGGCAAAGGCATTGTCACTGAGTTCCAAGAGAAGTCAGCTGAGAGAAGGCAGGTGCGGAGAAGGGACAGACAGGAGTCAGACGTGACAGAACCTCCTGAGCAAAGGGGAGGTCAAAGGGGAGGCTCTGAAGAGCTGAGATCAGATTCAGGCTTTAGAAAAGATCACTCTGGAGGCAGGGAGGAAGATGGTTTCGAGGGGGTTGTGATAATCCAGGAGATGGGGGTACGTGGCCTGAACTAGCACAAGGGCAATGGAGATTGGAGTGGGGAGAAGAGCTTGCGAGGACACTTAGGAGTAAGGCATTGGTAGCTGACAATATTGGGAGACGGGGAGAGGAAATACAGTCATGCGCCGCACAAGCACGTTTCGGTCAACGATGGACCGCATATACCACAGTGGTCCCATAAGATTATCATGCAGCTGAAAAAGTCCTATTGCCTAGTGATGTCATAGCCATTGTAACGTGTTTGGGGTGATGCTGGCGTAAATAGACTTACTGCAAAATATGCTGAGGAAGAGTGCCTAGCTTACCCACGTGGTGACCCTCCCAAAGGTAGCTCAGACATTTAAGATAGAAAACCAAGCATTTGACACATCAGGTCTGACCCCAAGTGAAAAGGTTGCTGTCTACCTTAGAATTCTTGCATTTTAAAATGATTCCCACACATCCCCATAGCAAACAATAGTTAACAACAGTTAGCTGAGTGCTCGCTGAGTGCCAGGCGCAATCCTTACCTGTAATTTAACTTTCATAACTTTGTGGGGGTGGCATTATTCTAATCCCCCTTTAACAGATGAGGGAAGTGAGGCACAGAGAGACTGAGTAACATAATCAGAGGGCCCACGCTCATGCAACTAGTGGCCAGTGTAGATTACAGAAAGATTCATTGCTGTTCCCTTTCATAATACACTTTTGCACAACTGTGAAATTGCCTGACGATGCATTTTTGAGAACATACCCCATTGTTAAGCGACACATGACTGTAGCTAAGGAGACTCTTGGGTTCTTTCCTTTCATGTCAAGGTGGAGCCATTAACTGAGGAAAAGATAGGAAGAGGTACATTTATAAGTGTCGTACTGGTTGACCAGATGTTGCTTTTGCCTTTTCAGCTCTTGTTGCTCCTCTTTCTTTTAGCAGAATCCAATTTTTCTTAGGGAGGATTACTCCTCCCTACCCTCAGGCCACATAGCTAAAGTGGGGGTAACCTCATCTACGGGTTGTAGGACATATGATCCCAGCCTGGCCAATTAGCATGTTCCAGCTCTCTGGTCATAGTGATTGGTTCAGGGGCTGACACATGACTGAGCCAAATGAGAATTAGTGAGAATTAGCCCTGGAAATTCTGCTGGAACTGTTGGGAAAGAAGCCTATGTTTTCCATTGGGATTGCTGAACTGGTCAAATGTAAGCCTGGAGCTGCGGAGGGCCATCTTTGCCACCAAGAGGACGAGAGCCTGCTTGAGAATGAAGGCAGCACTTGAGCAAACAGAACCAAAAAGAATGGGAGAGCTGTATCTCTCATGATATTGTTTGGACTCCTAGATCCAGCCATGCCTGAAGGCCAACCTGGACTTCTCATCTTTGTGAGTCAGTGGATTGTCTTCCTGGAGTAGTCCCGTTTGAACTGAGCATTTTGTCACTTTTAACTGAAAGTGTTCTAATAGCTCCATTAAAGAGCTTCTATAGTGTACAGAGATTCTGTGCAGGATAAAGAAAAGTTCTGGAAATGGATGGTGATGGTTTCACAACACTGTGAATGCACTTAATGTCACTAAATCATACACTTAAGAATACTTAAAATGGTAAATGATGTTGCGGATATTTTCCCACAATTTTTAAAAATGTAAAAAAAAAAAAAACTTTTATGAACATACTGAGAGATAAGCTTTAGGTAAAGGAAACATAAAATGGCTTCACGGAAGATGTGTATGTTGAGATGGAGCTTAAAAGATACCTGAAGAAGATCTGGTTTGGAGGGGGAAGTATTTCGGGTGGTTGGAACAGCACAAGCAAATCCTTTGGAGGTAGGAAAGAAAAGGGAACATTCAGGGAATGGTGAGTAGTGCGGCTGGCCTGACCAGACTGGGGACTGGTGGGAGAGGAGTCTGGAAGGGAGACTGGGGGGGCTGACTGGGAGGGCCTTGAATGCCATGGTGAGTTTGGATTGACCCAACCAATGAACCTATTGACTAGAAAAGACATCTGGAAGTTCAAGGGCTGTTTGGGAAAACTTCATGGGGAATTTAAGGAATAGCTTCTGGGACCCAAGCTCCAGGTTGTCTTTTCTGGGCTGACTTGCATCCCTCCCGGTCCCATAAGAGCTGGCTGGATGGTGAGCTCAGGGACTAGTGGATTGTCCTGGCAATACAGTGTGGCGTTGTCCCTCTCTTCCCTTGTCCCAAATCATACAATGTTTCCAGGCTGGGACATCTGGAGGTCTTGCCAAAAAGAATAGAACCAAGACCACTGCCTTGCCTTCTGCAACCCACTCCTCACACAGCAGGCTGAGGGCCCTTGGACATACATCAGATCACTCTTACTGAAAACCTCCAAAGGCTTCTCATCTTGCTTAGGAGTAAGTCCACATACCTCCCCATGGCCTACAAGCAACACATCATCTGACCTCTGTGTCCCGCTCTGTCCTCATCTTGCATGACAACTTCCCTGGGCTCGCTGCCTCCAGCCACACCGGCCCCTTTGCTGCCCTGCAAACTCTGCAAGCTTGTGTCCCATCTTGGGGCTCTGCGCTTGCTGTTCTCTATGTCTGGGACACTCATTCGCCAGGTCTTCCCATGGACACCTCATCAATACTCAGTCTTCACTCACTTCTTGTGCGTCGGAGAAGACTTCCCTGGATAAAGTAGTGCCCCGGCCTGTCACTTTGCCTTCTTGGTTCTCGTTGCTGTCTGCAGCTGTCTTTTCTCTTGTTTATTTTCTCTCAGCCTGCATTTGGACAGGAATGACTTGAGGGCAGGGCCTCTAGCTTGTTCCCTGCTATATCCCCTAGGACTTCGAACAGTAACTGGCCCAGAGAAGGTGCTCAATAAATGGTAGTTGTAAAAACCACTTACACAGGCAAGGTCTTTAGAGGCAACTCTGCACACAGGAAGCTGAGCCTGGAGAAGGGAAGGGACCTATCAAGGGCCTCCTACAGTTCATTGTCAGAGAAAGACCTAGGCCCCAGGACCTCGGGCTCTGAGGTCAGTTCATTTTCTGAAGTTCCTGTTCACCCTTTTCTGCCAAAGGGGTTGCCAGGCTTTGGTGATTTCCCCTTCGATGTGAGTATTCCAGAGCAGAAACATCAGTGAACTAGAAGCCAGGAGACTTGGGAGGTGGTGCTAGCGTGGACCCCCGCACACCCTCTAGACCTTGAGCTCCTTGAGGGCAGAGGGCGTGTGCAGCATCTTGCACACTGAGAGTACGGTTGGTGCTCAGAAAAGATTTGTGGAATATGTAAGCTCTTGCTCGCATGAAGATAGTGAGTGTCTTCATGCAAGTGAGGTAGTGGTTTAGAGCCCAAATGTGGGCTAGACAGACCTGAATTCAAATCCTAGCTGTGCCACTTTATAATTACCTACACTTGATCTCACACAAAAATGTACTCAGCATCGTCGGCAGTGGCTTGTCTCCAGGATGGCCCCTGACAGAGTTTGGATGTGTTGTCCCCCCAAAACTCACGTGGAAATCTGATCCCCAACGTGGCAGTGTTGGGAGCAGTTTGAGTCATGGGGGCGGATCCCTCATGAATGGATTAGTGCTCTCCCTGGGGGGAGGGTGGGGTGTCCTGAGTGAGTTCTTGCTCTATTAGTTTCTGTGAGAGCTGGTTGTTTAAAAGACTCTGGCAGGTCCCTCCCCCCACCCCCACTTTCTCTCATCATGTGATCTACTTGTACCCGCTGGCTGCCTGCCACTTTCTGCCACAAATGGAAGCAGCCTGATGTCCACACCAGATGCAGCTGTCCCAGAATTGCAAGCCAAATAAACTTCTGTTCTTTATAGATTACCCGGTCTCAGGGGTTCTGTTATAGCAACACAAAAATAGACTAATACAGCCCCCAATGACTATTACCTCCTGGTATTCATGTTCTTATGTAGCCCTCATTGAATTAGGATGAACTGCATGACCAATAGAACACTGCAGAAGTGACAGTGTGGGGCTGACCCCGTGGCTCACTCGGGAGAGTGCGGCACTGGGAGCGCAGCAGTGCTCCCGCCGTGGGTTCGGATCCTATATAGGGATGGCCGGTTTGCTTACTGGCTGAGTGCGGTCACAAAAAAGGACAAAAAAAAAGAAAAAAAGAAAAAAAGAAGTGACAGTGTGTGAATTCCGAATGTTGATCATAAAAGATACTGCAGCATCCACCTTGGTCTCTTGTGTCACCCACTTGGGTAAGCCAGCTGCCATGTTGTGAGGACACTCAAGCAGCTCTGTTCAGAGGCATTTGGAGCGGAACCAAGGCCTCCCACCTACAGCCAACTTGGAGGCATGAGAGTGAACCACTTGAGTTTCATCTTTCAGCCAAGCCGAGCCTTCAGACAACTAAAGCCTCATGAGATACTGTGAGCTAGAACTACCCAGGTAAGCTGCTCCTGAAATCCTGAGCCAACAAAACTATTGTCGTTTTAAGCCACTAAATGTTAGGATGATTTGTTATACAGTAATAGATAATTACTATATCATCCTCATCTTCATCACTTATGTTTATTGAGAGCTTACTATGTGGTTTTTCATTTAACCCTCCCAATAATGCTATGAGATAGGTATTCTTATTATCCCCATTTTACAGACAAAGAAACTGAGGTTCAGAGCAGTGAAAAGTCTCTCCCTGTAGAGTCCCTGACCATAAGGATTTAATGGCCAGGCCTGAGAATCAGATGCTCAAATCCCCATGACCCCAGGCAAAATATGGCTCTGAAATCCCAGGAGAGAGAAGAAATGTTGGATTCTGGCTTCTGGTAGTTGGGCCTCATAGGCTGGGATGGTGGAGAGAGCGCTCCAAAGGCAGCAAACACCTGCTTCGTCCTTGAGCACCTGACTAGTTGGGGGCCGGGGTGGGGGGAGCTCAGACGCTTATGAATAATGTGCAGTATTGCTCTCAGAGAAACACACACAAGTCTATACAGTAATGGTGAAAAATAACAACTCTTAAAGGCCTGCCACTTTGCACTTACAAAGCCTTACACATTTCTCATTTCGTGGAATCCCATCTGGCAGGTAAGCATGGCATGGTACATTTTACAGATGGGAACACTGAGGCCAGAGAAGTTGTGTGATTCTCATAGATTCATGCAGCCTGTAAGTGGCAGAGCCCAGGGAAAACCAGCACCTAGGTGTTTTTACAAGTGGTAAGGGGACCATGGGAGGCAGGTGGAAATCCTCTGAGGGCGGTTCTGGGAAGAGGTGATCAGGGAGCAGGGATTTTGAAATGGGGAGGTGGCTTTGTGGAGAGAATAGGGCATGGGAGGGTCTGTGGTGGGGCAGAATAAGTACCCAGGAGGCTCCCAGGGTGTGTAAGGGCAGAGAGGGGACACTGCTGAGGTAGCAAAAATGAGCAGGCCTGGGTGTGCAGAAGAGGCTTGGCTTAAGGAATTTGTGTGTTAAGTGGAATGCAGCTGCAGGGTGTGTGCAGGATGAGAGAGCTGGGGCTGGGGCAGAGCCAACCACCATGCCTAAGGCAGAGAGAGAGGGCTTATTTTGCTTTTTGAGTGGAAATCATCCCTTCGATTTTGTTCTCCCTGGGGGAGGGGTTGAAGTTTCATCCAGCCTTAGTAAATGCATTCAAGCCATTATCCCTTCTCTCTGTCAGATGGAGTGAGTAGAGGTCCAGATGTGGGCAGAAACCTTTATGCCCCATTTCAGGGCTGCCAAGTATAGCTGTGCAGGTCACTCACTGCCCACAGGCACCATACCAAGGGGCTGAAATCCAGCCTGCCCATCTGCCTAGTGGAAGTGTTATTCTTTTCTCTTTTTCTTTTAAAGAATTTTTCTGATTTTATAAGCAAAAATTTACATAACACAAAATCCACCATTTTAACCATTTTAAAGTGTAAAATTCTGTGGTTTTAGTATATTCACAGTGTTGTCAACCATCACCACTGTCAGGTTCTAGAACATTTCAATCACCCCCCAAAACAAGTTTATAACTCCCAATTTCTCTATCCCCTATTCTGCTTGGTTTCTATAGATTTCCCTATTCTGGACTTTAGTGTAAATGGAATCCTATGATTTGTGATCATTTGTGACTGTCTTCTTTCATTTGGTATGTTTTCAAGTTTTACCCATGTCATAGCACATATCAATACAATAGTCCCTTTTCGCTTTCTGTGGTTTCAGTTACCTGCAGTCAACAGCAGTCCAAAAATATTAAGATATTTTGAGAGACCACATTCACATAACTTTTATTATGATATATTGTTATAATCATTCTAGTTTATTATTAGTTATTGCTGTTAATCTCTTACTATGCCTAATTTATAAAATAAACTTTATCATAAGTACATATGTACAAGTATAGGAAAAAACATAGCATATACAGGGTTTGTTACTGTCCATGGTTTCAGACATCCACTGGGGGTCTAGGAATGTATCCCCTGAGGATAAACGAGGGGGGACTGCTGCACATCATTCCTTTTTATGGCAGAATAATATTGCATTGCATGAATATCTCACATTTTGTGCATCCATGCATCTGTTTATGGACATTTGGGTACATCCACTGGCTGTTATGCATAATGCCGCTATGAACATTCTTGTAGAAGGTTTTGTGTGAGCATATGTTTTCCATTCTGTTGGGTATATACCTGGGGATGGAATTGTTGGATTATATAGTAATTCTATGTTTAACTTTTTGAGGAACCAACAAACTTTTTCAAAGTAACAGCACCATTTTACATCCCGCTAGCAATATTCGAGGGTTCCAGTGTCTCCACAACCTTATCAACACTCATTACTGTCCATCTTTTATACTTTAGCCTTCCTAGTGCATGTGAAGTGGTATCTCACTGTGGTTTTGATTTGCATTTCTCTGATGGCTAATGATGTTGAACAAGTTTTCACGTGCTTATTGGCTATTTGTTTATCTTCTCTGGATAAATGGCTATTCAAATCCTTCACCCATTTTTTAGTTGGGCTGTTTGTCTTTTTAGTGTTGAGCTTTATGAGTTCCTTATATATACTCTGGATGCTATGCCTATATTAGATATATGATTTGCAAATGTTTTCTCCCATCCTCTGAGGACTGCCTATTTCTAGAGCTATTTCTACTGCCTATACACTAGAGCTTCTTTTGGGCTGGCATGACTTGAATCCCTCAGCCAGAGCACTGGACAATCTCCCACCATGAAAACAGAAAGTTTCTTAGAGGTCTCACCCGAGAGAACAAATTAGTATTTCAGAACCTCAGAGGACCTGCTATGTGCCAGGCACTGGGGGTGTGAATCTGAAGATCACATGGGCCCTTCCCTCCAATGTCCCCCATCCTCTTGAACGATGCCAACAACCACTCAAGCCAGAAACTTGGAAGCTGCCTGGATTTCTCCCCCACCCCACCACCATCCAATCAGCAACTACAACCTGTGGTGACTCCACCCCACCCCACCACCATCCAATCAGCAACTACAACCTGTGGTGACTCCTCCCCCACCCCACCACCATCCAATCAGCAACTACAACCTGTGGTGACTCCTCCCCCACCCCACCACCATCCAATCAGCAACTACAACCTGTGGTGACTCCTCCCCCACCCCACCACCATCCAATCAGCAACTACAACCTGTGGTGACTCCTCCTCCACCCCACCTCCATCCAATCAGCAACTACAACCTGTGGTGACTCCTCCCCCACCCCACCACCATCCAATCAGCCACCACCGCCCACTACCCCTCCATTCTCTCCCTCTCCTCCCAGCCTAGTTTAGGCCATCATTGCCTCTCACCTGAATGATTTCAAAGGCTTCACAACTGTCTCCAGACCTCAGGACTTGCTTCTTTCAGTCCATTCTCCCCGCCTTTAGCACATGAGCAGGTGACTTTTCTTAAATGAAAATCCCCTTGCTGATAACTTCTCAATGACTATTGTCAATACAAAAAACTCACACAGAAGCTGGCTGCTGCATGTCCTCTGGCTCAGACTGCTCTCTCCACCCACCTTCTTGAAGTGACTGAGCCCAGACTAAGCCTTCTCTGCTTCCCAGCCCACCCAGCCTCCAAGCAGTGCAGGCATCATGCACTCTGAAATAAGGTGTAGTAAAGAGATGGTGTCAGAGATTCCCAAAATATGTCACAGTTTTGGCAGAAACGGATCAGGCAGGAGCTGGGAATTTGCATGGGGAAAGGTAAGGGTCACAGTCAGGGGAGGGAACCCCACTCACGCATGTGCAGTTACACTCTTGGACACACAGGCCTACCTTTGCAGTCATCTGAGTCACGTGAGAAGCTGAGTCCAGAGATGGGTCTCCTGGGTGTGTGAGAGCCTGGGTCAGCCCCAGGGGTTTGGAAAGCAGATTCTGCTGGCCACTTGGATCATCTTAGACTCCTTAAACCCAAGTACTGGAAAAGACTAGTGATCACATGGCCAATCCCTTGAATCCTTAGCCTCTATAGACCTCTATTCTTCTCTCCTCAAAGATGAGAATAATGACACTTTCCAGGCTGACATGAGGCACAAAGGAAATCTGTGTTTGGAGCACATCTAGGCTCCTGTATTAGCTTTTATGATGGATGGGGAAACTGAGGCCCAAAGAGACAAATTAATTGTTTCACCAAACTTGACTGTGTGTTAGAATCACCAGAGGAGTTTGGTGAAAATAAGGATCTTTGGATCCTACTGCTAGGTTGGGACAGGGGTTCATTATCTATATTTTTGAACCTCTCCCAAGTGATGCTTCTGGCAAGCCTATCCTAGAAACCAGGTCTGACTCTCCAGAGTCCCAAGGCCTGCCTCTGGCCAGAGGGCCACTGAGGTGCAGGCTGTGTGTGCCCGGTCTGACTTGCTTTTCCTGTATGGAAGCCAGAAGCTGGCTTTCCTGCTGCCAAACTGCTGGGAATACAGAGGCTCTTCTGGCCACTGTGGTCTGCACCTGGCTATTAAGGATGTTCTGGAGAGAAAATCCTCCTGACATGCAGCCCTGGTCTCCAAGGAGCTTGCTGACAACTGGGAAAGGGGAGGTTTGGGGGAGTTGGGGAGGGACAGGGTACTCCATCATAGAGCAGATAGAACTGAAACCAAGTTAAAAACGAGCCAAGTTTGTCATGGGTGGGGTGGGGATGGTGGCAGGTGCTCCAGCTTTCACTTCCGTGTCTGCCCCAGGCTCCTTGTGACTGTCTGCCTGTCATTCCCTTCAAAACATGTTCTATGTGCAGGATCTGAAACTCATCCACACTCAAGTGCAGTTGCCTAATAACACCAGCTTAAAACATGACATTTCCTTCCTTCTTTTTCTTCTTCTCTCTCATCTTCCTCCCCTTTTCCCCCTCTGTGGTCTGCGTTCTAATTTTGCCCCTGGTCTTGAGCTTTTAATCTGAATTGCATTTTCTCAGGTCTTTATTTCTTCCTTTATTATTAATGTTCCCCATACTTGCTTGGCAAAGCCACCACTCTGGTTATATCCCATTCTCTGCCAGCCCTGCCCCTGGTGCCATGCAGCAGAACACGTGTGAAGAAAAGCCATGCTTTTCACAACCACCTTGATGGTGCTGACTGTGCTGACTGAAGATCCGTGACCTTACGTGTTGAGAGACCCCTCGGTGCTGCCTGGCAGTTATATTCTGCCTCCCTAGTCACTCTCTCTCCAGCTCTGCTGCATGCTGCTTTCACTCCTCTGCTCCCTAAACCCTTAGCGCCTCCTCCCTGTCCTCACTCTCCACTTTCTGTTCGCTGAGAAAATGGAAGCAGATCCCACCACACACCTCCCCTCCCACCAGCATCGCCACCCACGTGCTCTACCTCCCTGCCTGTTGCCCCAGATGAGCCGACCATGCACTCATGTATCTGTACCTGAGCCCTAGACCCCATCCCCTTTGTCTGCTCAAGGAACTGAGAGGAGCAGAGGATCAAGTGATGCAATTGTCCCTCTTTTGCCACAGCATCACTTTTGCCTCCTCTGGATCGTTCTCATCAAGCATACAAACATGCTGTTACTTCTCCCATCTTTGAAGCACCACCACCACCCCCAAAAGCACTTCTGAAGGCTCAGGCCTGGAACTGTCACAGTGTTGCTTCTGCCACATCTATTGGTTAAAGCAAGTGACAGGGACAGCACAGATTAAGGGAGGGGATGACACAAGGACTTGAGTGTCAGGAGGTGAGATTCACTGGGGGCCACTGAGCAGCAAACTACCACGCTCCCCTTTGCAGCAAAATTCCTTGGAAGAACAGTCCATCCTCAATCTCTTCAATTCCTCTCTCCCATTTAAAAAAAAATTTTTTTTTTAATTTTTGTTGTAACATAGTTGGTTATACATACCTGTGGGGGACAGAGTTGAATATCTATACCTGTGTGAATATGTGATGCTCAAATCAGGGTAGTTAGCATGTTCAACATTATACAATGTAATCGTTTTTTCTTAAACTCATTCCCATCAGGCATTCACTCCCACTGCTCCACTGATGCCCTTTGCCAAGGTCACTATGGCCTCCATGTAGCAAAATCCATGGTCAGTTCTCAGTCCTTATCTTACTGGGCTCCTGTCTTCACCTGATTTCAGGAGCCCTTGCTCTCCTACCCAACTGGTCTCGCCCTCTCAGTCTCCTTTGCTGGTTCTCTCCTCTCCCCAGCCTCTTAATATTGGGATGTCCCAGGGCTCAGTCCTTGATCCTCTGCTCTTCTCTGTCTGTACTCACTGTCTTGATAATTTCACCCAATTTCATTGTTTTGAATATCATTTGCATGTAAGTGACTTCCACATTTATATTAGGGTACTTCAAAAGTGCATGGAGAGGTTCATATTATCTTTTTAAAATTTTTTTTTATTGAAATATAATTGATTGTATATATTTGTGGGGTATAACATTGAGTATCAATACCCATGTACAATGTGCGATGATAAGATTCGTATTATCTTTTGATTACATTTTTACACGAATTTTTTGTATCTCTAGCTTAGACTTCTCATCTGAATTCTGACTAATATCCAATTGTCTTCTTGACATCTCCAATGGATATTCAAACCCCTCATGTCCAAAACTAAATTTCCGATTCCTTCTGCACAAAGCCTTGACCTGACCCCAGCTTTGCCCATTTCAGCTGATGGGGATTCCGTTCTTGCAGTTGCTAGGGCCAAAAGCCCGGCATTAAACTTGACTCTCTCTTTCTCTGACACCGCATATCCAAACCACCATGAAATCCTGTTGCATCTGCTGTAGAATGTATCCAGACTCCAACCGCTTCTCATCGCTTTACCGTGGTCTGAGCCACCATCTCCTCTCAGCTGGATAACTTCTCATTGCTCTTTCTACTTCTGCCCTGACCTCCTGTGGTCTGCTGATTTGTAATAAAGTGGCCAAGGGTTACTTTTAAAACCTAAGCCAGATCGTGGCCCTCCTTTGCTCAACACCCTCCTATGGCTCCCATGTCACTCAACATAAAAGTCCTCACCATCACCTACAAAGCCCTATGTGACCTGATCTCCCCGTAACCCCTGACCCCCTTCTACACCTCCATTTACTCTCTGCTGCAGCCACTCTGGCCTCTTTCTATTGCACCACAAGCACAGCAGGCACACTTCTACACCCAGCCTTTCCTCCACTGGGGACACTCAACCCTGCACCTGTGCAGGGCGCCTCCCTGGCCTCCTTCAAGTCTTTGTTCAGATGTTACCTTCTCAGTGAGGCCTTCCCTGACCTCCCCATTTAGAATTGCATCCCACCCCACCTCCCCGAATTTTCCAATGTCCTTTCCCTGCTCTTTTCTCAAGTCAATAGCTCTTAACCTTCTAACATATTCCATAATTTACTCATTATTATGTTTATTGTTTATTATCTGTCTCTATGCTGCTAAAATGTAGCTTCACAAGGGGAGGAAACTGTATCTCTTGTTCAGTGATGTATTCTAAGTGCCTAGAATGGAGCCTGGTACAGAGCGGGCACTAAAATTTTATTTTTAAATTTTACTGTTAGTATCTCAAATCCTTTTTGACACAAGCAGGGTATAGACAGATTTATTCTTTTATCCACCCATCCATCCATCCAATCCACTGCCATCCATTCATTTATCCATATCTGTTTATCTGTTTATCACCCACCCAGTCATCCATTCATGTCTGTCTCTCTGACTGGCCATCTACCTATTTGTCTCATCCAATATGTGTCCAAACAGTACTTCAACAAACATTTCTGGAACATCTACTTGGCTAAAGCCAAGCATTGTGCTGGGCTCTGCGTCAAATCCATGACAACAAGACCCAGACCCCTGGAATGGGGAAGACAGACATGAAAACTAAGCACTCTCTTACAAGTTAAAATTGGATAAAGAACAATTCCAGGATGTTTGCATAAGAAAAAGACATGTGAGAGAACTGGGGCTGGTTTTCTTAAAGTGAGGACTGATGCCACAAGCAACAACTGGTGAATTGATGAGGTGGAGGAGGGCTGGGGGAGGGAAAGAGGGAAGGTGTTTGTGGTGCTCCCAGCACCAGGCACAGACCTGGGACATCTGGGTTCCACTGCTCTCGGGTCCCTGAGCCCATTTCCTCGTGTGCAAAATGAGATAGTAGCGCTTACTTGACAGAATTAGTTAAAGCACATAGAAAATGTCTTGTATCAGGTTCTTAACCCTGGCTGCATACTCTGACCCTCCTCCGCCCCGTCCAGGGAAGCTGATGCCCAGGCCTCACCTCCCAACAATTCAATCTGAATCTCTTGGGGTGGGGCCTGGGCATTGCTGTTTTTAAGAAGCTTCCAGGAGATTCTCCTGTGCAGTAGGGCTTGTGCACCACCGGAGCAAGAGCAGTTTAATCAATGCCCCTTGTCTATGTAATTGATCTTGAATATTGCAGCTGGAGAAAAGCAGATTTAATTAGAGGAGGTGAGACACCTGCAAAGATGCAGATGACAACGTCTGGATACTTTCAAGGACTTCACACCTCATGTTTTTCTTATCCTTGCTTTCGATCTAGCTTATGTCATGGACAAAACTCATGTTCATAAGTTTTTGGAGGGGAGGGTTT
The DNA here is from genome assembly GCF_027409185.1 of Cynocephalus volans. NCBI lineage: Eukaryota > Metazoa > Chordata > Mammalia > Dermoptera > Cynocephalidae > Cynocephalus > Cynocephalus volans. The sequence goes on along the minus strand of NC_084470.1, from coordinate 93,186,306 downwards.
GATGGGGGGGAAGGAAGAGTTGGAGAGAAACTCTCAAAGGAAGGAAGGAGAGAGAGACTGAATGATATTTTTCTGAGTTAATTGGGCAAAAGTAATGGCAAAGAAAAATCTGCAAGATCGCAAGAGAACTGGCCAGCGATGGTAGTATCCACGACCGTGGGCCATGAGCAATGGAGGAGTTGGGGGTGCAGACTGGGTAGGGCTTGCCTCTTTCCAGAGAGACAGGGGGGTTCCTCGGTGGGAACAAGGGAAACAGGCTCAGGTCCCCACCTCCGGTCCTATTGCGATAGATGGAATGCCAGTTCAGATCCTTTAAGAAGCAGATTTCGAGACAACAGACATGCAAGGGATTGAGTGAGGGACTCCTGTGAGGAATGAGGAGCAGAAGGAGCAGAGGCAGATGGGAGACCTCAGAGTGTGGTGCACGCGATGGCTGTCACCTGTGAAAGGACAGCAGAAAGAAGAGGCTTGGGAGGAAGAGCCTCGGACTGTGATGCCATGCTAAGAAAGTCTTGGCCAGGCAGAGGAGAGCCCCAGAGAAAAAAGTGACTGTTAGAGGAGTCCTCACTGGGAAGGAAAGGCCCAGAGCTGGTATCCCACTGTGATCAGTCATTGGCAGTGCCCCTGCAGGTCTGACAGCACAGCAGCTGGAGGCTGGCAGCCTGCTACACTCTGCCCAGCAGGGAATCTGAAATGGCAGCTCCATGGTCACCATAGGCACTAACAAAATCACCATTCATTCATTCAGCCAAAGCCCTGTGCTAGGCCTTGTGAATGTAACAGTGAACAAGACAGGAGTGTCCCTGCACTCCAGGAGCTGGGGAGACAGATATTGTACCATGTACTGCCTAGTCACAGTTATGAGATGCTGTGCGAGTCTGTAATAAGGGGGGTGACCATATGACTCACCATCTGAACTTGGACCCTTGTGAGAGTGTAAGTGGGTGCTGTTAATAATTATACCTGGACAACCGGCATAAACTGGGACTGTCCTGGACTAACTGGGATGTACAGGGATCCTGAAATAGAGAAACATGATCTTGACCAGTGTATCAGTCCATTTTTGTTGCTTATAACAAAATACACAGAACTGGGTAATTTGTAAGAAAAAGAAATTTACTGCTTACAGTTTCAGAGGCTGGAAGTCCAAAGTCCGGTGAACACATCTGGTGAAGGCTTTCATTGGTGGTGACTTCAGTGACAGCAGGGTATCACATCATGAAAATGGCGGAGCAGAGAGAGCAAGAGAGCCTGACCTCTACATGCACTCTCTCTTTAAAGCCCTCAGAACCATGCCTTTGACGACCATTATTAATCCATTCACTACGGTATGGTCCTGCAATCTAATCACCTCTTCAAGGACCCACCTTTCAATTACCGTAATAGGATTTCCCACCCTCTTAACACTGTCACAGTGGGGGTCAAGTTTTGGGGGGACACCCAATCCAAGGCAACCTGGAAATCCTTGAGAAAGGAATGTTGGAGCTAAGATCTGAAGGATGTGTAGGAGTTAGGTATTTGCTCAGACCCCTGGTATATATGTTCTCAGAGCCTGGGGACTCCTGCTAGATGGCTGTCATCCTGGGTGTTGGTTGACTGTTTGATGGTTGGTTTTCTACTGTCAGGGGGACTCCCACATTGGGGATGCCACCCTTGTCTGAGGGAGCCCTGAGTGGGATTATTTTCATGGCTCTGGAATGGAACCGCAGGGCACCTGCAGAGTGTCAGAGGCTTCCTCTGCCTTTTCTTGTGTTACTCAGGGCAGAAAATAAGGGACCCCGCTGACATCCAACTATAACTCACTTTTACCTTTTTCGAGATACTGATAAACCTGCTTTCCCCTAATGTTTTTTGACTGTGATAAATATACATAACATAAAATTTACCATTTTAGCCATTTTTAAGTATACGGTTCTGTGACATTAAGGACATTCACAGTGTTGTGCAACCGTCCCCACCATCCATCTCCAGCATGTTTTCATCTTCATGGAAATTCTACCCATTCAGCTCCCCCTCCCCCAGCTCCTGGCAGCCACCATACTTTCCGTCTCCGTGAACTTGACCACTCTAGTACCTCATGTAAGTGACATTATACCGTATCTGTCCTTTTGTGACTGGATTATTTCACTTAACATAGTGTCCTCAAGGTTCACCCATGTTGTAGCATGTGTCAGGATTTCCTTCTTTTTTAAAGGCTGAATGGCATTTCATTGTATGGACAGACCACATCTTGTGCATTCATTCATCTGCTGATGGACGCTTGGGTTTTTCCACCTTTCGGCTGTTGTGAATAATGCTGTTATGAAGGTGGGTGCACAAATATCTGTGTGAGTCCCTGCTTTCAATTCTTGTGGGTAAAAACCTGAAGTGGAATTGCTGAATCATATGGTAATTTTACATTAAAGTTTTTGGAGAACTGCCGCACTGTCTTCCCCAGCAGCTGTACTATTTTTCATTCCCATCAGCAATGTACAAGCGTCCCAATTTCTGCACATCCTTGCCAGCACTTTCTATTTTCTCCCCTAATTTTTAATAGGGTGCTGTGGATTGAAATTCCCCCCTAAACCTAAACCCCACGGTGATGGTGTTAAGAAGGTGGGAAATCCTATTATGATAACTGAAAGGTGGCACCTTGAAGAGGTGGTTAGATTGTGAGGACCATGCACAAGTAAATGTATTAATCCATTGGTGGTTTAATGGTGATCATGGGTGTGGTTTTGAGAGTTTTAAAAGGAGGGTAGAGTGAGTTTAGTATCTGTCTGCTTCTGCCTTTCTCGCAATGTGATACCCTGCTTTGCTGAAGTCACCACCAAGAAAAGGCCCTCACCAGACAGGTTCCCTGGACTTTGGACTTCCCAGCCTCCAAAACTGTAAGCAACAAATTTCATTTTCTTTCAAATTACCCAGTTCCAGGTATTTGTGTTATAAGCAACAGAGATGGACTAATACATAGGAATTTAACTTTTTAAAATTTTAACATAATTATAGATTTACATGCTGTAAGAAATACTATGGAGAGGTTCCATATACTCGTCAACCATTTTCCACCAATAGTAACATCTTATATTTTATACCCCTGTAGTACAATATCACAACCAGGATATTGACATTGATACAATCCACTGATCTTATTCAGATTTCATCTGTTTCACATGCACCATTTGTGTGTGTATGCATAGGTATAATTTGTTTTTGCAATTTTATCACATATGTAGGTTCATGTGACCACAACCACAGTCAAAATACAGAATAGTTGCATCACAAAGACCCCCAAAGGGATTTTTTAAAAACCCAAACTTTCATTTGGGAAAAATCTCAACTACACAAAAGTAAAGAGCATAGTGAAATAAACAACCATGCAGAGTCATCCAACCTCAACAACTCCCAATGTTCAATTTCACTTCCTATATAGCCTTACCTAGTCTCATATTATTTTGCAGTAAATCTCAGGGTTATCATTTCATCTGCAAGTATTTCAGATGTCAATCTAAGAGACAAGGGCTTCTGTTTTTAAGCAAAACCATAACACTATCATCAAGCTTCCCCGCCTACCCCCAGCCAATAATAATCCCAAAGAGACTTCACAGGGAATGTGCAGACATTATAGGTTCTCCTTCCCCACCAGCAACATGGCCTGGCCAGTTAGCTCAGTTGGTTAGAGCATTGTTCCAGTAACACCAAGGCCCAGGGTTCCATCCCTGTACTGGCCAGCTGCCAACAACAACAACAACAACAACAAAACAAGCAAGCCGTGTCTCAGAACGGGCACGCACAGGCTGTGCATATGTTATTTAAGGGTGATAGACAAGAGTCACAACTTCTTTTTCCTTCACACCCTGCAGCCTTCAGACAGTCCCATTTTTCTACCTTCAAAATAGAATCACTGTCCAACCACATGTTATCACGTCACTCCTATCACTCTGGTCCCAGCCTCCGCCATCTCTGCCTGGACCGCTGTAGCCGCCTCCTCCCTGGTCTCCCTGCCTCCACCTCTGCCCAGCTATAGCCTATTCTCTGCACTTCAGCCAGACCCGAGAGAGCCTGTGCAAACCCAGTCGGATCACGCCCCTCATCTGCTCAGCACCCTGCCGGGGCTCCTGCTCTCATTCAAAAGTCTGCAAGATCGATGGCCCCGCCCAGCACTCCTGCTGCCTGCTGACTTCATCCTCTCCCCTCTCACTCTGCCACAGCCACAGAGGCCTGTCTGTTGTTGCATAGACATCCCAGGCACACGCCCACCCCAGCACCTTGGCGCAGGCTGTGGCCTCTGCCTGCATGCTCTTCTCTAGATGTCCACTTGACCCACTCCCTATCTCCTTCAGGTCTTTGCTCAGATGTCATGTGGGAGTACCTTATGTTTGCCGGCCCTGATCCACTCAACACCCATGTCCAAGTGCTGACTGGGGGACCAAATCAACGACCTCCTTCGCCCTCTGGCTTCGGCCCATGGGGGCACCATGCAAGGGTCGACTGAGGGAGGAGAGGAGTGAGGTTGGGGTATTTATTCCCCAGCCCCCCAGCCCCCAGGTGACTGTTGCAGGCTGGCTGTGCCCCTGTCAAGTGGCCTCTCTACACAGCCCCCTCTCTTTGTAGACTGTCCTGTGTCCTCCTCTTTGGACCACAGGGTGAGAGTAGCCCCACTGTCCCATCCCTGTGGTTTCCCTCCGTCCTGCCCACATCGTTGTAAATAGTCCCTTGGCTAACTCTCCTCCAATGACCCACTTTCTGCTGGGACCTTGACTGAGGCAGTCAACTTCTTGGTGAGGTGTCCCTGGCCACACTATCTAAAATTGCACCTTTCTGCATGCCCACACACTCTCTGTATTCCCTGCTTTATGTCTCTCAGCACTTAACACCATCTAACATGGTATATCTTGTACTTACCTATGTTCTTTGTCGTCTGTGTCACCCATCTGGGACTTCCATGTCCTGCTGCACAGTCTGTGTGCTGCACAACCCAGAGGTCACAGCTCACATAGACAATGATTTGACATGTGCTGGTGACTCCTGCCATTGTTCTCACTGGAATGTAAGCCCTGCTCTTTTCTGTCTTCCACTGCCATGCCTCAAGCACTTGGCACATAGTAGGTTATCACAAAATTGTCTTTAATGACTGTTAATCTGTTTTGCTTTCCATGAAAAGGGAAAACCCTTACATGATGGTGTCTGGAGGTCTTAGTGAGTTTTTTGAGGGTTTCCCTTGATACTGGAGGACCACTGAGAGGAGGGAGTACATCTTGTTTTGTTTACCTGCTGGGCGATCATGCAGGCTTTTGAATGAGAGCAGGAGCCCCGGCAGGGTGCTGAGCAGACCAGGGGCATGATCCGACTGGGTTTGCATAGGCTCTCTCGGGTCTGGCTGAAGTGCAGAGAATAGGCTATAGCTGGGCAGAGGTGGAGGCAGGGAGACCAGGGAGGAGGCGGCTACAGCGGTCCAGGCAGAGATGGTGGAGGCTGGGACCAGAGTGATAGGAGTGACGTGATAACATGTGGTTGGACAGTGATTCTATTTTGAAGGTAGAAAAATGGGACTGTCTGAAGGCTGCAGGGTGTGAAGGAAAAAGAAGTTGTGACTCTTGTCTATCACCCTTAAATAACATATGCACAGCCTGTGCGTGCCCGTTCTGAGACACGGCTTGCTTGTTTTGTTGTTGTTGTTGTTGTTGTTGGCAGCTGGCCAGTACAGGGATGGAATCCTGGGCCTTGGTGTTATCGGCACGATGCTCTAACCAACTGAGCTAACTGGCCAGGCCATGTTGCTGGTGGGGAAGGAGAACCTATAATGTCTGCACATTCCCTGTGAAGTCTCTTTGGGATTATTATTGGCTGGGGGTAGAGGGGGAAGCTTGATGATAGTGTTATGGTTTTGCTTAAAAACAGATGCCCTTGTGTGCTGTTGGTGCCCATCCCAGTTCTGAGAATTGCCTTTAGCCAAATGGGAGCCCCCTTGCTAGGGAAGTCCTGCCTTCCACACTGGGACAGCTTGTGGCCAGTGCCTGACATGTGATACAAAATCCTGCCCCCTTGCCTCAAGGTGGGACTAAATCTGTGGTGCCTCCCTGTAGGACCAGGCTAGGCCAGTCTTCCTCAGAGGTCACATTCTCACTTAGCTCACATCCCATGACACACACCCAGGTGTCCGCCATGCCTGGCATTTCATCCGGCACACAGCAGATGCACAGGAAATATTTCGGAGTGAATGCATAAGCAAGCGCAAATTGGCCCTCCAGCTCTGCCACCCATGAGCTATATAACTTTGGCCAAGTCAGTCTTGCTCCTGAGACTTGGTTCCCCAAAAGGCCAGGTGGGGATGGGCCAGGTCCTCCAGGTCACTGAGATGACCCTGCAGAACTATGGAGAGCCATCCTAGCTGTGAGCACTGAGAGCACACCAGGCAGAGCACAAGGAGCTCCAGCCACTGAATCTCTCTGAATTTTCCCAAGGACGTTGTCAGATGGGCGTGGGCACACTCCCTCAGCCTGTCCCGCCTCTCACTCTTGTCTGAATGCGAAGTCTTATCTGGCTGGCCAGCACATTTGTTAGTGCCGGTGGGGTGGCTTTCTGTTTTATGCCCTTCTTTCCCCAGGGGACAGGGCTCAGAGGCACTATGTGGATGCTCTTTGCTTGATTGAAAGTGTTTTTGGAAACAGAAGGAACTTCAGAAAGGACAGCAATTAGAATGAACCATTAGGTATTAATGCCACCCGCCATCAGTGTGGTGGCCAGACTGGCTTCCCTTGAATCAGCTGTGCTGGGGTTAATTAACTTTTGGATTTTCTAGCTGTGGGGTGCTCTTTAATCAGCTACCACCTGGCCCCAGCTCAGCCCTGGCAGGAGAGAGGCTCTAGAAGCAGAGCTGATAAAAGGCCAATCTTGCAGAGGGAGAGCCCCCAAGAACTGCAACCATGCTTCAGTGACCAGACTGCCCACCTGCCCACTCTGATGAAACTGAGGCCCACAGAGCTTGGGACTGACCCAATGTCCCTCAGCAAGTAACAGAGCCAAGGTTAGAACTCGGGTTTCCTGTGTTTGCTTCAGAATCCCTCTATCCATCCACAAACAAATCCCTAACATCTCAGGCTAGGACATTGAGCTTTCGTGGACAACTAAACCAGAGGCAGCCCCTACTCTCCTGGGGCTCTCCCTGCAGAGAAGAATACCACCATCAGAAGGCAAGTGAGCAAACCAACTGATAGTGGCAAGTCATGGAAAGGGCTATGACAGAGGCGGATGGTGCAATGCAGGGACGACCGTGGATTGCCTCATACAGGGACAAATGGGAAGAGGAGGTGACTTAATTCCCCCAAGATAACAAGAAGTTTTTCTTTATAGAAAGGAAGCTAATAAATAAAGATGAAATAGTAGAAGGAGAATATCATAATTTTGCAACCCCCAATGGATGACTGGATCCAGGCTTTGGGCATCAGTGACTGCAAATGTCTCAAAAAGGGAAGCAAGCAGACCCTCTGTGCCTCCTTGTGGAAGAACACAACATCGTCTCAGAAGGAGTCTTGCCAGAAAATTGAGCCTAAATCTGATCAAGCCTCCAGCCCAGCATGATCCAATGAAACACGCACCAATTCAAGGCACACATGCCACCTATGTAATTTGAAATTTTCTAAAAACCACATTTACAAAAGAAAAAGAAACAAGTGAAACTACTTTTAATAATATATTTTATTTAACCCAATATTTGTATATCTAAAACCAGTATATAATCAATCGAAAAAATGATCAATGAGATAGTTTCCATTCTTTTTTCGTACAATGTCTTTGAAGCCTGGGGTGTCTTTGACACTTATAGCACATCTCAATTTGGGCCAGCCACATTTCAAGTGCTCAGCAGCCACAAGTGGCTAGTGACCACCATACTGCACAGAGAGTTTCCAGATCCTCTACCAGTTTCCAGAGGACAGAGGAACATGTTGAGCACCACCACAGTAATGCAATCAGCAAAATCCAGACTGTGGGAAGTGCTACAGGAAAATCCTCCCAGCTTTTTTTTTTTTTTTTTTTTTAAAGAAATACGTTGTAAGGGGGAAAAAGTACTGGAGAGAGAATTTATAAATTCATAGTGTCTCCAGAGGCATATCAGGCAGTCACAGCATATGGACATTGTTTGGCTCCTGGTTGGAGCAAACAATCTGCAAGATGTAACAATATATATGTTAGTAATATTGATTTGATTAATATATCTCAATGTTGAACCCCCAAAATATGTATAATCAATTTTGATTCAATTAAAAAAAAACAACTAGAAATGATTGCACTTAGTGAGAAAGGCATGTGGAAAGCCCAGATGGAAGCTCAGCCTCTGGCACCAAACAGTTAGCCAAGCTCTGAATGCAAATGCAAAGTTCTTGAGCGACATTAAAAGTGCTACTCCAGTGAACACACAAATAATAAGAAAACAACACAGCCTTACTGCTGATAGGGAAAAATTTTAGTGGTCTGAATAGAAGATCCAAATAGCCACAACATTCCCTAAGCCAAAGCCCCATCCAGAGCGAGGCCCTAACTCTTCAACTCTATGAAGGCTGAGAGAGGTGAGGAAGCTGCCGAAGAAGAGTCTGAAGCAGCAGAGGTTGGTTCACGAGGTTTGAGGAAAGGAGCCGTGTCCATAACATACAAGTGCAAGGAGAAGCAGCACGTGCTGGTGCAGAAGCTGCACACGTGATCCAGAGGATCCAGCTGAGATGACTGATGGAGGTTGCCACACTAAACAATGGATTTTCAGTGTAGACAAAACAGCCTTCTATCCGAAGAAGATGTCACCTAGGACTTCCTAGCTAGAGAGGAAAAGCCCGTGCCTGGCTTCAGCTTCAAAGGACAGGCTGACTCTTGTCAGAGGCTAATGCAGCTGGTGACTTGAAGTCAATGCTCATTTATCATTCCAAAAATTCTAGGGCCCTTAAGAAAACTTCTCAGGAAAAAAGATTCCTTTCAAAGTATTATTGCTCATTGACAGTGCACCTGGTCACCCAAGAGCTTTTATGGAGACGTTCAAAGAGATTAATGTTATTTTCTAACACAATGTTGCCTTCTAACACAGCACACATTCTGCAGCCCCATGGATCAAGGAGTAATTTTAACTTGCAAGTATTAATATTTAAGAAATACATTTCATAAAGCAGTAGCTGCCATAAATAGTGATTCCTTTGATGGGTCTGGACAAACTAAATTGTAAACCTTCTGGGAAGGATTCACCATTCTAGATGCCATTAAGAACATTTGTGATTCATGGGAGGAGATCAAAATACCAACATTAATAGGAGTTTCGAAGAAGTTGGTCTCAGTCCTCAAAGTCCTGCATAACTGTGAGGCTTTCAGATTTCAGTGGAGGAAGAAACTGCAGATGTGGTGGAAAGAGCAGAACTAGAATTAGAAGTAGAGCCTGAAGATGTGATTGAACAGCTGCCATCTCATGATCACACTTGAGCGGATGAGGAGTCGCTTCTTATGGATTAGCAAAGAGAGTGGTTCCTTGAGATGGAAAACACTCCTGGTGAAGATGCAGTGAACAGTGTGAAATGACAACAAAGGATTTATATTATCACATAAACTTAGCTGATAAACCAGCATCAGGGTTTGAAAGGACTGACTCCAATTTTGAAAGAAGTTCTGTGGGTAAAATACTATCAAACAGTATCACATGCTACAGGGAAATCTTTTCTGAAAGAGTCAATCAATGTCTTGTTTAAAGAGTCAATTGTTGTCTTATTTTAAGAAATTACCACAGCCACACCAACCTTCAGCAACCTCCACCCTGATCAGTCAGCAGCTATTAACACCAAGGCAAGACCCTCCACCAGTAAAAAGATACATGACTTGCTGAAGTCTCAGATGATTGTTAGCATTTTTCAGCAATAAAGAATTTTTTAATTAACGTATATACTTTTTTTTTAGACATAATGCTATTAATCACTTAATAACTATAGCATAAATATAACTTTAATATGCACTGGGAAACCAAAAAATTTGTGTGACTTGCTTTATTTAAATACTCACTTTATTGCAGTGGTCTGCAATCAAACCAGCAATATCTCTGAGGTATGCCTATACATTTAAAGAATAACTCTCAGGACTCCATCCCCAGCCCCGCCAAGTGCACACTGATCAGAGAGGTGCCCAGCCGGAGAAGCACAAGATCTGCGGAGACCATGTGCTTTGCGGTGCCAGCATGCAACCCAGCAGGTAGGCCATGTCACCACTGCCTGACTCCATCCCCAGCCCAGCTGAGTGAATGCTGATCAGAGAGGCGCCCAGCCAGAGAGGCCCAAGATCCATGGAGACTATGTGCCCTGCGGTGCCGGCGTGCAACCCAACAGGTAGCCCTTGCCACTGCCCCCGGACTCCATCCCCAGCCCAGCCGAGTGCATGCTGACAAGAGAGGCACCTCCCCAGAGAGGCCCAAGACCCGAGGCAAGCACGCACCTGAGGAACTAGTGGGCAACCGAGCAGACACTGAAGCAGCTGTGCCAAATTGGCAGCCCCAGCAGCATCCTAGCCAGACAATAGTGTCTAGCCAGACAATAGTGTCGAACCAGTGGACTGTGAAATCCCCTGCCATAATGACTAAACATCAAAGGAAAGATGCCAGAAATAGGAAAAATCAAGAAAGTATACCACCAAAGGGTAATAACTCTCAAGCTCTAGATCCTATAGAATAAGAAGCCCTTGAAATGTCTGACAAGGAATTTCGAGTGGTAATTCTAAGGAAACTAAAGGGGATACAAGAAAACTCAGCTAGACAACATGATGAAGCGAGGAAAAGTATACAGGACCTGAAAGAAGAAATGTACAAGGAAATCAATGGCCTGAAAAAGAATGTAGCAGAGCTTGCCGAGCTGAAGAATTCATTCAATGAAATAAAAACACAACAGAGAGTTTAACCAGCAGGCTAGAACAAGCAGAAGAGAGAATTTCTGACCTTGAAGATGGGCTGATTGAAATAACACAGGCAGACAAAAAAAAAAAAAAAGAAAAGAAAAGAAAAAAGAATTAAAAACATTGAAGAAAAAAATCTAAGAGAGATATCAGACAACCTTAGGTGCTCAAATATCTGAGTCATGGGTATTCCAGAATGGGAGGAAAAGGAGATTGCATCGAAAACATATTCAACAAAATAGTGGCAGAAAACTTCCCAGGTATAGGAAAAGACACATATCTTCAGATTCAGGAAGCACAAAGATCCCCAAATGTATTCAACCCAAAAAGGTCTTCTCCAAGACATGTTACAGTCACATTGGCAAAACTCAAAGACAAAGAGAGAATCTTAAAAGCTGCAAGAGAGAAGCATCAAATCACCTATAAGGGAGCCACAATCAGGCTAACATCAGACTTTTCATCACAAACCCTAAAAGCCAGAAGGGAATGGGATGCTATATTTAAAATACTAAAAGACAGAGACTGCCAGCCAAGAATACTCTGCCCTGCAAGTCTATCCCTCCAAAATGAAGGGCGAATAGTATATTTCTCAGACAAACAAAAACTGCGGGAGTTCACTACCACATGACCACCCTTATAAGAAATTCTCAAGGGAGTACTGGGTTTGGTACCTGACAAACAACTACCACTGCCATAAAAATCCAAGAAAAATCAAAACCCACTAGGAAAATAAAAACAGCAACAATGAAGAGAAAACAAAACAAAAAAAGAGTTTACCTACAACCCAAGGAATCAACAAATACAGAAAACAAACAGTAAATCAGAAAGAAAGGAACAAAAGACACTTAAGACATCCAAACAAAACTCAGTAAAATGCTAGGACTAAAACAACATTTTTCAATAACAACTCTTAATGTAAAAGGTTTAAATTTCCCAATCAAAAGACACAGACTGGCTGACTGGATTAAAAAGAAGGACCCAATTATATGCTGCCTTCAAGAGAACCACCTCACCTATAAAGACTCACGTAGACTAAGAGTGAAAGGATGGAAAAAGATTTACCATGAAAACAGAAATGAAAAATGAGCTGGAGTAGCTATTCTCATATCTGATAAAATAGACTTTAAACTAAAAACCATAAACAGAGATAATGAGGGCCACTGCATAATGATAAAAGGATTGATCCATCAAGAAGACATAACAATCATAAATATATACACACCCAAGGTTGGAGCAGCCAGATTTATAAAGTAAACTCTATTAGACCTAAAGAAGGAAATAGACACTAATACCATAATAGCAGGGGATCTGAACACCCCACTGTCAATATTGGACAGATCATCTAGGCAAAATATCGGCAGAGAAACACAAGATCTAAACAACACGCTAGACCAATTGGACTTGGCAGATATCTACAGAACATTCCATCCAACAATCTCAGAATATTCATTCTTTTTATTAGCACATGGATCATTCACAGGATAGATCATGTTAGGTCACAAATCAAGTCTCAACAAATTAAAAAAGATTCGAATTATCCCATGTATTTTTTCAGACCACAATGGATTAAAATTAGAAATCAATAACAAATGAAATTCTGGAAACTGTACAAACACATGGAAATTAAGCAGCATTCTACTTAAGGACATATGGGTCCAAGAAGAAATCAAACAGGAAATCAAAAAATGTTTTGAAACTAATGAAAATAATGATACATCATACCCAAACCTGTGGGGTACTGCAAAAGCAGTACTAAGGGGGAAATTTATGGCATTAAATGCTTACTTCAGAAGAATGGAAAGATGGCAAATGAACAACCTAACACTTCACCTTAAAGAACTAGAAAAACAAGAACAACCCAAACCCAAAGTTAGCAGACGGAAAGAAATCATTAAGATCAGAGCAGAACTGAATGAAATTGAAACCCAAAAAACAATACAAAAGATCAATGAATCAAAAAGTTGGTTTTTTGAAAAGATAAATAAAATTGACAAACCATTAGCATGGCTAACTAAAAAAAGAAGAGAGAAGATCCAAATAACAAAAAATAGAAATGAAAAAGGTGATATTACAACTGATACATCTGAAATACAAGGAATCATTTGAGACTACTATAAATAACTATATGCCAGCAAATTTGAAAATCTGGAGGAAATGGATAAATTTCTGGACACACACAAGCTACCAAAACTGAGCCAAGAAGACATAGAAAACCTGAACAGACCAATAACAATAAAGGAGATTGAAGCTGTTATCAGAAGGCTCCCAACAAAGAAAAGCCCAGGACCAGATGGATTCACAGCAGAATTTTACCAAACATTCAAAGAGGAATAGACACCAATTCTCTACAAACTGTTCCAAAAGATTGAAACAGAGGCAATTCTCTCAAACTCATTCTATGAAGCAAACATCATCCTAATACCAAAACGAGGTAAAGATACAACTAAAAAAGAAAACTACAGGCTGATATCCTTGATGAATATAGATGCAAAAATCCTCAGTAAAATACTAGCTAACAGAATACAGCAACGCATACACAAAATTACACACCACAATCAAGTGGCATTCCTCCCAGGGATGCAAGGTTGGTTCAACATACGCAAATCAATAAATGTGATACACCATATTACTAAAATCAAACACAAGGACCATATGGTCATCTCTATAGATGCTGAAAAAGCATTTGATAAAATTCAACACTCGTTCATGATAAAGACTCTCTGTAAGTTAGGTAATAGATGGAAAGTATCTCAACATAATTAAAGCCATATATGATTAACCCACTGCCAATATCATCTTGAATGAGGAACAGCTGAAAGCTTTTCCTTTAAGAACAGGAACTAGACAAGGATGCCCACAATCACCACTCCTATTCAACATAGTGTTGGAAGTACTAGCCAGAGCAATCAGAGAAGAGAAGGAAATAAAGGGCATCCAGATTGGAAAAGATGAAGTCAAACTGTCCCTGTTTGCAGATGACTTGACCCTATATATCAAACAGCCTAAAGCCTCTACAAAAAAAACTCTTGGAGTTGATAAATGATTTCAGCAAAGTAGCAGGATACAAAATCAACACACAAAAATCAGTAGCATTTCTTTTCTCCAATAGTGAATATGCAGAAAGAGAAATCAAGAAAGTCTGCCCATTTACAATAGCCACCAAAATAATTAAATACTTAGGAATTGAGTTAACCAAGGAGGTGAAAAATCTCTATAATGAGAACTACAAACCACTGCTGAGAGAAATTAAAGAGGACACAAGAAGATGAAAAGATATCCCATGCTCTTGGATTGGAAGAGTCGACATTGTGAAAATGTCCATACTACCCAAAGTGATCTACAAATTCAATGCAATCCACATCAAAATTCCAATGACATTTTTCTCAGAAATGGAAAGAACTATCCTGACATTGATATGGGATAACAAAAGACCACACATAGCCAATGCAGTGCTGAGCAAAAAAAATAAAGCTGGAGGTATAACACTACCTGACTTTAAAGTATACTACAATGCTATAATAACCAAAACAGCATGGTAATGGCATAAAAACAGATACACTGATCAATGGAATAGAATAGAGAATCCAGAAATCAACCCACACACCTACAGCCATCTGATCTTTGACAAAGGCACCATGCCTATACCCTGGGGAAGAGACTACCTCTTCAGCAAATGGTGCTGGGATAACTGGATATCAATATGCAGTAGAATGAAACTAGACCCATACCTCTCACCATATACTAAAATGAACTCAAAATGGTTTAAAGAAGTAAATATACACCCTGAAACAATAAAGCTTCTTAAAGAAAACCTAAGAGAAACACTTCAGGAAGTAGGACTGGACACAGACTTCATGAATACGACCCCAAAAGCATGGGCAACCAAAGGAAAAATAAACAAATGGGATTATATCAAATTAAAAAGCTTCTGCACAGCAAAAGAAACAATTAATGGAGTTAAAAGACCACCAACAGAGTGGGAGAAAATATTTGCAAAATATACATCTGACAAAGGATTAATATCCAGAATATACAAGGAACTGAAAAAACTTTACAAGAAAAAAACAAGTAAGCCAATTAAAAAATGGGCAAAAGAGCTAAATAGGCATTCCTCAAAGGAAGATATATGAATAGCCAACAGACACATGAAAAAATGTTCAACAGCATTCAGGAAATGCAAATCAAAACCACACTGAGATACCATTTCACCCCAGTTAGGATGGCTAATATCCAAAAGACTGTGAATGATAAATGCTGACAAGGTTGTGGAGAAAAAGGAACTCTCATGCATTGTTGGTGGGACTTCAAAATGGTGCAGCCTCTATGGAAAATGGTATGGAGGTTCCTCAAACAGTTGCAGATAGATCTACCATATGACCCAGCTATCCCACTGCTGGGAATATACCCAGAGGAATGGAAATCATCACGTCGATGGTATATCTGTTCCCCAATGTTCATCGCGGCACTGTTTACAATAGCTAAGAGTTGGAACCAGCCCAAATGTCCATCATCAGATGAGTGGATATGGAAAATGTGGTATATCTACAAAATGGAATACTACTCGGCTACAAAAAAGAATGAAATACTGCCATTTGCAGCAACATGGATGGACCTAGAGAGAATTATATTAAGTGAAACAAGTCAGGCACAGAAAGAGAAATATCACATGTTCTCACTTATTTGTGGGAGCTAAAAATAAATAAATAAATACACAAACAACCGGGGTTGGGGGTGGGGAGGGAAGAAGACACAACAATTATAATTCCTTGAGGTTGACACGACAAGGAAACAGAAAGGACATTGTTGGGAGGGAGGGGGTAGAGAAAGGAGAGAAGGAGGTTTTGGTAATTGGCCACAATAATCAACCACATTGTATATTGACAAAATAAAATAAATTTTTTAAAAAATTACTAAATCAGAAATAAAAGAGGAGACATTACTACTGACTTTACAGAAATAAAAATTACCATAAAGGGCCAGTATTATCCTTATTCACCTCCCCCCTTAAAAAACCAAAATAATACCAGAAAAAGGCATTATAGGAAAAGAAAACTGCATTTCAGAATAAAAACTCTGAACAATCTAGATATAGAAGGAATATACCTCAATAGAATAAAAGTCATATATGACAAACTCACAGCTAATGTCATGCTCAATGGTGAAAAGTTGAAAGCTTTTTCTCTAAGATCAGGAAAGAAGCAAGGATGCCCACTCTCAACACTTTTATTCAACATATTACTAGAAGTCCTAGCCAGAGTAATTAGGCAAGAGAAATTAGAAAGGAGCAATTAGGCATCCAAATTGGAAAGGAAGAAGTTAAATTGTCTCTGTTTGCAGATGACATGATCTTGTATCTAGAAAATCCTAAAGACTTCACAAAAAAACTATTATAACTAAAAAACAAATCCAGTAAAGTTAGAAGACATAAAGTCAACACATAAAAATTAATAGTCTTTCTATACACTAACAATGAACTATCTGGGGAAGAAATCAAGAAAACAATCCCATTAACAATAGCTACTAAAAAAATAAAATAAAAGACTTAGTCTTAGATCTGTACATTGAAAACTATAAAACACTGATGAAAGAAATTAAAGAAACAAATAAATGGAAAGTTACCTGTGTTTATGGATTGGAAGAATTAATATTGTTAAAATGTCCATACTACCCAAAATGATCTACAAATTTAATGAAATCTGCATCAAAATTCCAATGATATTTTTCATAAAAATAGAAAAAACAACCTTGAAGTTTGTATGGAAAACAAAAACCCTGAATAGCCAAAGCAATCTTGAACAAAATGAACAAAGCTGGAGGCATCACACTACCTGACTTCAAAATACATGACAAAGCTACAGTAATTAAAACATCATGGCACCAGCATAAAAACAGGCACATACATCAATGGAACACAATACAGCACTCAGAAATAAATCCATGCATTTACAGTCAATTGATTTTTTAAAAACAATTTTTTATTTATTATTATTATTATTATCATCATCATCATCATTATTATTATTTATTTTACATTCTACAGGGTTGTTGTGGAGCAGTTGGGGGAAGGGGAGAGCAGAAAAGGAATGGGGATATGGTGGGAGGGAGGATGAAGACGGAGGGAGGGGGGCATGGTTGAGGCCCGTGGCACCCCCCTCATTCAGGCAAGGGAGCCTGGGGGCTTCTGGTAGTGGTTTGGTTGTGTCTGGGCTGGATGTGGATGTCAGGGGGCATGGCTGAGGCTCTTGGCCTTACCCCCACCCTGGCTTGGGAGCCTGGAGGTCTTCTAGTCCTTCTAGGTTTTATAGGTGTTCTTTGGTGGTGTTAGACCTTTATGATTAATTTCAGAACTTTGTCTCTGATCTCTGGGTTTTTTGTTTTTTCTTTCAGTTCTGTGTTGTATTATTCGCTATTATCACCACTTAAACTCTGTACTGGAACTAATTTTCTATCCTTTGGTTACTTCTAAAATGGGGCAACTCTCTGTGGAGTCCTGTGGTTGAGCTAAATTGCTGCTTTGCTGCTAATTCTCTGGGGGAGGCTTTTTGTGAATTTCAGGTTTTAGTTGTTGACCTTGTAGGTACTTCCAGGTCTTTTGAGGTCTGGTACACCTCGTATGTGTGGAAACTCTGGTCTGGGCCTGAGTCTTTTCAGCAAACTGCGCCCCCTGCAGATCTTTATTCTTGACCAGTCTCCACTGAGAGATCCTATGCTGATTGGGGGTCAGATCAGCTGTCCACGCTGTGCCTTAATGTTCGCCTGGTGGCTCATCTCTCCCACCCCCCATACTCCAAACACTTCCCATGGGACAGACCATGTGCTGGTCCCTTGTGATGACTCACCAGCCTCTGAGTGGCTCCTTTTTTCAATTGTCTCTGGCCCCTCAGTCCTATGTGGATCCATGGAAACACTGTTAGTGGTCTAGCTGGCCTGGGGGCCACCAAAGCCCTCTTCTCCCCTGTAGGCTCCAAGCAACTTCATAAGAAGGGCACAACAGTGGCTTTTGCCATCTCTTACCCTGTGTGTTCACCAGGACCAGCCTTGAAGAGGTTGGGGCTCAAAACTTGGGAATGGAGAACAGCCTCTCCCACAGCCCCTGCTTTCCCAAAGCTTCTGAGAAATCTCATTTCAAGTGTCAGCTGCCAGCCCAGTCCCCGATTTCTCCCTGCTCAGCATGGCTGATGACTCACTGCGGGGGAGAGGCTGAGAGGAGCCACACGCTGCCCAGCGAGGCTGTGGCTGCTGGGGAAAAAAGGCTGCCCATCCATGCTGGGATTTGGGGCTTCCGCTCTCAACCTGCCTGCTGTCTATTCTACTTGGGCAGGATGAAGGACCAGAAAGGGCTTGAACTTTGGGGACAGACTAAGCTGGGGGCATCCTCTGAAGCCTCAGTTTCCTCTTCTGTAATATGTGATGGGGGTGTCTTTGGACTTTGAGTGCATGTCATTTATCGAACAGGTGCCTTTAGGAAAATCCTGGAAGGGGATGGGGAAAGCATGATAGGGCAGGGGAGTGACCGAGCAGGGAAGCAGCCTCAGGTAAGTCTGGGCTTGGCCTGATCCACTGAGGGGGCTGTGGAATCGATCACACCTCAAAGTTGTTCCTGCCTCTAGCTGAGACAGATGCCAGCCCTTTGCACCCCATGTCAGCCACCAACTGTGGGACACTCTCAGAGGGATGTAGCCAACTATGGAGGCTCCTGCCAACAGAGCCAGGTCTTTGGAGAAGGGGGCAGCTGTGAGCTGTTGGCAGCTGACACTTAAATAGCTGAGGGTGGGCACGCTGGCCCAGGTCAGCGGACTTGCTGGCAACTACTACAGGAGCTAAAATGTCTCCTGCCCAGGGCTTTTGTGAGTTCACATAATAGGCAGTGAAGAAATAGTAATTATTTTTTGCTGCATGAGAAAGAGCAACTAATACCATAAACGTGTGTGCCCTACCTACTGCAGATTCAACATTTCTAGGGACCCAGGTAGGGTGAGAATCCAAAGTCTATATATCTACACAGGAACAATATCAAAATTACTTAACAACCAGCAGCTGGCAGAGCAGCCGGGTCCTAGAGGCCCCCTTTAGTTCCTGGATCATAGGAAAGTTTGGGGTGACCCAGGAAGGTGGCTTGGGTAGTGGTGGGGGCCCTTTAGGGACTTGGGGCAGTGTCATCATGTGGCCTTCCTTCTGTGCACCTGGAGATGTTTGTGCACACCTACTCTGAGCCAGGCATGTGTCTTGAGGGGTCTCCGGTCACCTTTCCCCATTGCTCCCCCTCACGCTTCTCTATCATGTGCTTCTAAGAACCTGAGAACTGACCACTGAGCTCCCTGCTGCATCCAACTCAGGCTCGCTTTTGATGGGCTTTCCAGAAATGAGTTAGAAATGTACCTGGGACGTCCCCTCCTCCTTCTAATAACCCACCATACTTCATGGAAGGAAAGAAGACTGACTTTGGAGACCAGGGCTTGAATCCAGCTCTGCCATTTCTTGGCTGTGTGATCTTGTGCAAGCTGCCTCACCTCTCTGGGCCTCAGCTTCCCCTCTGTAAAACATAGATAATATGCCTGCTCAGAATGGTTCTTGGGAGTATTATCACATGTGCTCAGCAGCACATAGTGGGCCCTTGATAAATGTGAACTTTTTGCCCCCAGCCCCCTTTTCTCTTCTAGAAGGATTTTGTATTTCTGGTTCCTGCCATCCCTGCGGGAACAGCTTTCATAGGTTCAACACCCCTACTAGAGGGTCAGGCTTATCCTGCCTGTTCACACTAATGGAGCTCTTCACCCTCCAGGGAGGTGTTCCTTCTGCAGTCGGTTTCTCACCCCAGTTCCAGGAACTGCAGCACAAAGGCTCAATTATTCCCTCTCAGCTGTTTCTTACATCTCCCAGAAGGCTCATCTCTTTTCTGAGCATACTTTTAGAGCCGCCATCCGGCCACCCTTTCCTTGGGAAGAAGTAGAGCCTTTGCCAGTAAGCTCTGTCCTTTTTTGGAATCCTGGTAAGCTGGTCAGGAGGCCTACTTGGAATCTGCTGTCCCAGATGAGGATTTCAAAAGGGCAGGATGGGACTCTGTTGGGGGTAATGGGCAGATGGCCCCAGGAGGCACTTAGAGGCCAGAGGCTGGGCAGGCCTGAGACCAGACACATAGGCTTTCCTTAAGGGTTTTTGGCTGTGCTGGGAAGGATGGGACTTGGTAGTGTTGCCGCCACAACTGGAAAATAGTTCTCCCCGCCCGTAGGGGCAGCTAGCCTCATTCCCTCGTGTTTCCACACCACACGGAGCTCCTGCGGCTCTGCTGAGGGGTACACAGGCTCCAACACGAAGCTTCCTTTTCTCCTGTCTCTTAGACATTTTCCAAAGCTTGGTCACACAAAGAACTGCTCTTATCAAGAGGGATCAGATCATTTGTCTTCCTTTTAGTGCATGATCTCACCCAAGGGGTAGATTTTGTCAATTGTTTTGTAAAATTTTGGCATCTGGACACTTCTTAATGGGTTTTATTGTTTTTAGTTCTGGAAGCAACAAACACACACACACACACTATATATATATATATATATACACACACATATATATGTTTATATATAAACATTTCCATGCTTATATATTAGGATTTACATGTAATTGTGTATTAGTAGTATTTTTTACCGTGTTATAATTAAAGTACAGTAAAATGCATAAATCTAAGATGTACAGCTTGATGAGTTTTTGCCTGTTTATACTTCTGTAACTCCTACCCAGATCAGAGTAGAACATTTGCATCTCTGCAGACAGTTCCCTGTGCAACTTTGTAGTCAATAACCACCACCCTCCACCCCCAACAAAGCAACCACAGTTAAGTTTTGCCTGTTTTTGAACTTTGTGTGATGGAATCATGAAGTCTATCTATAGGGCCAACCCTGTGGCTCACTCGGGAGAGTGTGACACTGGGAGCACCGAGGCCGCAGGTTCGGATCCTGTATAGGGATGGCTGGTGCACTCACTGGCTGAGCGCGGTGTGGGCAACACCAAGCCAAGGGTTACGATCCCCTTACTGGTCACAAAAATAAATAAATAAATAAATAAAGTCTATCTATAGTCTTTCGTGTCTCATTTCTTTCACTTAACAATAACGTATTGAGATTCATCTGTGTTGTTGTATTTATCTGTAGCCGTTCTTTTTTTAAGTTGCTGGGTAGTTTTCCATTAGATGATTATATCACAATCTGTTTATACAGTTTCCAGTTGATGGTCAAGAACCAACCTTCTTTAACACAACAGACATAGGTCATGTTGAATTTCAATGAACAGAATGCCAGGAGGACATTCTGAACGGAGGGGTGCTCAATGGAGGGAACCTCAGAGATTGTCTGTCTCGACTTTCTTACCCAGAGAAGGAAAGTGCCTAGCCCAATGTCACGCAGCTTTGTCAGAGCAAAGCTAAGGCCAGACCAAGTCTTTCACTTCTTTGGCCAGTAGTGTTCTTTTTTTTTTTTTTTCCTCTCTTCACATATCCCTGTATCTCTTAAATAGATGTAAAAATGTCAGTCCTTTACTTCCTAAAGGGATTGTCACAGTTTTTTTAATATATATAATCCCCTAAGAGTATGTAATACAATTTACTTCTAAGGTGTCAAAGCCATATCTCTTATGAAGTGAGACAGATCTCTAAATGTTCATAAAAGAGAAAAATAGACGATTCACAAAAAACAGTCTGATTGCAGCAGGGTCTGGCATGCGGAAAAACACAAAATATGGGAAAAGCACTTTTCAGCTAGCCTTGCAGAGATGCTAGAAATCTACCATCCCACAGGTATTATTCCAGGAGTGATTTCTTTGATCTCTTTTTACCTTTTACTATAATAGAAAAATCACAGAAAGTCAGATAGGTCTGGGTTCAAATCCTGACCCAGATTCTGGGCAGCTGTGTTACCTTGGACAAGTGACCACTTTTCTGAGCCTCAGTTTCCCCTTCTGTAAATTGCAGATAATAATAGTGCCTGTCTCATAATGGTATTGGGGAGCATCTTTTCTGGCATACAGCAGATACTCCATACATCCTTCTTGGGTCCGAATTTGGATTTACAGCCAGGAGTCCCTCGGGAGAACGAGGGAAGGGTCTGGCAGAAGCAAAGGTGAGGAAGTGGGAATTCGGGCTGGAGTGTGTGGGAGGCCATTTTCTCCCTATAAAGTCTGACATTCTCCTTGGCAGGAGCTGTATGCCTGTCAAGTCTCTGGCACTTGGCCTTGTCTATCTGCTTAGGTCTCCCTGGCGTGTCATCTCAGGAACAGAGGCCAGGAAAAGGACAAGGCTGGTGTGGTCTGGATGTCACAGAGCTGGGCCTTGGTGGTCACACAGCCCTGGTGCAGAGCCCAGCCTGGCACTGAGCCTGGGGAGGGCTGAGCAGCAAGAAAAAAGAGAAAAGCCCCAAGTGGGTAACTGTGATGTTGTCTTTGACTTTTTAGGACTTCAGGAGACCCTCAAGAATGAGGCCTCAAGATTTGAGGTGTCTGGAGGAGGGGAAGGAGCTCGCTCACTGGACGGGCCTAGGTCGGGATTCCTGCTCTCTCATCATCTAGCTGTGTGGCCTTGAGTCCTGCACTTTCCCTCTCTGAGCCTCAGTTGCTTCCTCTGCAAAATGGGGAGAGTCATTCCTGTTGGGAAGGTTGTGAGGATCCAATGAGACAACAATGGGAGAATGGTGATGGGTCAAGATGGGTCAAGTTCAGTTCCTTTCCCCTTGTCTCACTCACACTGAGAAGTCTCCAGGCCACACGAGATCCTGGGTGAGCCAGGCAGCTTCCACAGGCATCCCCTGTCCAGCCCCAGGACAAGGAGACAAGCTTAGCACATGTGATGAAAAGACACACCAATTGTCCTCCTATGGGAAGGAAGGGCTGTGTCTCCGGGACTTTTCTGGTGAGCATATACTGTTTGCTGAGTATCCTGAACAATGCTTTCCTTTCTGAGTTTCCATTGTTTTACCTGTAAAATGGAATAATAAATGCACCCATATTGCAAGATTATTGTGAGGATTAAATGAAGCAGTGATTGCAAAGCACTTAGCACAGAGCCTGGTTAAGTGCAGTGGCTAGAAAAATGGGCATGGGACTCAGGCTGGGCTCGAATCCCATCTCCACCCCCTCCTAGCTGTGTTAACTTGGGAAATTGCTTAATTTCCTCATCAGTAAAATGAGGACATGACTAGAATCCCCCTCACAGAGTGGTTGAGAAAAACCAAGATAAAGATGTGAAGAAATAAAATGATTTGAAGCTGATTGAAAGTTCTTTTATTATTTTATTTTTATTTGACACATAATAATAGTATATATTTATGGGGTACAGTGTGATGTTTTGATACTTGTATACAATGTGCAATGATCAAATCGGCAATTAGCATATCCATCGCCTCAAACTTTATTATTTCCTTTGTGTTGGAAACATTCAAAATCCTTCTAGCTAACTGAAAATATAGAACAAATCATTGTTAGCTATAGTCACCATACAGTGCTACAGAACACTAAACTTAGTCTTCCTATCTAGCTGTTATTCTGTGTCCAGCAACCAACCTCTCCTTGTCCCCTCCCCGCCTACCCTTCCCACCTTCTAGTTGCTACTATTCTACTCTACTTCTATGAGATGGCCTTATTTAGCATCCACATAAGAGTGAGAACATGTGGTATTTATCTTTCTGTGCCTGGCTAATTTCACTTAACACAATGTCCTCTGGGCTCATCCATGTTGCTGCAAATGACAGGATTTCATTCTTTTTTATGGTTGAATAGTATTCCATTAATGAACATTATATAACTCTGATGAAAGAAACTGAAGAGGACACATACACACAAATATGGAAAGACATTCCCTGTTCATGGGTTGGAAGAATTAGGTATTGTTAAAATGTTCATATAACCTGAAGTGATCTATAGTTTAATGAAATCCCTATGAAAATACAAGTGACATTCTTCACAGAAATAGAAAAAAACAATCCTAAGATTCATATGGAACTAGAAAAGATCCTGAATTGGTATTTTGTTGGGGATTGCATTGAATCTGTAGATCACTTTGGGTAGTATAGACATTTTCACAATGTTAATTCTTCCAATCCAAGATCATGGAATGTCTTTTTATCTTTTTGCGTCCTCTTCAATTTCTTTTAACAGTGATTTGTAGTTCTCATTGTAGAGATCTTTCACATCCTTGGTTCAATTTATTCCTAAGTATTTTATTTTTTGGTGACTATTGTAAATGGGCTAGTTTTCTTGATTTCTGTTCCTGCTAGTTCATTGTTGGAGTATAAAAATGCTACTGATTTATACATGTTGATTTTGTATCCTGCAGCTTTACCGAAATCATTTATCGACTCTAAGAAGCACAGGCAACAAAAGGAAAAATAAACAAATGGGATTATATCAAACTCAAAAGTTTCTACACAGCAAAAGAAACAACAGAGCAAAAAGACAACCTACAGACTGGGAGAAAATATTTTCAAACCACGCATCCAACAAAGGATATCCAGAATATACAAGGAACTCAAACAACTTAACAGTAAAAGACTAAATAACCCTATTAAAAAATGGGCAAAGGAGCTGAACAGGCATTTCTCAAAGGAATATATACAAATGGCTAACAGACACATGGAAAAAATGCTCAACATCACTAAGCATCAGGGAAATGCAAATCAAAACTACACTGGGATACCATCCCACCTCAGTTAGGCTGACCATTATCAAAAAGACAGAGAATAACGACTGCTGATGAGGATGCGGAGAAAGGGGGACCCTCCTACACTTTTGGTGGGACTATACATTAGTGCAGCCATTATGAAGAACAGTGTGGAGATTCCTCAAACAACTACAGATAGTACCGCCATACGATCCAGCAATCCCACTGCAGGGTATATACCCAAAGGAATGGAAATCATCGTGTCGAAAGGATACCCGCACTCTCATGTTTATCATGGCTCTATTTACAATAGCCAAGAGTTGGAACCAGCTTAAATGCCATTGCTGGATGACTGGATAAGGAAAACATGATATATATACACATTGCAATATTGCTCAGCCATAAAAAGGAATGAAATTCTGCTATTTGTAGCAACATGGATGAACTTGGAGAAAACTATGTTGAGTGAAATAAGCCAGGCACAGAAAGAGAAATACCACATGTCCTCCCTCATAAGTGGGAGCTAAGAAAATAAACAAATAAATAAATAAAGATACAACAATCACAATAATATGTTGAACCTTCAAAAGGAGAGAACAGAACTGAGACCACCAGAGGTGGGAAAGGGGGAGGGGGGAATGGAGAAATTGGTAAAGGACCATGAAAAGTGATTACATTGTATAAATGTCAAATATACTAATTATCCTGATTTGAGCATCACATATTGTACACAGGTATTGATATTCAACTCTGTACTCCACAGGAATATATAATCAATTATGTTTCAATTTTAAAAAGGGGGGGAAAGGAAGTTATAGCAATATAATTGAATTTCAGTAATGCCACAACAGCCTATTTTTTATTTTTAAAATTAATCTTTCTGGAGGGCAGCAACATGGTAATTAGAAAGAATATGGATTCAGCCTGAATGTCGAATCCAGATTCAGTCACAGACCACCCACGTGGACCTGGGGCACGTCACCTCTCCTCTGTGCACCTCACTTTCCTCCTCTGTAACATGGGGATAATTCTACCAGCCTTGCTGGGCTCCTCCGAGGGTGAGACAAGACACTGAGGGTCTCAGCCCCAGCCCACCCTCTGGCCTAGGACTGGCTTCCCACAAATAGTCTTCCGGCTTGCCCTTGTGTTACACAGTTACCACGGTAGTAAATTTTGGCTCAAGGACATTATGAAAACTCCTTCTTAATGGAATGTCAGTGCTTGCTTGTTTTTCAGCAGGCTTTCAGCCTGCACTGGACACAGGGCACAGCCCCAGGTTCCAGAAGACAATCAGGATTCCTGGCTCCTTTGCCTTCCTCTGGCCACCCGGAAACCCAGCTGAGGAGTCTGCTCCAGGGAAAGGCGAGTCATCTGGGTCTTGGTGTCAGACAAACTTGGGCTTGAATCTCAGTCTTGTTAGTTTTAAAGTGCATGCCCTTGGACAAGGGACTTCATCTCTCTGATCCTCAGTTTCCCCATCTGCAAAATGAGGATAACAATGACGCTTACCTGGAAGGGTTACTGGGGCACTGTGCTGTGCATGGTAAGTGCTATCTTCCCTTGCTGTTGTTAAAGATAAAGATGGGCCTGGCAGTGGTTTATTGACTGAGCCATGAACGTCCAGCAGAGTGAGCAGAGCCAGGCCTCCCCTCTCGTGGCTCTGCGCAGGCTCTGGAAAGTGTGACAGGACACAGGTTAACACACTGATATCTGATCATGTCGACCAAGTGCTTGCCCTATAGGAGATACTCAATCAGTGCTACTTGCTGCCTCCTCTACCTCTCATAGGCAGGTCTGAAAAGACCCCAAAACTTCTTTGGGTATTGCCAGCATCATTTCCTCCCACTCAGCCCTTTAGGAAGTTCAAAGGGCTCCGTCAGCCCTCATGGTGGCCCCGTGGGGCCTTGTCCCAAACAGGCAGGGAAGGAAACTCAGCAGGGGGATTTTCAGTGACTTCGCCCATGTGGCAGAGCTCATGTGTGATAGCAACTGTGTCCACTCTGTCTGCTTCCCATCCATCATTCATTCATTGAACGAACACTGAGCCACCACCATGTGCTCTGAGCATAGGTGGTTAACACAACTGACTCTTCTCTGCCTGTGGAGTCTATAGTCTAGTTGGGAGAGAGACATGAGTGAATAACTGAGAAAGCTTCTTAATCATAAGGGAGACAAACGCTATGAGCGGGAAATGCAGGGAGCGGCCAGCACGTTTAAACAGGGTGACACACACCCTCTGAGGGTCAGGGAAGGCCTCCCTGTGAAGAGCTCAGTTTGAGCTGCCCGAGCACAGAGCAGGCTTGTTCCCTTCTGGTCTTCCTGCTTCCTGGACTCTTAAAAGCTTTGGAAGGCAGGAAAGTCCCAGAAAAGCTACGGAGGACAGAGGGCAGCCTGGGCCTGGGGTTTGGGTCACAGAGGGCCAGCTCTAGAAAGCCCTTTGGTGACCACAGAAACTCAAAGAGGAGGAATCTAAAGCGTAACTATCTCTAATGGAATCCAGGAAGCTGGGGGCATTATCCACGCCTGCCCAGCTCTCCCTCAGCCATCCCGTGGGCTAGGCTGTTGTTCTGGCCAGAGGCCAGTTCTGGGGCGGGAAGGAATACACTCTCAGGAAGGTGGCCGAGCTGCGTCTCAGCACCTCCCAACTGGCGTGGGTAGAACAATGGCCTGGGAGTCAGGGGACCTGACTCTAGGCCCCATGCCTCCTTGGGCTATGATTGCAAAAACCCCTAAGCCTGTCTGAAATGCACAGCTCTTGGCTCTTTGTGGTGCCAGCTGTGGTAGCCAACAATTAGGAGTGACCGTCTGCTGCTTCTCCACAGTCTTGCTACCAGGTTATCATGAAGGTAAGTCGTGGACAGAATTCTTCCCCCACGAAGACATTTATTAAGCAACTATTATGAGCAAGCAGGCCCCAAACAGTTCATGTGACAGTTTATTAAATTCAGCAAATCCAAGAGTGACATGAGAGTATTTCAGAGTCACTTTCTGACTGTTATAGGCTATATCAGGTAGCCAGAATCTCCCTTAACTGGTAGCTGGATGCAGGATCGATTAGGGACCAGCCTGAAGTGCTGTCCCTAGGGCTTGCTGGATTCTTATACCTTGTTTATGCCAGGGGAGGGAGTGACTCTAAAATATTTTAGCCTTACTATGAATTCTGAACCCCACTAATTTCGTCAAGTGCCTGTTTCTAGTACCCATTAAGCTGGCTAACGAGCCACTGATTTCACCTCTGAAAACCAATTTATTTTTAACAGTCATTATGCTAATCAGCAAAGCCTCTAGTGTTGATCAGCACTAAAGATAAACTAAATCTTTGTCTTAGTGGCTTCTGGAGCAAGTGAGGGCTTCCTAGAGAGGACGCCAGATGGCCACTCCTGGACCTTGAGTTCCAAGTGCAGCTACTGACTGCCCAGGAGCTGTAGCTAAAATAAAAAACACGTGTTCATATGACATTATCTTCTCTGAAGGATTTTAAGTGTTACTTTGGCCATTGTAGTAGTTTGATTCTATTGCTTATAACAGAATACCTGAAACTAGGTAATTTATAAAGAAAATGGAATTTATTTCTTACAGTTTTGGAGGCTGGGAAGTCCATCATCCAGGGAACATATCTGGTGAGGGTCTTCTTCTGGGTGGGAACTCTCTATACGATCCTGTGGTGACCAGTGTGTCCCATGGCAAGAATGGGCTGAGCAAGAAAGCTGGCTCTCTCCCTCTTTCCTTATAAAGCCATCAGAACCATGCCTGTGATAACTCATTACTTCATAAGTGGATTAATACATTCATGAGGGTATGTCCTTATGATGCAATCACCTCTCAAAGGCCCCACCTTTCAAATACCGTAATTGGATTTCCTACCCTCTTAAACACTGTTATGATGGAGATCAATTTTCCAATACATGAATTTTGGGGGACACATTTGACCCCTAGCAGACACCATGGTGGTAACCTTTTGACAGTCAACTCTGCTGCTGGGCCTCAGTGTCTGCCTCTCTGAGTGACTGGAGGCCCATGCCCTAGGCAAAGCTTCCTGCTCTGGGGCAGAATGTGGGGTAAGTCTGTTCCACGCTCCCTGTGGACAAGTCTGGTCATTTTCCAAAGCCTCCCAAGGCCCTGAGGCCTTGCCCCCCAGAGTGCTTATTCTCAAGGAAATGTGCCTGTCTGCTGCTGGCGGAACCAGTCCTTATCTGTAAACATTCTTTCATTCAACCCATTACTCACTTGTTCATTAACAATTTTTTTTTGGTGTTCTCTGTGCCGATGATTGTGCTGGTATTAGTTTTCTGTTTCCCCTGCTAGGCCATAAACTACAGCCCCTGTGCCTGGTGCAGTGTTGGCAGTCAATAAATACTGAATAAGTGCAGGAATGGATGCCAGGAGGAGAGAAAGGGTCTCCAGGCTGCGTCTGAGGGAAGCAGAGGCGTGTCTTGCAGAGAAGCCAGCCCTGCCCTTCTCGAGGGTTCCTTGCCTGCTCCATCTGAATACTTTTCCCAGGTTGGTGTTAAGCCTTTGGAGAGAGGCTGGATTAAGTGCTGAGCTCCCTTCTCCACC
The DNA here is from genome assembly GCF_027409185.1 of Cynocephalus volans. Classification (NCBI taxonomy): domain Eukaryota; kingdom Metazoa; phylum Chordata; class Mammalia; order Dermoptera; family Cynocephalidae; genus Cynocephalus; species Cynocephalus volans. Next base: position 93,157,226 of record NC_084470.1, on the reverse strand, counting down.
TGAGTGCCCTGTTAGAGCTGCGCCAATTAGCTGATTGCCTGAGCACCAGGCACTTCTCCTTGCCTGACTCACTTGGGTGCAGGTGGTTGCATTTCAGAAAAGCTGAGGCTCAGTCAGATTTCATGGATAGAGAGGACAGAAGAGAAGGAAACAAAAGAGAGTCACAGCCAACTAGGATGCGCTGAGCAATGAGTCCACGCCAGGCAAGCTGTTAGGCCCTAGAGATTCAGTGGCGTGAAAGATGGGATCAGTCCCTGCCCTCATGGAGCTTAGAGTCTAGAGTAGGGGTCAGCAACTGCTGCCTGTTCTTGTAAGTAAAGTTTTATTGGAACCCACGCAGGATCCAAGGTTGATTTCACTCAATGGCAGAGTTGGTAGTTGCAACAGGGACTGTATGTGGCCCACCAAACCTAAAGTTCTATCTGGTTCTTTATAAAAAAAAGTTTGCTGACCCCCAGTGTAGAGGCCAAGCAGATACAAACAGAAAGAGAAGCAGAGAGAAGAGTGGGGGAAATAAAAATACACGCAGAGAAAATGAGGGGAGAGAGGAAGCCCCCATATCTGTGTGATGGGGGGAGACTGCAGTACCCACCAGTGCAGCCATTTGTCATTCTTCGCCATGACAGTTCCCACCATCAGTAGCTTATTCCTCAGGGACAAGCATTGTTTCCAAATAGCTCCCTGGGAAGAATTATTCTTGCTGGCTTCACACCCTAGTTGTGGATAAACTGATGAGATCTTGCAGGAGACAGACAAGGCTGCCGGAGGTTTCCAGAAGCTGGGAAAAAGGGAGAGGGAAGGCTGGGCTTTAAAGGACGAAGAAATATCACATGTTCTCACTTATCTGTGGGAGCTAAAACTAAATAAATAAATACACAAAAAAAACGGGGGGGGGGGCGGGGAGGGAAGAAGACATAGCAATCACAATTCCTTGAAGTTGATACGACAAGCAAACAGGTATGAGGTTGTTGGGAGGGAGGGGGCGGGGGAGGAGGGAGGGAGGTTTTGGTAATCGGCCACAATAATCAACCACGTTGTATATTGACAAAATAAAACAAAATTTGGAAGAAAAAAAGATAAAGGACGGGGAGTGTCTGGGGTGGAGGTCAGAGGGGCGGAGCAGCACTGTAAGCAAATACAAGTGGGTCCTTTGTCAAAGAGGAACTGTCCTGAGGTTTCTGAAGGGAAGGATTCTGTTTGTGCCCAAAGGAGTCACGCTCCTCCGAAGGGCAGAGCTGTGAATCCTCTTCTCATCCCCGACGTTGGGGAGCGCCTGCTCTTGGGGAATGCAGGGACATGTGTGTATACAGTGGTCTTGCACACTGTGTGTATCAGTATGGATTTGCATTTCAGGGTGGATTAAGTTTATACAATTTGGGGAACCTTCTTTAAGGAAAGTACTTCAAAATTATCAACACAAATTTAGGTACACATATGAATATTTGGAATTTAAGAAAATCACATTACAAAAATGTAAAAAAACTGACAAATATCAGAAACATCATAAAATCTAGAAAAATAATATGTATTAACTCCCTGCTACCTTCTGAAATGCATGTCTGACCTTTTTTTTTGCTCTATAACCTTCATATGTTTGTGATTTTTATAGTATTTTCTATATAGAGAAAATAATGAGGAGTCAGTCTTTCCTCTGGCCTGGTTGATTGGAATTTGTTTTTTTTTACCAAGAGTTAGGATGCATGAGACATGGCACTTCGCACACACCTGCTGCTTGTAGCACAGCTTTGGCTGGGGTCCTACAGACGCAGGAGTTCTGATAAACTCCATTTTGTATGTTTTCCGTCACAAAAGAAGAAAAATATATGGTGTATTTATAATGGTATACATTGAATGATTGGGGATATGCAGCATTATCGAGCATAAGCCCGAACGGAAAAAAAATTTTTTGATTATGTGTGGAAAAATGAGTCCAATTACACTACCATGTGTCTGATGATTAGAAGAATTTTCTGTTTCATTTCCAAGACTAACTTCTGGCTCGTACATCTGTAGTCTTGTTTCTCCTCTCTGGCCCACCCGTTCCTGTGAGCAGGCACCAGACCACACACTGCGCATTCCAGCACAGCTTCAGACCTCTCTCCCTCATGTCATGATGCTGAGCGAGCTGGCACGGGGCAGTGGGGTTCCTCTTGGAAGCCACTGCTATCCAGGATGGATAATAATAACCTGAATACGGGAAGGATGATGAGCCAAACCTGTATATCCCACAGGTCCCAAACTAAATGTATCCCCAAGTCAACTTCCCCCAAATGCCCCATCATGAGGGAAAGTGTGACAGAAGAGAAGTCCGAGTAGAACGAGCTAGCAGTCTTAACTGAGTAGGGTTAGAATGTGCTGCATTCCCAAATGTCCATTCCCTGATGAATGGATCAGCGAAACGCAGTATATCCACACAACAGGTGTCATTCATTCATAAAAAGGATTGAAGGACTCACACCTGCTACAACAGGGATGAACCTTGGAAACATCACGCCTCATGAGAGAAGGTAGCCAGGAGTGAAAAGCCACATATCACATGTTTCCATTAATATGAAATGTCCTGAACAGGTGAATCTGCAGGGTCAGAAAGTAGGTAACTGGTTGCCTGGGGCTGGGAAGAAGGGGAATGGAGAGTGACTGCTAATGGGTATGGGGTGTCTTTTTAGAGGGATAAAGAAGTTCTGGAAGTAGATAGCAGTGGTGGTTGTACAACTCTGTGAATATGCTAAAAAAATCATTGTAGGTGCATGAATGTTAGGGCATGTGAATGATATCTCAATAAAGCTGTTATCTAAAAAAGAATATTACTTTTGCTAGTTTTATGACCGTATGACCAGGTGAACACATTGCTGGAGCCCCCTCCTGTGGTAGATCCCGCTCTGGTGTATGTGTGTATCAGTTACCTGTTGCTGGAGTAGCACTGTGTAATGAGCAACCACAGACCCTCAGTGGCACACTACAATAAATATTTATTTGGTTCATGAGTCAGCTGGGCTCTGCCAAGCAGTTCTGCTTTTAGCTAGTCTCATACTCTGATGGTTGGCCTGGGTTGGCTGATGTAGGATGGCCTGCCCTAGAAAAAATGGGGTGACTTGGTTCTGCACCACTAGCCTCCTCCTCTAACATCATAGGCATGTTTCTCAGTGAAGGCAGGGATCAGGAGATATAGAGGATTCATAAAGTAAATGTACTTCACAGGGCCTGGTTTTCCAAAGCCTTGCAGTTTCAAATATTGACCTTGCAAAGGACAGGAAATTTTCCTCAGGCTATAAAGTCTCTGGTGTAAGATAAAGATTTGTGGCACAGCAAGGTTGCTGGCTCAAAGACAGACTAGTTACTGATTGATATGTAAAGATACTGGGAAATTGATGTAAGAAGGAATGTTTGCTAAGATCAAGCTTTTGTTAATGTATCACTTAATTGCCTTAATGGAATGTCATCTGACTTGTTTCACTGAAAGTTACCAGCCTATATTGTTAAACTATAACCCCACCTATGTCTCTTCCTGTAACTTCCTGGGCTGGTGAATAAATGCAGGAAGAGAACCCCAATTTGGGGTTAATTTCCCAAGGAAGGGATGCCTCTCACTTGAGGGTTCCAGGGAAGTTAACCACTTCAGGGCTTCTCACTGCTCAGAGGAGATGGGCTTTGAGTAATCCTTCGTAGCTCCGTCATCCAGGGGAAGTGGGGTGACAAATCCGTGGGGGGCAAAGCAACAAGGAGAGAGATGCAGAACCACACAAGCTCTTTTTCAAGGTTCTGCTTGCATCGTGTCTGCTAGCGTTGCATTGTCCAGAGCAAGTCACATGGCCAAACCCAGATTCAGGGGGTGGGGAAGTAGATCCCTCCTCTTAGAGAAGAGGAACTGCAAAGTCACAAGCCAAGGGAAGTGGATGTATGGAGGGGCAATGATGGCTCAGGGCCATTAAGGTGATCAATTCTGTGTCTGCTTCCATGTATCTGCAGGTGTGTGCCTGCTTATGTGTTCTCAGGCATATGTGTATCTATATGTAAAATAGGTGTGCTCAGGCATAGGTATGTGCATGTGAGACTGACTGTGTGCACACTTCCTTTGAGTGTATGTATATGTGCTACATGCATACATGCATGGGTAAGTTCTGGAAGCTTTCCTGCTTGTGTGTCTGGGCAGATAGGTGCCAAGTATAGGGGGCCAATGCATGTGCCCCCAACCCCCATACCAGTGGGATTCTGGGGTCTCTGGGTCCTTGTCTCACTTCTCCAAGACAGGCAACTATTAGAGAAGCAAGAGTACAGGCTTTGAAATCAGGCAGGCTGGATTCCAATACTGGCTCTGCCACTGACTCATGCACCAGTTTTCTTATCATAAAATGGGGATACCACTTCCTAGTTTCCTCGTAAGAACCCTGTGAGGAAATGCATGTGAAAGGACTTTGTAACATGCACCATGCTGTGGCTTTGTTAGCTGAAAGATGCTGGGGGAGTGAGGTTTCCTGCCCACTCCATGCCCCAAAGACTTGACCCCTTTCCAGATACTGAAGCTGGAGGTGGCTTCGCATCTCTTCATGTGTTGCCATGGCAACTGCTGCCTTCTGCTCTTCCTTTAGCAGTGTGGGATGGGGCTCTGATGCCCCCTCACTGCTGGGCCAGGGGCATGGTGGTAGAGAAGAAGCAGGCTCACCGAAAGTCCTTTTCCTCCTGCAGCAGGGCAGGAAGGATGCAGGGGGCTGTTACCTGCCTCTGTTGCTGCCTCTCTGCTCCTCCTGCCATGTCTTTTCCAGTGGCAGCTCAGGGAGGTTAGCACACCTCAGACTCACCTGGGCAGCCTTAAAAATACAGACTCCTGTGCCTCCCCTAGAAAGTCTGATTCAATAGATCTGAGGTGGGTACCAGGCACCTGCATTTTTAATATACTCTCCAGGAGATTCTGATGGGAGAGGTCCAGGAGCCACACTTGCAGAAACCTAGCACTGAGGGTGCAGGGCCCAGGGCAGCCCACTGACTTATGCTGCTGGTTCTCATCACATCACCAGACACTTCATTCATTCACTTGTTCATGCTTCAATGTATTTGCTTATTCATTTGATTATTCATTCATCCATTTGTATTTAAATAACCATTCCCTCACCTATTTACTCTTTATTTGAGCAAACACTTATTACTATCTTAAACTCTAAGAGATGGAGAGATAAATAACAACATAGTCCTTGCCACTGCAGAAGTTTCCAGGGCAGTGTTTTTTCAAACTGTAGCAAAATGAACTTATGGATGGACTAGCATGTTTTTTTAAAAAGGAAACAGAATAGTCTATAATAGAAAACATTAGTGTGCATAGCAGGCAGCAAAGAAAATAGCGTTTGGGAAACTTCTGCATCCTGTGAGTGTGCGTGAGTATGGGAATGACATCTCAGTGTGAAATGCCTGGCAAGGATGGGGGCTGGGGCATGGAGCAGATGACCACACTGCCTGCTTGGTACCTGACTGGAGATGGTATGCTGGGAGGGGGGGCTGGCAGAGCTCAGGCCCTCTGCCAGGGGACACCTGGGGAGCTACACACAGGAGCTGGGTCTTGAACAATAAGCAGGAGTTTTCCTACTAAAGACAGAGGCAGGGGATTGCAGGCAGAAGGAACAGCAGATGTAAAAGTACAGAGGCAGGGAAAAGCAGAGAGAAGAGCCAGGTGACCAGTGGTCCTGGAGCACAGGCGGGGAGGCTGGAGGTGAGAGAGGCTGGATCCCAAAGGGCCTTGGATGCCCTGGAAAGCACTGGGTTCTATTGCAGTGCAGTCTGGAGCCACTGGAGAGAAAGCAGGGGCGTGACATGGTCAGAGTGGCCACAGAGAGACCTTACCAGCAAGATGGGCAGGGAGACCAGCGGGAGACTGTGGCCACTTGCGGTGAGGGATGCTGGTAATCAGAGCTGGATGGTGGTCTGTGTTTGGGATTGTGAGACAAGGATACACTTGAGAAGCATTTTAGGAGGTAAAATAAACAGGAACTGATGACTGGACATGAGCAGAGTGGATTTGCAAGTGCCCAGTGTTACAGGGGCCACTCAGTTCCTGGCTGAGGCTCCCAAAAATTGATATCTAACTCACAGGTCCAGCTGCCTGCCCCCAGACAAAAAAAACGAAGTCAAATGTTTGTGGAAATGGAAGTCAGCTTTTATCCAGGAACACAGTGACCTGAGGAGAGATGTTGAGTTAACCCACCTCTTCTGTAAACCTGAAGGAAAATGGCCAAGCTAAAGCCATCTCAAAGACTCAGGTGTACTGAGGGGTTTTAAAGAGGGGACTGAGGGAATGGAGCATGGGAAGTGAAGAGCAGGAGGGAGGGGCACGTGAGCAGCGAGGGGTCCGTGTCTATGAGTCAGGTCCAAGGTGTCACCGAGCCCTCGTGTGGTCTCTGCTCCCATCCTTATCTCAGGGTCTGGGTAGTACGTGCAAGTCTGCAGCTCCAGGCTGGCTGGAGAACAATTTTACATTCATGTAAATAATGTCATCTTGCCCCATAACCAAGGTCCAAAATATCAAATAACCATGGGAAAAGAGGGAACTCAGCTAAATGCATGCCAAGGAAAAAGCTGTCTTTTAAAAACCTTTTAGACTGTGTGGTTTTAGGTTCCAGCGTGGCTTCAGTCCTGCGCACTCCACTGGCCACCACAACGCCTGGGCCCCTGAGGTGGGAAGCTGGACTGGAGGGGAAGCTGTGGACAAAATTGGGGACTCTCGATTGTGTCCTTCTTCAGGGTCCCCACCTGATTTCAGCACAGCCTCTCTCCCTGGGAAGCGGAGGTGGTTACTCAGCCTTTCCAGGGGGAGGGCAGGGTTTATAACTTTAAAATTTTTGTCTTTTAAAACATTAAGTCAGTAACAGAGGCGCATTGTGGAAATCATGACACCAGCAGTGTGGTGTCCATTGATGATCTAACGTCCTCTATTCTGAGTACCTGGAGGCTTATGCTTCTCCTCCCCCTTGAAGCCAGGCATGGGCCTGTGACGAATGCTGGCTGATGACATAGGAGAGGCAGTGACGTGTCACTTCTGGTCAGAAGAATTTCGCAGCTGCTGCTCAGCTTTGCTCGGTGTCTCCTGGCTGGAGGAATGCTGAAGCCTACGTGAGAACATCAGCCTAAGTAAGAACATCAGCAGCAAAAATTGGTGGCGCCTCCATCAGCTGGATCCCTGAGGGAAGGGCCCCACTGACCCGGGCCAGTCCTTTGCTGGACATTTAAAGTGAGCAAGAAATAAACCTTTGTTGCTTTAAGCAGCCAAGATGCGGGGTTATTTGCTATCACAGTACAGTCGAGGCTATCCTGGCTTGTATAAATAGCCACCATTTATTGAGCCCCTACTATGTACCAGGCTCTTTATTTACAGAACAGCTAGAAGGATCCTGTTAATGTGTAAGTCAGAGGCATGTCATGCCACTGTGCAAACCTTGGCTTCTGCTCTCATTGAGTCAAAGCCCTGTGGCTTCTATTGTGGCTCCTGGCACCTGCTCTGACCTCGTCTCCCTCCGCTCTCATCCTAACTTGCCCTACTCCAGGCCCACTGGCCCCCTTGCTACTCCTGCCTGGAATGCAGTTCCCTGTGTACCCTTGTGGTTTCCCCTCACCTCCTTGGCTGAAATGTCACTTTTCCAGCAAGGCATTGCTTGGCACCTGACGCTATCTAAATGTTTAACCCGCTGGTGACACACTTCCCATCTACCTTCTGTGCTTTATTATTTTTTTCCTTACCACCTTTCCCTAACACAACACACACAGGATCTCTGTCCCTTACATCTGTCTTCCAACTGCAATAGAGCTTCCCTGAGGGCAGGGAGTTTTGTTGACTATTTCCTGCTAGATCCCCTGCAGCCCGGCACATAGGAAGTTCTCAGGAGATATTGTCGAATGAATGAGTACTGAGTTCATCCCATCTTCCCATCAGCCTGCAAGGAAGGGAACTGTAGCCCTATCTGCAGAGCCAGAAGCTCTGAGGCTCGCAACTAGCCCAAGGTCACACAGCTGGACGTGACAGGAGAGTCTAACGCTGGCCTGTTTGTCGCACACCAGGGCACTAGCAATACGGTAGGAGGCTTTTCATCCTTGTCTGAAGCCTCTGGCCTACTGTCACTTCAGGTCGGACCTACTGCCCTGGTCCTCCCTTCCCAGACTGGCACAGACTGATCTGGCGGGGGGGGGGGGGGGGGGGGGGGGGGGGGCGGGGCCAGGGCTGCGGGCTGGACTGGCTGGGGCGCCTGGATTGGGCAGCAGCGCCACCTGCTGGACACATGCATCCACCTGCGCCTCTTGGAGCAGGCTGACGGTGGGAAGGAAGCCACCAGGCTCACGCTCTGGGACTTAGCCTTGTGGCTTCAGGGAGTGAAGTGTGTGCCTACAGGGCATGAGCTGACAGGCTCCATCATTCGCTCATGTATTTACAGTGTGGTCAGAAGCTCCGGGGCTGGGTTTCTACAGACCTGGGCTCAATTCCTGGCTGGACCACTTCCTAGCTGTGTATTCCTCATCTATAGGACAGGGACAGTCTAGTACCCACCTCATAGGAGTGCCATGAGGATCAAGCGGGTAGTGCTCAAATACCACCTCCTCAGAGAGGTCTTCCCAGATTACACTCCTCTGAAAGAGCTCCCTGTCTCCTCCAGCCGTTCTCCATCATTTTATTTTGCCTTATTTTTTTTCTTTATATTATTACCATCTGATATTTTAGTATTCCTAGTTTACTGTTCCTCCCACAAAGCATCAGCTCTATCGTGGTAAGGACTTTCATTACTGCCATATCCTAAGAGCCCCAAGCAGGGCCTGTCACATAGTAGGGCGTAATAAAAACACTTATCAGTGGAAACACACTTTGCACAATAACTGGCACACAGTAAGTATTCAGTAGGTGTTATTGTCATCATTGCTGTGCTCTCATCTCTTCACTTACGTGCTTACTTGCTCCTTTTATGTCGATTCACTCACACACACTTCTTCATCGTGGTAAAATACACACAGCATAAAACTTATCATCTTAACCTTTCTATTTATTCTTTGTCATCTAGGTGTTCTTATTGAGAACAAATTAACAATGTATCTTCTTTATTCATTTTTATATATTCCTATCTGGCAAATAAGAACTAGGAAGAAAAACATAAATAAACATTCAAACTGAGTCTGAAGATACTAAAAATCTTTATAATATGAATGAATAAAATCAGAGTAGCTATTTATTGTTCTGTAAGTAATCCAGATGCTATTAATACAGGACATATGCATAAACATTTAAAATCATAGTAACAGTTTAATAAGAGTAGGGACTTGAAAGAGATGAGGAATCAGCAAGCCAAGTGGGTATCTGGGGAAAAAGAGTTCAGGCAGAGGAAGCAACCGCGCATCTTAGGCATGTTTAAGTGTACAGTTCAGTTGCATTAATACATTCACATGGTTGTGCAGCCGTCACCACCATCTGTCTCCTAAACTTCTTCCCGGACTGAAACTCTGTACCCCTTGAACAAGAACTCCCCCTCCCCCAGCCCTGGCAACCCCCCTTCTACTTTCTATCTCTATGAATCTGACTCTAGGAACCTCATATAAGTGGACTCATCCAGTATCAGTCCTATTGCCACATTTATTTCTTGAGCCCCTACTACATGCATATGGAGTAGTTCTTGTAGCCCTAAAGCAAGATTGAATGAAATCAATGCAGGTAAAGTACCTGGCACAGGCAAGTCACAGAGGAAGAGCCCAAATAAAATTAGGGACTCATCCCGTGTACCTTCTCTGAGCTGTGAGGTGAAGCTGCGCTCCTCCCCAGGTAGGGAATTCTCAGACTCCGGTGCTTATTTCCCTACGTGTTTGCTGTACTCTGCACAGACACCTGATGGCAGCCTCGTGCCATGCAGAGGGGAGCAGAGATGCTGGGGGAAAGACAGGCCTGTCTGGGGCTCCAGGGGCAGCAGGAAATGGTAAAGAATAAAGCTCTTGGGGTGGGACACAGGGGCCTAAGTGCCCCGAGGTTTGACTCATGTGGAGACAGTAACCCCCAACAAGGAGGAGGAAGAGGAGAGGAAGGGGCAGCATGCCACAGCAGATAGAGCACAGGGATTGCTGCTGGACATGTGCGGGCTCAAGCCCAGCTCAGCCACTTTTCTGCTGTGTTGCCTTGGAGCACCTCTCTGGGCCTCCACTTTGGCATCTGTAAAATGGATTTTCTGATAGCTCCTCTGCGGGGTTGTTGGGAAGAGTAAGTGCTCCTGGCATGCAGCAAGCGCTCCACATTTGTTGATATTCGTTGGTGTTTATTGACTACAGGGAGAGAGAGAGGCTCTCTCTGTGACAATTACAGAACCAGGAGGTGAGGGGAATCTTTATTCCTCTTTACATCATTCAATAAAGGCCATTCCAGTCCTTACTTACTAAGTTCTCACTTTGTGCCAGACCCTGACGCAGGTACTTGGCGAACCCCAGGGAGATGGGCCCGTTCTCCAAGCCCACTTTCAGCCTGCCAGACGGCGGCAGAGGCAGAGGACAGCCTGCTCTCTGCACCCTCCCCCACCTGCTTCTCAGCCCCAGCTGCTCCCAGGAGCTCTTGTGTCTGCCAAGTGGAAGCTGTCAGGCAGGTATTGTGTATCCCCATTTCACAGATTCCTCCCCAACCTCAGAACCTAGTTTCTGCTCCCATAAGAAGTCTGATTTAAGAAATAAGACACAAAATGTCACTGGTTATATGATTCCATCAGTATGAAATGTCCAGAAAAGGCAAATTGATAGACACAGAAGGTAGATTAGTGGTTGCCAGGGGCTGTGGGAGGGGAGGAAGGGAAGAAACTGCATAATGGGGTTCTCCTCCTTAATGGGGCAATGAACACGTTTTGGAACTATATAGAGGTGGTGATTGCACATGCACATGCACTAAACACCACTGAGTTGTTCACTTTAAAACTTATCTTTATGTTATGTGAATTTCACCTCAATGAAAAAAAAGAAGTCTCATTTAAGAGTACGTTACTGCCATTGTGACCACTAAAGATAAGGTCTGGGGGCAGGGCAGTGACCTTTCTAACCTTGAAATCCAAAGACTGGAGCTTTTCTCCCTGTAATGATGGAGGAAAGACCAGCCTCCATCTGTCTGTCTGTCTTCCAATCACCTATCTGTCCATCTAGTCACCTACTCACCCACCCATCCTTCCACTAGTTATCTATTAGCCTGTCCAGCCTCCCGTTGTTCATCCACCAATCTACCATTTCCTCTGTCCATGCACCTGCTTGTCCATCCACCCACCCACTTACCTCCCAACCTCCCACCTGTCCACCCAACTGCCCTTCCTCCATCCATCCTTCCAACCCTTTAGCAGCCTCTCTGTCCCGGGCACTATAATCTTGATAAGCAACTCCAACTCAGTCCCTATCCACGAGGAGTTCCCTGTGTCCACTGGAAGAGACACCCTCTTAAATAATTCCAGCAGAGAACCAGGTATGCCCAGTGCGGGAAGCGAGGAGGTTGTGGCAGACTGAGCAGGGGCAGCTGAGCCAGCCTGGAGTTAGGGAGCGTTAGGAAGGGTTTGCTCAAGGAAGCAGCGCCCAAGTGTAGGCCTGAAGAATAAACCGGGGAAAACCAAGAAGAGCAGTTCGGGCGGTGGCTGGTGGGGTGGAGGGAGGGGCAGGAAGGCGCCTCCTGCAGAGGGGACCTCGTGGTCAAACACCCAGGGGAGGGAGCATGACACGAAGAAATGGAAGAGGGACAGACGGATAGCCCAGACCGGATGGACGGGGCCTTTACAAGTCAAGATGAAGAGTTTGGACTTGGCAGAGGATGATGGAAGCCAGGAAAGGGTTCTAGTCAAGATGGTGACTTGATGAGAGCTGCATTTTAGACAGATCCCCCTGGGGCAGCAGGGAGGCTGGATACAGGAGGAGGGGTAGAGGTGGGAGACCGGGCGGAGCCAGGGGCAAGAAGGGGCTTTGGGGTACAGGTATGTCCCTGAGCACATCCTCAGATGGGACTGAGATGGTCCAGCGACGCACGTGCTCCCTGCTTGTCTCCTGTCCTCAGCTGCCCTTGGCAGGGCCCGCTTCCCGCCGCCCGCTGTGTCCCTGCTGGGATCTGACGCCGTGGGCGCCTCCTGCTTCATTGCTTCGCATTAGGTGGTGGCTGTGGGCTTTGAGGCTTTGCTTCTGGGTGCTCTGTAGGGGCTGGGCTGCTGTGGGGGCAGAGAATGGAGGCAGAAGGAGGCAGCACGGCCAGGGGTGGGGGTCCAGGATCCACGGAGGACAGGCCCTTATCCCAGGGCCCCTCTCCCCATCCCATCACATGACCCCTCGCACAGGCTGCTCATGCACCTTCTCTTCCTGCATTGCCACTCTGGGAAGGGATGGGATTATTAGTCTCATTTCACTGATGAGATACAGGGGAGAGGACACAGAGAGTCAAAGTGACTTGTGCAAAGGCACACCTAGAAAGCAGCAGAACTGATACTTGAATTGAAGTCTGCTTGACCTCTGTGCCCCTGCCCTTTCAGCTCTCCTAACCAGGCCCTTAGTGTTCACCATCTTTAAAAAAATTGCTACAATGTATCAGCCATACCTGTGTTTCAACATCTACACAACCCACTGAGAAGCAGAAGAGATGATAGCCAAGCGCGTGGGCTGTGGAGTCACGGGCCTGGGTTTGAATCCTGGCTCCTCTCCTTACTAAAAGACCTTTGTGAACTTAGGCAAGTTTCTTAGCCTTTCTGTGCCTCTGATTTTGCATCTATCAAAAGGGGTAGTGAAGTGACTACCATGTGGGATACTGGGATGGATGAATGAGTTAACCTGCACGACAGTACAGTGCTTTAATGACAGCTGACACTGCACACAGGACATGCACCCGGCACCATTCTTACACTTTACACACACATTTACTGATTTGATCCTTGTAACAGCCCTGTGGGGCAGGGATCAATATTACCCCCATTTTACAGATGAGGAAACTGAGGCCCGGAGAGGTGAACCGAGTTGCCCTGGTGGCACAGCTAGGGAGTAGCAGGGGCAGGATTCAAACCCATGAAGACCAATCTCCAAAGTCAGCGTTCTCACAGATGCACCCTCAGGAGCAGGAGTTATGTCCAGTAGGTGTCGGTGACAATGGCTGCAGCCACCCCCCCTCCCTTGCCCCATCCTCCACCACCTCCAGCTCTGCTGCCGGGAGTGAGGGAGCGAGACACAGAAGCAAAGTCCTATCCCCCGAGCTGGGGCCTGGTACACCCCTCCTCTGAGGGTCTCTGGGAAGTCAGCTCAAGAAAGTGAGCAGAGTTCTTCCTGGCCTGCCTTCTGTCTGATGGAAACCTGAGAAGCCAGGCTGGCCCCACGAGCGAAAGAGGAAGGAAACCTGGAGCCTCAGCTCTGCATGGGCCAGGCCCAGAGCCCGTTTCCAAACGCAGCCTGTCCATGTGTCCTCCCCTCCTGTCCACCCTAACAGCTAGCATTAGAAATCATCCGGCTCTGGGTACAGCTGCCCTCTTGGGGCCTTGGGTTCTAATTACCAGAGCCATCAGAGATCAGCCTCCCTTTCTCAGTGCCCTTAGAAGTCCTGGTCCTGCAGGGGCCCAATGAGAAAGCTGGGATGGGAGGGCAGCTCCCTCTGCACCACTGTTGGCTGGGACACCCACCCCCCACCCCCCTGCAACCCAACCCTTCTCTCTCAAGGACGCCTCCCTGGCCACCTTCCCGTTTCATCACAAGCTGCCTTGATCCTCACTTTAATTAAAAGGAAACATCCTCCTGGAGCAGTTGGGCTGGATTTTCTTTTCCTCCTTGGAACATTTGCTCAGCCTCTGAGCTGGAGCCTGGTGTCTGGTTAATTGAAAGTTACAGATGAGCAAGGACATGGCCCCCTTGGGAGGGGACAAGGAGAGACACAAGCTGGTGTTGGCTCCAAGCTTTTCCTTTTCTGGTGGGAAGGGAGCAGCTGTGCCCCAGGCTGGCGGGGAGAAGGTGGGGCAGGGCCTACGGGTGCCACCCCCACCCCCATCAGAGCAGGCCCCTCCAACCGCTGCAGACCCTGATGGAGGTGCTAAACATATCTGAATTCTAAATCGCTGCTGTGCTCACTTTTGACAGAAAAATGACAAAGTAGAGCAAAATAAAGAGCCCAGAGTGCCCTGGTTCTCCCACCAGCTGGAGACCCTCATCACTCACACCTGGGTGTGTACAGCCTTCTGGAACTTTTTGGACACTTTGCACAAACAAATGATTTTTATTGCCCCCCTATTCTCATTATAAAAGTGACAGATGTTTGCTGTAAACAGCTTGGAAAATAGTTTCTAAAAGTATGCAAAAGTTTTTAACCATCCGCCCATGATGTCATACCCAGAGACTGAGTAGAGAAGCAGAGTATGGAAGATGTCGGCACAAGTGTGGGGTCTGGAGTCAGATAGTCCTGGCCTTGGCGAGGGACTTCATTTCCAGTGCCTCAGTGGTCTCATCTGTGGAATGGGAATCATACTGCAACTGCTATCTGAGGGGGTGTTGTGAGCAGGAATGACATCATTTTGTATCCTGCCAAGCCCTGATCAATTAATTTAGCCAGTATTGCTGCACACATTGTTAACCCTTGGGGAGGCTTCCTCCGGGTTACAATAATACAGTACAATGATACTGAGCATACATGATTTTGTATCCTGTTTATTTTTACTCATCATTGAATTTGGGCATTTTTAGAAGAGTGACATTTTCACTTTTCTTTTTCAATACCATTTCTAATGGCTGGCGATGTTTCTTGGGCTGCGGATGCCACCATTTATCCCACCAAGCCTACTATTGAGCTCCTAGGTGGATCTTTTGTTGCTGTTGTTTATTTTTAATTTTTTTGGCAGCTGGCCAGTGTAGGGATCTGAACCCTTGAACTTGGTGTTATCAGCACCTTGCTCTACTGAGTGTCACCAGCCAGCCCATTGTTGCTGTTGTTATATGTAATACTGCAAATAAATGTTTTGAATGCACATTTGGGCCAGCATTTCTGAGTGTTTCCTGGGAAAGATTCCTTGATGTGGAATTGCTGAGTCAAGAGTATTACACATTCTTACCATATATTGTTACCAAATTATGTCCAGAAAGTTTTTAGAAGTGAATTTATGGGTTGTCATATATCTATGAATGTGTTTATTTCCCTGCATCCTTGTTGATACTTCCAATTATGACTTTTTAAAAGTTTTTCAGATTTAATGGATGAGGACGATCTCTCTGGTTGCTTTAGTTATGAGGTGAAAAGATGAGTATTTTGGTATTTGGTGATGAGTATTTGGTAGTTGAGAGAGCAAGTTTCTCACTTCTTTGCACCTCTGGTTCCTTCCCTGTAAGGTGAGGATAACTACGTAACATCTATTTCATAGGGCTGTTGTGAAGATTAAATGAGTTAATACATGTGAAGCTCTTAGAGCCTTTCCTGGTAAATGCCAATTAAACCTTAGCAGGTATCTTGTTGCTGTGGCTGCCAAATTCCACAGGCATAATTCAGGGCGTGTCTTCTGATGGAAAGAATACTGTGTAATTTTACACAGGTCTCTGGTCCTCTCTGGTCCTCGGTTTCTTTATCTGACAACTGGGGCTGAGAATGCCTGTACTGCCTGCCCTGGAAGGTTGTTGGAAGAACTGAATGAGGACTTGCCTTCCCAGAGCTGGGCACATGTGAGGAGTTACTGACTCTCTTCTGGCTTGATGGGTCTCAGAGTCTGCAATGATGTGGGAACAGTCCAGGAAGGCTTCCTGGAGGAAGGGCACCAAGCCGAAACTTGAGAGAGAAGTCGGAGTTAGCTGGCTGGAGGTAAGGTGGGGGTGCTCCAGGCAGAGCAAATGGCACATGCACAGGGGAGGGGCATCAGGGTTCGGGGAAGTGTACAGGGACCGGGCTCATGGCTACCCAAATAAAATTGGGTTCTGTTAACAAGGAAGAAGGGAGAATGGTTGACGGTGGGCAACCCCTCAGGGTTAGCCCCACCAAGATCTGCTGAGCAGCAGCTCTACCCCACCTTGCCCTCAGGAGATGCCAGGCTGGCAGCAGGAGGTGGACTGGTTCACAATGACAACCAACAACCTGGTGACGGCTATTTCACAGAAGTAGGTGCAGAGAGGAGAGAGCAGCCTTCCAGCCTTGGGAGCTCTGGCCTGGGATGTAGGGAAAGAGCATGGAGCCACAGCTCTATGACCACCCTGCTCTGTGTTGAGAAATTCTCCTATGTCTTTCTGTGCCTCAGTTTCCCCAACAGTGAAATGAGGGCTCTTCCTGTTGGGGTTGCCCGTGATTCTGCCCTGTTCAGCACCTGCAGGACCTGAGCTTCCCTTCAGCCTTCCCTGTCTGGCTCAGGATGCTGGCAGCAGCCCCGCCAAAGGCTTAGCCAGCCAACTGTGTCTTTCACGGGTCTCCAGAGACCACCTGTGCATGCAGGAAAATGGGCCATGTGGGATCTGAGCACCCCCAAGGAGAAGAAGAGTCTCCTGTATGGCTGTGAGTGGGGAGCCGACAGTTGCTTCCCCATCTCATTTGCTCCTTGTTATGCTCGCTTTGGGCCTTGGCGGGCCCAGGGAGCTCAGGAAGCAGGAGGGGCTGCTGCTGCTTCCACCAGGGTAGAAGGAAGCAGGACCCTGGCCCAGACCCTCCCTTCCTCGGCAGCTGGGTGAGTTGAAGCTGAGCCCCCACCAGGGCCTTCCCATCCCTAAGGTTCTGACCTGGGGGTGCTGGTGTCAACTCAGAAGAGGCAGGGCCGAGCTAAGAGCCTGCCCCTGAGCATAGAGCACATGACATACCAGTATGTGCCCCCAGCACGTAGCAAGTGCTCAGTAAATATTCTGTTGAATCAATTTTTTCGAGGACTGATCCTGGGCTTTGGGCAAATCACTGCTCCTCCCCAGGCTTCGGGTTCCTCATCTACAAAAATGGTAAAGTAAAGAAAAAGGAGAACAATAGAGCAATCTCTGTCCTACCCTTCCAGGGCTGCCTGTGCCCAGACCATCAAGGAGTGTCCGGCACCTGCTCCCGTCCTTCTCTCTACGCAGGGCTAGAGAGAAAGGGGCCCTAGAGCCGCAGGGCTCAAAGTGAGACCCCTGCTTGGCAGCATTGCATCATCTGGGAACTTGTCTGACATCTGCATGATCAGGCCCCACCCCAGGCCCCCTGAAGCAGGTGACTGGGACACAGTCTGAGAAACACTAATGTCACCAGGTAATGCTTACGCTGCTGGTCTGGGGGCTACACTTGGAGAACCACTCAACCCTGGCTGCAGGTTAGAATCACTGAGGTTTTAACAAATCTGAAACCTTGGTACCCCCTAAAGATTCTGACTTCATTGATCTGTACTGTGGCCTGGTGGGGTAGGGGGATTCTAACCTTTAGCCAGGGTTGAGAACTATTGCTTTAAAAGTTTGGGGGAATGTTCTGTCAGTTTTCTCCTTACATTCATTTGGGTGTACATTTGTTTATATCTGCTTGTTTGTTTTGGGGAGGATTACTGTTTAAACAGCCTTTAGGTATTCTCACTGGCTCATTCATTCATCTGCCTGTTTGAATTCACTTGTCTATTGAGTCTTTACAACGTGACAGGCACGTGCTCAGTGCGGTGCTGGGGAAACGATGGTGAGCAAAACAGTCCCTGTCCTCATGGGGCTGACAGTCTAGCTGGAGCTGAGAATGGGAAGACAGCATATCAATACTGTGTGCTTGTGCCCAGCTGGGCAAGTCCAGTGGGCCAGGGAACAGGGCCCCAGCAGGGGAGGGTTCTGGGGAGAGGGTGCTCCAGAAGGCTGTAGAAGCAAGAGTAGTTTACCAAGCAGACCGGGGGTGGGGAAGGGCACTCTGGCAGAGGGCAAAGCCAGAGATAACAGCCAGGTGAGTGTGCAGAGACCTAGGGGCAGCTTGCTGCGGCTGGAGGGAGGAGCCAGATCAGACAGGGCCTTGCAGGGTGTGGCCAGGCGTTTGAACTTGATCCTCAGTGCCAGTAGGAGGCAGTTGCAGGATTTTCAGCAAGGGAGTCTCCAGACCTGACTTGTGCCTTAGAAAGGGTTCTCAGCTGTATGTGGAGAATTGGTTGGAGGGTCGAGAGTGGAAGCTGGAGACCAACTAGAAGGCTACTGCAGCCACCAAGTGACCCGTGGCAGAGGCCTGGGCAGCGGGAGATGGAGAGGAGAGACCTGATTGAGATATATCTGGTGGGGGGAGAAGCCACAGGTGAGGGTCCCACATCACAGGCTTGTGGGGTCTGGGATGGGAGAGCTGGGTGGGGTGGAGGCTGAGAGCCTGGGTCTGGCTGAGGCTCAGGAGGTGGGATTCTGAGCATCCTGTGGGCTCTCAAGCCCGAGATGAGGGCCAGCTGCAGGCCCCACGTGACCATGGTTAGCCTGATTGGGGGTCGGCTCCCTTGCTTTAAATAAAGTCTAATGAGGCCATTGTTTTGTTGCAAAGCTTCAGCTTAAAAATACTCTAAGTGCAGGGGCCAATTTTTAAAATGAACGTTTTAATGGGCCAGGACTTGGCAACACACCCCTGGGAAATGTTGCTCTTGGGGTGGGGGTGAGGTGGGGATAAGGAAGACAGCAAAGGCTTGTCTTCAGGTATCCAGTGTCCCAAATCCCTCCTCCCACTGGACCAGCTCAGAAACCATCTGCTGCCAGCAGATCGTAGACTCGGCTCCTCCCAGGTATTCAGCACCTTCCTCTCACCACTGTTAAGGTGGGGCCCTCTGCTTGCACACCCCCAGGCACAAGGCGCTCACGCCCTGCCAAGGCAGCTTATTCTACTGTTGGGCAGTCCTGACCATGAGAATGTGCTTCCTTAGATTAGCTGGGGCCTGTCTCCTGGGGTCCCCCTCCCACCTGACCCTCTGGGGTCATAGAACACTGCACCTCTGCCTGCCTTGCCTGCCTTCATTCAATGTTTCTGTAAATTTTTTTTTTAATTAAAACAAATGTTTTCCTTCAATGTTTTTTAAAGCAAGTCACTTCATTTCTCTAAGCATCATTTTTTTAAATCCATAAAATGAGAGTAATTAGATCTACGCCGTGGGTTTTTATAGGTATTAATGACATAGGGGTTAGGCGGGGCTTAGCTGCTGTGTATTGCAAAATGCTGGCTCTCAGGAATAGGAAACCAAAAGCAGATCTCTTTTGAGCACTGGCAGGTGGCAAATGTTGTGCCAGGAATGGGGACACAAAGACAAATGAGACACAGTCTCCCCCCACATCCTCCAGCCCCTGGGGGGCTCACAGCCAGTGTGGGAGACAGGGCAGGGAACAGTGGAAGGAGGGCAGGGAGGGGAGCTCTGAGCACACCGAGGAGCCGCGGACCACGCAGGGCAGGCAGATCCTGCAGGCTTCCAGGGCACCACTTCTCAGCAGAGACCCGAGAGAGGAGTTTGCCAGGAGAGGGACACTTCCAGTGGTGGACATGTGCATGGGAGGAGGGGTCTTGGTACTGAGCAGAGACTGTGTGTCCATCTCCCCATCCCCCCACTGCTGTGGGAACCCCCATCCCCCACCCTGCATGGCTCTCACCAAAGGAAGGTGACATCCCGGTTCTTCCTAGATTGTGTTTGTTTAAAGAATTCTATATTTAGGAGTTGTAAAACTAGGATAAAGAGTTTCTGTATACCTTTTACCCAGATTCCCCAAATGTTATTTTTCCACATTTGCCTGCTTTATCATTCTCTGTCCACACACACAGTACTTATGCATATATACATATATTTTTTCTGAATCATTTGAGAGTAAGTTGTAGACATGATACACTTTATCCATGAATACTTCAGCATGCACTTACCAAAGGCAAGGACATTCTCTTACATAACTTCAGTGCCTTGATCAAAATCAGGTAATTACTATTATATAATATTATCATCACATCTACATATCTTATTCAAATTTCACCTATTGTTTCACCAAGGCCCTTTACAGCAAAAGAAAAAAGATTTTTCTGGTCCAGGATCCAATTCACGATCACGCATAGCATTCAGTTGTCATGTCTCTTCAATCTTTGTCTCTTATGACCTTAACATTTTTCAAGAGCATAGGCCAGTTGTTTTGTAGATTGTCCCTCAAACTGAGTTCTCGGATTGTTTTAAACAGTGTTTCTTGAAGTGATAGGCAGTGAACTTTCTCTGTTTGCTAGAATGCAATTTCTGGTCACCAGCCTAGACTTCCTGCTTTGGAATGTCTGGGGTGGGGCCTGGGGGTCAGCTTTCTGTCCAGCACTCTATAATTCTCATGTGCACTGCTGGTTTAAAGCTTTCTTCTTCTGAAGACCCAATTCAGGTTCTTCTGTTTCCTGGACGTCTGGGCTGGTGGGTGGTGACGTGATCCTTATGCATTAGTCTGGAGCCCCCTGCAGGTCAGTGCAGGACTTCACCTGCACAGGGGCTGGCAGAGGAAATGGGTTAACATCCCTGAGCCTCCAGCAGGAAAGGGGTAGGAGCTCCTCTGTGTCCCTGCCACGGGCTTTTCCTGGTCACCCTCCTGCCAAAACTCTACCTGGACTTAGATTTTTGCCTTGTGCCCTGTGCCTGTCTCTGCCCGTGGAAGCTGCTCTGGTGCAGTGGAAAGATCTGAGCTCAGGCGTCCAGTCCCATGACTTGCAGCTGTGTTACCTTGGGGAGGTTGCTTTCCCTCTCTGAGTCTGGTGATACTCATAAATGGAAATAATAACCTGTACCTTTTGGCAGGTTTGTGGTGGAAAGTACACAGTGTTCTATGAGAAAGTGCTGGACACATAGAAGACATTCAGGGAAGGCGAATGTCCTTTCCTTGTCTCCGCATTCCTGTAATTTGGAGAACTGTTGTAGGGTGTGCAGTTGGCTTGCAGCCTCCAACTGCAGTGCCTTTGGGGTCCACCACAGTGTACGGGCCAAGTTCACACACTCCCTGGCAGCTCCCAGTCAAGGACTGAGCACAGTGCAGGTCCTAGGGCCTGGACATCTCTCCAATGTGCAAGTCCTCTGATGACAGTCTTTGTAGGGGGCTCTGTTGGTCTGGCTGAGACTGTCCCAGCAATGCACTGTGGCCTGAGGCTCTTCCTACCCAAGCCTCCTTCCTTTCCCCTCTCCTTTCACAGGTCTGGCTGTCAATGTGGCTGGAACGTGTCCCTGCTTGCTCCTGCCCTTCCTCCCCTTTGTCGTTTAAAGGCACTTTCCAACAAATCTCTTGCATTTCCCCTTCTGTCTGTCATCTGCCTCCTGGATGACCTGAACTGACCCCAATCTCAAGCAAAACACCAATACACTCTCCCGACACCATCAGGTGAAACATCAGGTGAAAACTTTGCTGGAGCCCCATCCCTCCCCAGACAAGGCTGTGATATTATGAGAGCTGTCCATCATGGCTGGTCTCCCTCCCGTGGCCCATTAGCACTTTTAGTACAAGAAAACTTTCCTCCAAAAGCAAAATACACACAGTCCTTAATTGTACGTGTGTCGTAATGAGACATTCTTGTTGGTAAATTGTCCTCCTCCATGTTGGAAAGCCCCTGTGGCTTTGTGAGATATATTTATATAAATTTTAAAATACGGCCTATTATGTATTTTCCCATTATAAAAATTACAGCCATGTCTGCGACACAGACAGGTGCTAGAAATTGGAGTGAAGGCATGTGGGGAGCCAGTGTGCACAACATGAAAATGGCAAAGGCACCTGAAGGGACATGGCTGGAGCACTAATGTGAGGATCATCTGCACCCCATGGGGTTGTCCTGAGAGTTAAATGAGAACATGCTTAGGAGTTAGTCACTGTCATTGTCATTGTGGTTACTGCTACTACCTGGCTCCAACACCCAGCTTCTCTAAGCAGCACTGACAAATGACAAATGATAAGCAGCAATGACAAATTGAGGAATTCAGGCTCAGTGAGCCAGAAGAGCGTCTCAGGGAAGCTTTGACAAGGATCATAACAGGGATGGCTTGTGAGGACAGAGAGAGGAGCAGCTGGCACTATTGTGTGGTCACAGTCACCAGAACGGCCCAATCTGAGCGTCTGCTACGTGCTAGGCCCTGTTCTCAGCACCTCACGCTTGTGAAGCTGTTAGTCCTCAACACTGTGCAGAAGATGCAAGAAGAGGTGGCCACTGCTCACGCATTGCCACCCAAGTGAGGCACTAGACCAACGCAGGGCTGGCAAAGGAGGTGGCTGGACATGGTGTCGTTCCCCTTAGCTCAAAACCCATCTGGAACTGTGAAAGAGCTGGAGTCGGAGCAGCCAGGAACTGGAAACCAGAGAGAAGACGTCTTTGAGAGAAGATAAATGTACTTATACATCCCGTGATTTAGTTGCTTCAGATTTAATGTGTATTTTCAACACACATAAAATAGTGTTGATATCTATCCTCAATATTGCAACAAACTCTTCCAAACAAATAAGACACAGTTCAAAAACAAGTTGCCTGTGAGCTGTAAAGTCACAAAATGAATACAAAAGGCCAAAAGCACATGAAAAAAGTCCAGACTCACTAAAATTCAAAGAAAAATAAGCTCAAATTTAAGATATCTTTAGCTGAGAAATTGAAAAATGATTTTTTAAAATAACAAGACTGGTTTTGGAAGGGCGTGGAGAAATGATCACTACCATATACTTCTGGGGGTGATGAAAATGGACACAATTTTTCCTGGGGACAATTTAGCACTAGGTATGAGTGGCCTAAAACATGCACAGACCCTTTGATTCAGCAATTCTGCTGCTGTGTGTTTATTCAAAGAAAAATAGAGATGTACACAAAATTTAAACTTCAAGTCCGTGAGTCATTTTCCTGATCTTTTCTGTTAGTTAGATCAAGGGTTGTACTCACCCAGCCTGGAAAATGTTTGCCCCTTGAAGCAATCTGCAAGCTTTGGATTTAAAGAAGAGAAATACAAAGTCTGCAGCCAAACATTTTGCAAGCTGGTGTAGATACAGACCCCACCTGAGGCCCTGGGCTTTTGCGGGTCCCTGGAGAGACTAAGGGGGCATCCAGAACCTCTTTTTCCATGTTACAGAGAGCCCAGAAGAAATCACATAATTATCCACCACCAGGGTAAACTGGGGACCCAAAATGCCACATTGCTTAGCTTTTGCTTGAAATGATATCAGCTCAGTGCTGTCGCCCTGGTTACCTCATGCTAATCAGGAGCTCTAATTAGCATTCACATCTGATTAATGAAAAGGGGGGAAACAGCTTAATTATTAAGCAACAGTTTGGTAGACAAAATCCTTCAAAACACAGTGCTCTAGGTGGGTCATGGACCCGGATTCAGGAGGTCCTTCTAAGGGAACATTTCGAGAACGATTGCTGTACTGACACCCACTATTTTTTGAGTGCTCAGTTCGGGCTAGGCACTGGGCTACGTGCTTTCCTTGTTTTAACTCATTTCACTTTAACGACAATTTTGTGAGGGAACTGGGGCACAAAGGGATTTAAGCAATGTGTTCAGAGTTGCATAGAGAGTGAACTGCAGAGCCAGAACTCAAATAGAGCACTGTGTCACCCCGAAGCCAGTGCCCTTGATGTCTGTTCACTGCCATTCCCTGGCTGTCTGTCCGTCCATCCATCCACTCGTTTGTTCATTCATTCATTCATGTATTTGTTGAGCTCCTACTCTGTGTCAGGGACAGTTCTGGGCGTCTAGGACCCAGCAGTGAGCTAGAAAAAGTCCCCATCCTCCTGGAGCTTCCTCTATAGTGGGGGAGACGTGAATAAATTTATAAACATGTGAGTGGTGAGAAGAAGAAAAATAAAGCGAGATGGGGGGCAGAGGGAGATGGGGAGGGCGTTATTTTAGCTGGGGTGGTCAGGGAAGGCCTCAGTGAGGAGATGACGATTGAGCAGAGACCGGATGAAGGGAAGGAGCCAGAGGACGAGCAGACCATGTAGGAGGAAGATAAATTCTAATACAGAGCTGCGGGTGCTTCTCCGCCTCCGTCCCTGGACCTTCGCTCGCTCTGTCCCTCTGTTTTTCTCACCTCTCTTCCTCATCCTTCCTCTTTGGGCAGGCTTGGGACCATCGTCTGACCAAAGTTCCTGTGGGTAAGTCATCCTTTGGTTCCCAGCTTAGGTGGCTCCTTCCCCAGCAAGTCATTTCGGACCTTCCAGACTAAATCAGGTGCCCCCTTGGTGACCGTGCCACCCTTAGCATGGTGAACAGTGACTGCAACGGTCCTGTGGCAGGGACAAGGTTAGAGGGCTCAAGGGACAGGGAGATGGCCTGTGTGGCAAAGTGCTGTGAATGAGGGAGTGGGTGGTATGCACAGAGGTCAGAAAGTCAGACAGTGGTCAGGTCGTGGAGAGCATCACAGGCTAGAGTAGGGAGACAGAACTTTTTTCTAGATGTGTTGGCAGAAGCCGTTGGAGAGTTAGAACAGGGAAATGGCATGAACTGCTTTGTATTTCCACAGATCACTCTGGCTGCCATTGCAGTATGGATCATAAGGGGCAAGCCTTGGGGGGAGGCAAGTCAAGGGTCTGTTGCTGTGGGCCAGCCAAGCAGCAACAGTGGTCTGGACAGAGTGGAAGTGGTGTTCCTGACTTCCACCTCTGGTTCTACCCAACAACAGCCCAACCACGGACCAGCTCAACCCATCTCAGACACCCCCAGTTCCTCTCCATCCGCCTTCCTGATTGGTCCACCACACAAAAGACCTGCTTCAGAAACTAGAGCAAATGAGGGCAAGCATTAGGAAAGCCGTGTCAAGGAAGGGCTCTCTAAGGGCTGATGAGATTGTGCCTTGCTCTGGGGGGCCTTTGCTGTGTTTGCCTGTCCAGCATCTGTTCCCTCCTTTCTCCTTTGGGGACCCACCTCCCTCTGATTCTCCAGTCTATGTGCTTGAGTGTAAACGATTCAGTCCCCAGCTCAAGAGGTGGCCAGGTGACCAGGCCTGGCCAGTCAGCTCATTCTGTCCTCTTGGCCACATTGATTGGTTAGAAGGTGGGCATGTGTTCTAGACTGGTCCAATGAGACTCAGTCCCAGGACTGTGACAGAAGCATTAGGGACAACAAGCTCACTTTATAATGTAGTTGCCAATCTGGTAGGATATAAGCTTGGAGCTGCTGGAAGTTATTATTATTATTATTATATTTGCCATCACTAAGAGTACAGTCAGTCTGAGAGTGAAGCCAGGGCAGAGAAAAGCAGAGCTGAGGAGTGAGAGAGACTGACTTCTGATGCCATCCTCTGAGCAGCCGGATCCAGCTGTGCCTGAAGCTAGAACCTCTGGAAATTTTTATGAATCAACAAACTCTCTTTTATGCTTAAGACAGTTTGAGTTAAAGTTTCTGTCAGTTTCCTAAGGAAGTGGTAAGGTCCTTGTGATTATTTCAGAAGAGGCTGGATGGCTTTTCTTTGGATCCTTGCTATATAAAGTGGGGGCAAAGGAGCACATCAGCAACACCTGAGCACTTGTTGGAAATGCAGAATCTCAGACCTCACCCCAAACTTACTGCAGCACAGTCTGCATTTTGACAGGATCCCCCAGGTGATTCCAATGCACTTTGCAGATGGAGAAACACTCCCCTAAAAGCAATTCAAAGGTCAAATAGCACTAGATGACTTTTCCGGTTCTTTGCAATCCTGAACCCTCTGACCTGTTTCCAATTTTCCTCTGAAAAGCTGAAAAGAAGAGGAGATGGGAGGAGCCTGGAGAAAGCACATTGGTGTAGAGGAGGGAGGACAGGAACCCTCAGGAAAATTATTGCTGTCATGTTGAAAGGTGAGGTTCACATTTCAGATTCCTTTTCTTTTAAGTTTCAGCTATAAGTGCTTATGGTTTGGAGAAGCCAGGCAGGGCTGCAGCCAGCCAGTCATGGAGAGGAGAAAGGGTAATAGAAATAGCCAAAGAAAGAAGTGAGGAGAGGTGGCTGGGGCCCCTCACCCAGGACGTGACTTTTTAAATTTAATCTTTTGTTCTACTGAGGGAAAAACATTCTTTTTTGAGATGCCTGTAACAAAACCCTGGCTGTTGTTTCAGAGAAGAGCAGAGAGTGGTAGAGAGAGAGAGAGAGGCCTTCCTGCTTTCCATTCAGAGGCCAGAGAAGAGTCAGGGGCTGGGGAAGAGAGAGGGCTGAGTTGCAGGTCAATCCTAGGTGAGTCTTGGAGGCTGGTTGTGTCTTCTGTGCTTGGCAGGTAATAGGTGCTGGAAACTATTTGCTTATAAGAGACGTGACAACTAAATATAATGTGTGATTGTGGATTGGAGCCTGGGTCAGACAAAGTTACTATAAAAGGCATTATTGGGACAAATAATTAGGAGAAATCAGATGTTCTTGCCCTTACAGGACAAGTTTTAAGAGGAGCAGGGTTCAAACATCAGCAAGTTATTCTCAAGGGTCTTAGCAAAATGATTCATTATCTTAGTATGTGTGTGAGAGAGAAAGAGGTTTGTATTTTACTGCCAATTTGGTTAAGCTAAAACTACATTTCCCAGAACCCCCTCTTTGTATGGCTCTAGAAGTGGCCAGAAGCAATATTTACCCAGGCTTTGGATACTGAAGTAAAGCAGGAGACATTACTCTCACTGGGTCTTCAGAGTCTGATCCAGTGAGAGACATACGTGCTTGCAGAGGTACGAGAGCTTGTCCTTGCTCACCCCAGCTCCATGCCCTACTGATTGACAGTGGCTCCAGGTCGTCCACCAGATGTCCAGCTGCAGGAGCCACACAGAGGCAACAGCCTTCCCTAGACTTTCCCCAGGGCCTGCTACATAATTTTCAGGACCTAGTGCAAATGGAAAATACAAGGCTTCTCATTCAAAAAGCAGGAAAAAAGTGCTGTTAAAGGCACTATAAAATATAAAGCTTTTCCTTCCTTCCATGCGCTTTCTTTTGACTGGTCATAGTGTTTCTTAGTTTGCTATTTAATGTTGTTCTAAATAAATAAAAATTTAAGTGACTACCGTACAGTTACTGTTCATCTTTGCAGTATGCAAATGCAAATATAAGAGCATTTAACTAGACTGTGAAATGACACAATATGTATTTCAAAGATCGCATAGACACATGCATTTCAATCTTACCAGAACTGTGGAAACCTGCACAAAATTACTTCACTTCTTGCTATACACACATTCACTACCTTTGGCTTTTTTTTTTTTTTTTTTTTGTCTTTTTCGTGACCGGTACTCAGCCAGTGAGTGCACCGGCCATTCCTATATAGGATCCGAACCTGCAGCGGGAGCGACGCTGCCCTCCCAGCGCCGCACTCTCCCGAGTGCGCCACGGGCTCGGCCCTACCTTTGGCTTATTGATGAGCGAGAAGAACAAAGTATGAGTTGTTGATCTTTCCCTTTCCTTGTATGCCGTAATTTTCAGTGTGACTGGTTGGCCAGTACAGGGAAGTCACCTGCGTAAGAAAAGATATGATAGGGTTCCTTGGTTGTCGGTGTTTCTTAGAACACCTTCTTTCTGGGTTTGAAGCAAGTTCTTGGTTTGCCTGGAGAGTGTGGCCTTTCAGGGCTCTCAGAGGCCCCGATTACAGATGCTCCTCAACTTACAAACCCAAAATACAAACAAACTGAAAATACCCTAAGTCAAAATATGCATTTAATATACTTAACCCACTGAACATCATAGCTTAGCCTAGCCAACCTTAATTGTGCTCAGAACAATTACATTAGCCTACAGTTGGGCAAGATCATCTAACACAAAGGCTATTTTATAATAAAGTGTTGACTATCTCATAGAACTTATTACATTCTATACTGAAGGTGAAGAACAGAGTGGTGTTATGGGTACTTAAAGTTCAGTTTCTACGGAATGAGTATCACTTTCGCCCCATGGGAAAGTCGAAAAATCCTAAGTCGAACCCTTATAAGTCAAGGACCATCTATACTCAGTTGTCGACTATCACACTTACCTTGTGCTGCTCTGAGTCTTGTTCAGCTCCCACACATTGTGGGTCCACTGGAATTCCATGCTCGTGGGCATCGTGAAGGCCGCATGCAAAAGGGGCTGCGGAGCTGCAGACAATACGCATCCTGCGTGCGCCTCTCCTCACGCTGGTCGGAGACTACGCTCTGATCCCCAAGCCCTCCTTTCAGATCCTTCCTTTCCAACTTCTCTCAAGTGTCTGAGGTCTTGTTCCTCTGACAAATCCCTATTCCATCATATTCATCGTGGTTTTGCTTCCTGGATTGAACCCTGACTGACAGAGAGAGTTAAAATAAACGTGGCAACATATTAACAACCAATGAGTCCGGTGAAGCGGATGCAGGTGTCCATTGAACTATTCCTGCAGCTTTTCGGTAGAATTCTTATTTTTCTAAATAAGATTTAAAAAAATAAAAATTTTGAGGAATGAACCCATGAGGGAATGAATGAGTATTGTTGTTAACTAAACACACTCCTATTATACTATTCTTAGATCACTATTTAGTTGACCACGAGCAAAGTGAAAGCACCTCCCTTATGTAGTTCAGAGTCATTTTCTATCTACTTATTCTCCGACTTTGGGGAAGTCCAACCCCATTCTGCTGGATTTTGAGCCAAAATCTCTCTGTGTTGGGGAAAAGATAGTTTTGTGTGCACATGCTGTTGTTCTGATGAAATAGGCTATCGTGCTCCCACCCCAAAGAACTGAAGGTCTGACGTTGTATATCATAGAACCTTTATTATTTTTCCTCTAAATTCTTAGAAACGTACATAACGCCCGTGCTGTAGTTATGACTTCATTTATAGACATTTAAAATGCATCTTCATTTATAAATATTTTACATTTGGTCCATATAACATAATTTTACTAAATAATACTGTAATTTTTTTTAAAACAGGCTCTGTATATAATTTGAATACGTATATATTACATATATTTTTAATATAGAGATAGATTTACTTGGTGTTCTGAGAATAAACCCTTATTGCAAAAAAAAAGCATATATGATAATACAATATTTCCCCCCACCCCGGGGCAAATACTAAAAAAGTTACACATATTCACAGTTCTCACAGTAATTGTACGACACTTAATATTGTGCTCTATAAGGTAGGTTTGGATGGAAATCAGTTAGGGGATTTCTTGCCAAACATCTCACTTAGAATTGCTTACAGACATTAAGTACACTGCATTTGTCTTAGAGAGAGTTGGTCTCAGTTTCACATTGTAGAACGAAGAGAAAGTTGGAAGTCTTCCTGCCCTTATTCTAAAGGAATTCACACACAGATGAGGGGACGGAACCGTGAGCCACAGTGAAGGGTTCCTCTCAGTCTAAACCCTGTCACTTAACAATACGTATGCATTTTGATCATGGATTCACCACTTGGCATTTCGGATGCCTTAGCAATGACACTATTTTACAGATGACCTCAGGAAAAGGTTTGCGATTTCCTACACAGTATCAGATAAGACCCTACATGCCACGTGAGGACGAATGTGCATGTGTGTGCATTTATACGTGTACATATATATTTTTTCTCTACAATAATGTGCTTAATATTCTGAGGGTAATATCTTATTGCAAGAACTGGTATGCTGGTCACTTTCGGATGAGAACGATGAGATTAAAAAACCCACAGTCACAGTTATTTACCATAGTTATTAAGGATTAGTCATAAAACACAGTTTGTGAGCTAATTAGCTAAGGAGCTACAGGGAACAACGTACGATTTGCTACATGGGAACCCATCTTCCTGGCAAATGAGAAACGCTGAGTTACCGGAGCTTGCAAGAAACTGTCTGCACTCAATTTGCCATCAACACCACGGAGCCCAATTCCAGAAAGGAACAAATAACTCTTCCCAATGAAGCAGTTTTAATCTTGGAAGCACATTGCTGGGGGTGCAGGGGGGATTAACACTAGCTCCTCAGTTAGTGGGTTGGGCAGATTTTAGTGGCAGTGAGGAGACTCCTGCTGAGGAATTTCAGGGAAGGTGAGGAGGTGGCAGCCAGGAATCGGGTGGCAGTGAGGGTGACAGTTTAAGAGGGAAATCAAAAGATAACTGGGTCCATCCTGACTCTCAGATGGACCCTTCCTTCACCTCAATTTCCTCTACAACTATTTTGTATTCTGTGAAACTGGGCAGCTCAAGAGAAATTGGAACTCCTGATTACAGAATGTCCCCAGGGGGCCCTGAGCCCCCCTGAGTGGTGATAAAAGGGCAATCAGTTGTGCTTGTGGCAGTTTTCCAGCAAGCAGGGCCTTCTGCCCTGAAGGCTGCTGGGCCAGGTCGGATCAGAATGGCCTGGCGAGGATGGGGCAGGAGCATGGAGCTGCAGTACAAGAGGACACGGCGCAGCCTGCTGGAGGAGCAGCTCCAGGACACTGACTGAGGTCTTTGGGGGTTGTTTTGTCAAGCTGCCTCGGGAAGGAGAAAACCGGAAATGAAAGTCAGAGCTCCACTGGCTCCCTGCTACTCAAGAGCGAGCTCTCCCTGGAAGTCCCCATTGTACCAATGCCCTGTTCACAAGCACAGAACAGTGATCTGATGGAACCGAACTCCTGCAAAGTCCGTGATAACAGTCATGGGTTTCAGCAGTAAGAGAACAGTCAGGTACAGGACTAAAAGCCAGGAGTGTGTGTGGCCTCGCCGTGCCACACTCGCTGGCAGGGTAAAAATGATCTACCACGGCAGTGACAAACACCGGCCGCTTGATGCTTATGGGGCCTGGATTAAAAAGGTCATCAGCCCGCCAGGTGCTGGAAGCCGCTGGGTAGCTTCGCCCTCGTCAGGGCCCACCCAGGGTTGGACTGTCCCCCCCTCCCCTCTCTGCGTGGTGATGGTGTCTGGACTCGCCACTCGAGGTAGGTTGAGACAGAAGGTATCTGCAGACGTCAAGTGGTGGTCGTGTTCAGCCAGGCCGGGGTGAGAGAGTTGGGTCGGCGAGCGGCCCACACCCCTAGATGTAGGCCTCTTTGCTGGCCGAGCTGCCGGCCTGGGGCTGCTCTGGGCCGTTCTCTGGGCGGACAATGTCTTCACTGGGCTGGATCATGACCTGGATGCGCTGTGGGCACCGGGGAGGAAGCCGTCAGGCTTGTCCGGGAAAGGTCGGGCTGGGATGGCGGGGGACTGGCCGCTCCCTCTTCTGCCCTCTCTGCAAGTCTATCCTGTCTTCTCTGCCTTCAAACTACACCCAGACTCCAGCCATAGCCCCTCATCCTCCTCCCCCTGCTGTGCTCCTACCTGGGCTGGGCCGCATGGCCTCTCTCCTGGGTTACAGCAATAACCCCTAACTGGCTCTCTGTTTCCCTTCCTCCCATCACCCCTTTATCCTATTCTCAACACAGCAGCAGTAGTAGGGCTTCTGTGGAAGCCAAAGTCAGATCATGTCCCTCTACTCCTCAGGCCCCAACAAGGGCTCCCATTTCACCAAGTAAAAGCCAAAGTCCTACAGGGCCCTTCACGATCTGGCCCCATCACCTCTCAGGACACAGTGTCCTCCCCTCTCCCTGCTCATGTATCCTCTCCAGCCACACCGGCTTCCTCACTCTCCTCAAATACACCAGGCACGCTCCTGCCTCAGGGCCTTTGCACATGCTGCACCCTCTGTCTGGCACACCCATCCTTTGAGAGAGTCACACTGCTCACTCTCTACCTCCTTAAGTCTTGGCTCAAGTGTTCTGCCTTCTCAGCGAGGACTCGCCCAGCACTCCCTAAACCCCCAACTACTTTGTTTTTCTCCACAGTACCCATCCGCCCTCATGTGTTTTTATTTTGTTAATTATCCATGTTCCTCCACTAGAGTATAAGCTCCATGAGGGTGGGACCTCTGCTCATTCTGCTCATGCTGTGCCCCCAGCACTGACAATAGTGTCTGGCACACAGTAGGTGTCCAGTGCATATTTGCTGAGTGTATGAAGCCCCCACTACCTTCGGTGCACACATCGCCTGCGATCCTGCCCCATCACTAGCACCCTGTCCTCAGGTATGCCTCGCCCTTTCCCACTCACTGCTGGGCTTTGCGCAGGCTCTACTCTTTTCCACAAGTGCACCTCCTTTGTCTCTCTGCCACTCTAAGACCCAACGGCTTTCAGAGGCTCTGCAGCAAATCATGGAAAATGAAAACTCTGGACCTGGACTCAGAAGTCCTGGCTCTGTTAATAACCTGCTGCAAGATTTGGGTGAGCAGCTTCCCAGCTTGGGGTCTCTGTGAAAGGAGGAGGCTGGCCTGGCAACTCCAGGGGCTGCACACAACCGCCCTGTGCCTCAGACCTTAGAGCTCGGCTCTGAGTGGGTCTGGCAGGGGCGTCTTTGGGGGTAATAGGTGGAGAACCACTCATCAGGGTCTTCCAGCTGTGGAAGATTCCCCAGTGAAGTCTTCCAGCCTACACATCCCCATCGATGTCTCCCGTACCTGGGCACTTCCAGCTTGCCTCGCTTCCCCCTTGGATTCCCCTGGGCACCTCCATCCTGCCTCGCTTCACACAAGAACTCAATGCAGTTTAACAAAGGGCTGGTATGGACCTAATATGTGATGGTAGCCTCTGCTGGAGGCTTCATCTCTCCCTGAGCATAAGGCCACATTTTCTCTATGTCAAACCCACAAAGGAGGTCTAGGGTAGATCTGACCCCACTCTTCACCTGCTCCTAACCCCTGGAGACTCCCCATTGTCTTCAGGAGGATTAAATGCAAAGTTCTTGTCCTGATTTTCAAAGCCCTTCACGATCAGGCCTGACCTTCTCACACCCCCAAATCATCTCTTATCACACTCCCTCCCCACGCTAGCCTCCAGCCACACTGATCTCCCTTCCTTCACCAAATGCAGTTTATAACCCTGGACCTTTGCACATGTTTTCCATGCTCTCCTCCCTTTCCCCTTCTGGGAACATTCTTTCTGCTTCTACTTTTAAGTGTGATTTACCCTCAGGCCTCTCCTTGGCTAGCCCCTCTTGCAGGAAGCCTTCCCCAATCCTCCTCAACCCAGGCAGGGCTAAGGCAGGACTGTCTGCTCCCATATCCCTGGTTTGTCCCAAACACGGTGCCTCTGCCACTCTATTGTCATTGGCTATTGACTTGTCTCTCTCCCCAACTAGACTGTGAGCTCCACAAGGGTGCAGCAGGGGAAGGGGACTAGTCATTCAAAGGGCGAGAAAGGGCTTACCTGCTTCAGGGAGCCCTTTAAGGTAAGGAACATGTAGGCCATGTACCCGGGGATGAGGACCATGGAAGACAGGGCCATGAGCCAGCCCACACCCTGGCCCCACTTGGGGAACACGTAGCTTCCCATGGTGAGAGGAGTCATCTGCACAGCACTGAAAATGAATACGCCCTGGGGAGGGTGGAGAGGGAGCAGTGAGTCACCCAGATGGGACAACCAAGGCCCCTCCCTAGACCCTGAAAACAATAGGTCCACTGCCCTCCTCTCTGCCTGGATCTGGAGGCTGACCCTTACAAGGGCCTAGTGCCTTTGGAATCCTGCATCCAAGGCCACTGCCAGTACCTAAGGCAACTCTATACATAACAGAAAAAGATACCCTCTCTGGGAAGATTCGTAGGAAAGGTGTCCCCTCCAGGGGGACCAATTAGAAAGGGGCACCCTCCCTCCAGGGGAGCCAGCTCAAGAAGCAGGACAAGAGCTGCACGTCAACCCCTAGTCTGCCAGCTGCTGGTGCCTTATGCAGCGCACAACAGGTGCAGCAGCCCAGCCCCCACCTCAGCTCCCCCTTGCGGGAGGGCGCTGACAATGAGGCCTCCGAGTGCCAAGAGCTTGGACTTCGGAACCAGCGAACTGGCTTTACCCCCAGCACTAAGCAGCTGGGTGACACTGGCTGGGTGGGTCCCGGGTTCCTCAGTGGTAAAGAGGGCCAGTGATGCCTGTTTCGCTGGGGTTTGTGACGATGATGCGATGTGTCTGCTACCGGGCAGGGCACAGAGTAGACGCTCAACCAGGGGTAGGGAGTAGTGTTATTCAACAGGGGTCCTGGGTACCTCTTCCGCCTGCCTTTGCCTCCAGAAGTTTCTCCCTGGAACTGGGTTGCCCAGGGACTGGTCTAGCCTCATCCTAACAGGGCTGGTCAAGCCTTGTTCTTACCGCCACAATGATTGGGGTGAAGAAGGACCAGCAGAGTTTCCACCAGATGCAGGGCCTGGAGCCAACCATCTCCTGGATATTGTCATAGAATCGGTTGACACCTGTGACATTCAGAGCAAGAGCAGGAGGGATGGGTGAGCTGTGGGGACTGCAGGTTCCAAGCACCTTTCTACAAGTTTCTTGCAGCGTGACCATGGACAAGTCACCTAACCTCTCTGACCCTCAGTTTCCTTGTCTGTAACATGGGACTAATGCTCCAGGGGTCCTCATTATCTAAGTATTTTTCAATAGCCCAATCCCCACAGCAAGTGGGTTGTGTAGGAAAGCAAGTCACCTTAATGTGAAGATAGCTACCAACAAAAGGACACTTACAAAATGTGTCTCCACCCTGTGTCCCTCCCACTCAACATCTACCCCAGCCATCTCTTCAAAGGCTTTGCTGGGCAGGGACAGTTATATTCCTTGATGGTCTGATGCTATACAAATTGGCGGTAGATTGCAGAGAAGAACTTTTGCAAAGCTCGCAAAAAAGAAAAATCTCAAGCCCTCAGGATGTCTTGAAGTTCACCAGACTGGCATTGGGCACTGCTCGAATTACAAGCAAAGTCACGGACCAGTGAGGATGTGACCATGTTAGACCAGTTAGTGGGAGAGGACGGGACAAGGACAAAGGGATGAGGTGGCAAGTACTGCAGAGAAGATACACGCTGTGGTATAATCGCAATTTGTGGTATTGGACACGCTGTCAGTATAGATCTGGCCATCACATCTTGGGCACAAGTTGTGACAATCAGCTTTGTGCTCCATGAGTATTCATAACCAATTAAAAAAAAAAGAAGATACACAGAATGTCACGTTGCTCTCAGAACATGTGGTCTTCCTGTGACAATCAACCGTGCAGGGAAGGATGTCCTTTTGACTATCATACAGTTGGCTTGAGAAACTTAGGCCACAAAGATAAATAAAATCAATGTTTTATTAGTTATTTGTTTTTAGATAGTGCATACTTTTAATTATAGCCTAGCTGTTTTTAAATATATAACTTTAAAACTGTTTTTATAGTTTTGGTTTCCCTTTTCTAGATAAAAATCTCAGACAAACCTTTTTATCCCAACATTGATGAAAACATGTTAGCTCCTGTTTTAAATGAATCTAATTGCTCTTATATCTTTTAAACCTGCAGGACTCCTGTGCTAACCTCAATGAACTGTTGTGAAGACTAAATAAATTGATGCAGGCAAAGGGACTGGTGTGTAAGTTGTATTTGTCGAATGATGACTGAAGAAAGGAAGGAACGAATAAATGAATGAATAAGGGAGGAGGGGTTGATACTTACCATAAAACCAGGAAATGGAGACACATTCGAAGAACACGAGAAACAGCAGGCTCATGCCACTGGCAGAATAGTAATCGAAAAGTTTGAAGACATAAATGCCCCCCTGCAAGAGGAGAAGAGGTGAGAACAGGCCGACATTCCCTCAGGGCTTGGTGCGTTCAGCTCACAGATGACATGGGCTTTGGAGTCTGATGAGGCTGGGATCAGGCCACACGCAGCAAGAAGGCTTAAGGGTAGATTAGAGGAAGTTCTGAAGGCCTTGGGAACATGCAAGGACACAGGCATTGATTCGCTGGGAAATTCTCCCAAAAAATGTCTGGGTGGCAGAGGGAAACACCCCACTTCAGGTAAGGCTGGAGGGCAGAAGGAGGCCATCTTTCCAAAACATGAAACAGCCACATCTCTCCCCTACTTAGAACCTTCCATGGCTTAAGTGAGATAATAATATAACACATAAATAAGCAGAGAGATGTAAGATAAAGTAAAATCAAATCCTGCAGGTCTGACTCTTTATCTCCCACCATCTCCCCACTCCCTTGGCCTCTGCCACAATGACCTCCATTCTGTCTTTCAAATGTGCCAAGCCCATTTCTGCCCCAGGGCCTTTGCACCTGCTATGCTGTCTTCCCCTACATCTTCCTCTGGCTGGCTCTTCCTCACCATTTAAGTCCCTGCTCAATTGTCATTTCCTTAGTGAGATCTCCCCTGACTACCTTGTCTGAGGTAGAGTCCCTCCCACCCCCACTGGTCATTCTCTAGCCGACTCTCTGTTCTTCATGGCACTTAATACTCTCTGAAATCTAATTTGTATGTTAATCTTGTCCACCAAAATGTAAGCTCCAAGAGAGCTTCTACGGTGTCATGTTAATTACTGAATTTCCAGGGTCATGCCAGGCCCATAGTAGGTGTTCAACAGCTATGAATGAAGGAAGGAATTAATGAACACTAACTCTGTATCAGAACTGTATTTGGATTCGGAAGTCGTTTTGTGGATCATAAATCAGACCCTCAGGGCTGAGCTCCTGTCTTTAGAGCCATTTATATTTATCATACAATTCATCGGTTATGTATGTGTCTTCTGACTAGACTCAGAAGGTCTTGAGTGCAGAGAGCATTTCTCATTAATATCAACACAAAAAGAAAAGTGGGAATGAAAGAAAGCTTTGGGCAGTGTCAACTTCAAAGGCTCAACTCCAATTTGACTCTCTGGCTTTCTGTGAGCTTTTCAAAACTCACCTCCTGCATCTCCTCCTCCAGGAAGCAGTCCCTGGCCCCCAGACTGGTTAGGTGCTGCATTTACTAGTTCTGTCCTATACTTCCTAGCTCAGTGTTTGTGTCTCCCACCAGCCTGTGAGCCACTGGAGGGCAGGAACCCTGTCTGATTCATTGCTGTGTGCCCTGGGCTTGACAGAGAGATGGTGCTCAATGACAGGATGAAAGATGGAATATGACAGGGCTGGGGGAAGGAGGTACTGGGAGTGGCCATGGCACAGGGCCAGGGTGTGCCAGGTGCCCACTGAGCCTACCTGGGTGATGTTAGAGAGGCCGATCAGGTAGGACACGATGCAGACGGCGGCTATGAAGAGCTCCCTGCGGTTGCGGAGGAGTCTGGGGTACTCATCCACCAGGGCCGTGATGAAGCCCTCCACAGTGCAGAACTGAAGGGAAGACAGGAGGCTCAGCAGCAGTGGGACAGCAGGGCCAGGAGAACCCCGGGACCCAGACTGATTCTGCCTGACTCACTCTGTGACCTCAGGAGAGTCCCTTCCCGCTGGGCATCAGTTTCCCCTTCTGGAAAATGGAGAACTTGGCTAAGTTGTTTCCTGAAGTTGCATGCAATGGAACATTCTAAGGATCTGAAATTCTTAGTCATCTTCCTGGGGGTCTAAGAGTGGCCTCCTCTCTCTGTTTGCTCCTGGACTGAGAAGGCTGGGGGTGGGGGGCCCTCAAGGTGTCAGGGGGTGCCCTCACCTGGCTGTCAATGCCCAACATCAGCAGCATCGAGAAGAAGAGGACGGCCCAGAGGGGAGAGATGGGCAGCTGGGTCACTGCCTCTGGGTACGCCAGGAAGGCCAGCCCAGGGCCTGTGGAGGGAAATGCAAAGAAGAAGAAAAGCAGGTACTAAGCACCTACAGCATACCCAGCACACCACTCGCTTTCTAAGTCTTGTTTCATTTCGTCTTCAGAGTAACCTTTTGAGAGTGTTGTCACCCCGTTTTCCATATGAGGAAATGGGGTGGGGGACAAGAAGACAAGTGAAGAGCTGTGCCCATTGTCCAGATGAGGGACTGCAGCGGCCTGGCCAGAGGTAGACACAGTGCAGGTGTAGAAGGTGGCCAGATGGAGAGAGACAAGAGCAGAAGGGCAGGCCCTGGTACTGGCTGGCTTGCAGGGTGAGGGAAGAACCCTGGATGATGCCGAGGTTTCTGGCCTAGACACTGGATGGTGGAACCCTTCCTGTGATGGGGAGCCCAGGGAAGAGAAGGCTGGGGGAGGTCTGTCTGGGACATGGTGTGTTTGAGTGTCTGGTGGGGTTGCTTAAGAGATCAGGGAAAACCTTGGAATGAGAAGGAGAATGTAACCTCCCTGGGTTTGGCTCTGGATGTGGGTGGGGTGGTGGTGGTGGTGGTGGCTGGGAATTCTAGAGAAATGAGATTCTTTCAGGGCAGAGAACGTTTCTTTCCACATGGCCAGCCCAGTTCTCCAGGGGACGAGTCAAGTCACCTCCCTGAGCCTCAGGGTCCTGTGCCGTGCACATCTGGCTGAGCAGGGAAGGGGGTGGGGTTGCCTGGGGCTGTCCTCTGGCCCTGTGGCATTGATGATGGTGTGGTGAGCAGAGTGGGCACTGACGACTTGGTGAGAGCATTTCTGGAGCTAGGAAAAAAGCTCGGATTTGGGGGACTTTGTATCATGGTGCTGAACATGTCTGAGGTGGACCAAAGTTTACACCTCAGGGGCAGGAGTGGGTCTTCTCCCCCTGAAAGTCCAGGATTGTTCTGGATGTGCCAGTACGGCCAAGAGACTAAGAACCCAGGCTTTGGAGTCCACCAGACCTGGGCTCAAACTCCAGATCCACAACGTTTCTGTCCCTTTCAAGTCCCTGACCTTGGGCAGGTGACTTTGGTGAGCCTCAGTTTCTTCATCTATGAAATGGGGATAACAAAAGCATCTATCGCATAGCATTGGAAAGGCTCGGGGTACCGTCCATATAAACCGCTCAGTGCATTGCCTGGCACGGAGTGACCACTCAATGCCAGTGAGCCACGGTGGTGGTGAAGATGACCACAAACGCCAACGTGGTTGGCTCCTCCCTGCCCAGGAGCCCGGGCCGTCCATGGAGCTGCGCTGACCTGAGGCTGCCACATCAGCAATGGACCTCTTGGTGACATGAGCCATGAAGCCCACGATGGAGAAGATGACGAATCCTGCGAACATGCTGGTGCAGGAATTGATGCAGCAGACGATGATGGAGTCCCTGAAACGAGGAAGAGGCGGGGTCAGGGGGCGGGGCTGGCAGGAAGGTGTCGCTATGACGTGCGTGGCTATCAAGGGGCGGAGCTACAGGGCAGGCGTGGTCCCCGAAGGGCAGGTCCCAGGAACAAGCCAGGAGAGGGCGCAGCCAGAAGAATCGGGCTGGAAAATGTTACCATAAGAGATTGGCTCAGAGAGGGGTTGAGCGGAAAGCCAAAGACAGACCGAACAGAATGAGTGAGGCCAGGGGGCGTGGCCGGGCGGGGCGTGGCCGGGAGGAAGGGCCTCCAGCAGCCTCCTCTCGCACCTGTAGACGTTGTTGTGGAAAGAGTTGTAGCTCCCGAGAGCGATCAGGGATCCCAGGCCCAGCCCGTAGGAGAAGAAGATCTGGGTAGCCGCATCCAGCCACACCTAGAGGCAGAATTACCAAAACTGTCAAAGTGGTAATCACAGCAGGTATCGCATAGCGTTGGGAGGTTGTGCGTTCCCCAAGGCCTTTTATCTGTGCTAACCAGCTCTACCTGGCAAGACCCCCAGTTTACACGTGAGGCTCAGAGAGGCGCAATGCCCTGTCCTGAAGCTGGTCCGCGGCGGCGCAGGCCTCGGGCTCGCTCTGAACCTGGGCGGCGCCCTCCAGGCTCACCTCGGAGTCCGACAGCTTGCGGAAGTTGGGCGTGATGTAGAACAGGATGCCCTCCCGGGCCCCGGGCAGCGTCACTCCACGGAAGAACAGGATGATCAGCATGATGTAGGGATAGGTGGCCGAGAAGTAGACCACCTGCGAGCAAGGTGGGAGACAGAGTCACGCCCCTCCAGTGTGCCTGTGCCCCGGCTCCCCGCTTCACCTACACCCACACCTGTCGTGGCTCTGCGCTTCGTTCCTGGCCTTCTTCCTCCTGGAAACCTTCCTGGACTCCTAGCCTGCTCTGCTTGGCCACTTTTCTGAAGCCCCTTTTTGGAGTTTGAACCAACCAGCTCGGCACCTGGTTTTTCCCTTCCCCTGTCCCCTCCAATTTTGTGATTTCTAAATTATCCAAGTGATACACGTGGTGACAGGAAAATTTTAAAATTACACATGAACACACATGCACAATGTTCCCTTCAACGGCCCCTGGAATGAAAGTTACATGAGGGACAGGGCTTGTGTTGTTCACACCTACAGTTCTCTGAATAGCTAGAACAGTCCATGGTAAATAGTAGAAATTCAATAAATGTCTGACAAATACAAAAATGCATGTATGTTAACATTTTAATGTTCTTTTAAGACTCTGAGTACACGATCCTATTTTCATACAAAATGAGGCTTAAATCATGTACTTGCCTTTTAATTGAACATGTTTAAAGTTATAAAACACACAGTAATACAGTTTTGTTTCCTGTTTTGTTTACTAAACATTGTTTTATTGTCTCTTGAACAATGTGATTCTTTCATTACACAAAATAGTCCCTCAGGAGGTCCCACCATCCTTTTCCAAGTTTTCATTACTATTATCCATTTACATTACTTTCAATTATATGTGAATCTGAATACTCCATTGAACACCCTTGTATATAAATCTTTATCTATAAAATTATTGTACCACTCCTGGGAAAATTTCTGGAAGTGAAATTGCTGAGTAAAAAGGAATAAACTTCTCAAGAGCTTTTGATCCCTATTGCCTAAGTGCCTTCTAGAAATGGAGCTTCACCCAGCATTACAGAGAGTGCCTTTCTCGAACGGTGCCGGCCCTTAGTATCATCACTGAAAACATTTTTTTTTTTTTGACAAATTGATCATCAAAAGGCTGATATTTTCTGAAATCACATTTCTTTGCTCACTGGGGTAGAAGAACAATTTTCAAGTTTAGGGACCTTTGTATCTCAGAGTCTGATGTGACACTATTTCCTGGTCAGCATGGACTGTTCTGTGGGTTAGCTTCATCTCCCTGATTTGGCTCTGAGATTCTTTAGGATTAGGAAAGGCAGCATGATCCACTAGAAAAACCACCGTAATGGAATTAGGCAAAGAGGATTCAAAATCATCTGCGTCACCCATAGGCTTTGTGACTCTGGTTCGATTTCTTATCCTCTCTGTGCCTCACTTTCTTTTGTCAGAAAAATGTGTATAATTACCTTTGCTACTTAGAAAGATCAGTTGTGTGAGGACATACAACATGCTTAATATATGTTGCCTAGGTTTTGTATTTCCCTGTGTCTCCCATGTTCAGCATGGAGCCAGGCACACAGCAGGTGTCCAATAAATGCTTGTTGATAGACTGGTTTACACGATCAAAAGATGCAGTGAAAAGGGCCCTACACTCTGTCCCCAAGAAATGGTAAGTCTTCTAATACAGCAGTAACTCTAGATACCACCGCAGAATGATTATAATCAATACCATGTATTGAGTGCCTACTATGTGCTATGCATATGCTAAGCATTCTACATGAATTGCTCCCCTCAGTCTTGGTGGCAACCCTGTAAGGTACTTTTATTGTGAGCATTTAACAGATGATGAGAATGAAGCTCAGAAAGGTGAGATGATTTGCCCAAGTGCACACAACTAGGAACCAGGGACTGAGGTTCCAACTCTCTTTCAAAGCCCTTGAGCCCTACACTTCTCTGCCTGGGAGATACCTGTGCTCTCCTCCTGTCTCTCTGCTCCTCAGGACAGATCAGAGATGTTTTGACATCAACCTTGGATCTGAGAACCCAGTGGTTCTCTTGGATCTGAGAACCCAAAGTTCCCACCAGACTGGAATAGGATAGCTTTTCATCAGCTCTGTCCAAGCCCAAGTGTGGAATTTGTTAAGGTTCTGTTTTGTTTGTTTCCACTACCTCTTCTGGAACTGTGCATCAGCTTCTTGGGTAGTTCTGACCTCTTGCCCCAGCCTTATTCAGTTTAAATCCCTTCTCTGCCCTTTACTTCTGTAATACCTCAGACAATACATTTGCTGAGTCTCCTTCAGGCCAGAGCTAATGAGACACTCTGACATCATCTGTCTCCAAACACGTGGGGTGGGGCTTCAAAGGGGGAAAAGGTGGGGGTGAAGCCAGTTCCCCTCCTCCCAGTTTGATCAGTCAGTTCCCAGATGTCCCCAGGCTGCACACCCCAGCTTGGCATTGCTAGGCACTTGCATAATAAAAACAAAATAGTACCAACTCCCCTGGATAGGTGCTGAGTGCTTTACAGAATCACCATCTCATCTTATCATAACAAACCAACAGATGATCATAATCATTAGTCCCATTTTACACAGGAGGAAACTGAGTTTCAGAAAGGCAAAGTGACTTGCCAAGGTTACATAGTCAGTAAATGGCCCAGTTGGGATCTGAACTCAGGACTGTCAGAATACAGAGCCTGAGTATGTAACCATTAATCTATCCATCTCTGTTGTTCCTCAGGAGTGGGGATGTGACATTTTCATGTCTGGATACCATGCACCGAGAACAAGACTTGGCACAGGGTAGGTGCTCGGGAAAGTTTGTTCAGTGGCCTTGAGCAACACTCGCCTTCTGTTCTGTGATGGCTCTATCAGGCTCAGTGGGATCTCTTGGGACTTGCCCTGAGCCTGTACTGTGCTATACGACTGACTAGCATCATTGCCCTGAATCCTCACAACCATCCTGGAAGGTAGGTAATGTTAGTATTCCCATCTTACAGGAAAGGAAACCGAGGCACAGAGAGCTGAAGGGATCTGCTTAACTCAGGGTTGGATGGGGTTCCTGGGCAATGCAGACTCTTTGCCCAGAGCAGAGATCCCTTTGTAGACCTGTCCCTTTCAGTTCCCCTCCTGTCCCCACTGTGCATATACACTCCTTACCTTTCCAGTCCAGCCAACACCCTTCCAGATACAGAAATACACAAGGATCCAGGCGATGGCCAGGGTGATGGCCAGCGGCCAGCGGATCTGACCTGGCTTATCCAGCCCGTCTGTCATCTGGTGCATGTTGCGCCTGGTTGAACAGTGGAGCAGGGAGAAAGTCACATGGGGTTGGTGGGAGCTGGAGTGACCTGCAGGTGCCCAGGGCATGGAGGTGGATGGCCTCCTCCCCTGTGATTGTGCTGACACCGT
Organism: Cynocephalus volans; assembly: GCF_027409185.1. Taxonomy (NCBI): domain Eukaryota; kingdom Metazoa; phylum Chordata; class Mammalia; order Dermoptera; family Cynocephalidae; genus Cynocephalus; species Cynocephalus volans. The sequence goes on along the minus strand of NC_084470.1, from coordinate 93,114,462 downwards.
GATCAGTGTAATTCAAGAGGTGGAAGGGGACTGTGAGGCCCATGATACCACTAGAAAGTGCTGTTTGGTCAAGAGATTACACAGAGCAGGACCTGCTGCCAGTGCCTCAGTTCAGCCACCATAATTGCTCACCTGCACAGCTGCGGCCGCCTCCTAGTGGGACCCAGCCCTCACTTTTGCCCTGTCCCCATTGCTGCCCCAGGGATCTTTCTAAATTTCAAGTCTGATCATGTGACTGCCCTGCTTAACATCCTGCAGTGAATAGCTCCCTTTCTCCTGTTGAAGCCCAAACTCCCTGCTGACCTTTCAAGGCCTCCATTGAGCTGGCCCCTGCTGGTCTCTTGAGTCCCATGCTCCACAGCCCCCCACACTCTCCCCAGCTCCTTTCCTGCTCTCACCAGCCTCCAAGCCTCACACCTGCTCTTCCTCTGCTGACTCCTGCCTTTCCTATACTGTGTTTCACCTTTAGATGCCACTCCTCAGCAGGGCCGGTCCAGGTGCCTCCTTGGGCTCCCATGGCTTCCTGGGCTCCCCTTCTCTCAGCACTGGTCCCCTGGTGCTGCCGTCGCCTCTTTGCCATGTCTCTAATCACCCTGGCACACATGCAGTAGGTGCTCAGGAAATGTTTTTTGAATCAGTGGTTGAATAAGTAGTCTAACATGTGTGAGAGCTGCATGTGGGAGACGCCGGAAATCAGAACCAATGGGAGAAGAATTTGGTTCTTATTTGTAAGAAAACAGCCTAGCCAAGGCCACTGCATCACCATGAGATTGGCTTCACTTGTCCTGACCCCTCTTGAGAACAGCTCCTCCTGGAAGCTTATCCAAGGTGCACTGGAACCTTCTCGGTTGCTTGCAGACCCTTCCAAGCTGCCCAGCACAGATGTTTCCTTCATGCCAAAGACATTTGGGCCCAGTACCTCATTTCGTCAGATCAGCGCCCCCAACACACATCTTCTACGAAGCACCCCCTTGAAGATACGGCCAGCACGGCCTTCACTATGGCCAGAGTGTGTGTGTGCGTTTATGCCAAGTGACTCTGGGTTTATAAGTAGATTGGGCTGGTTTTCAGGATGAATCAGGACATTGCTGGCCTCTCTGGGCGATTCTTCTTGGCTATGCTGGTTCTCTGTCTGCCCCTCTGGACCCACTCTCCACCCTTCTCTACCCTGCGCTGGCCCCAGGAGTCTGACTGCTACGGCACCGGGTCCCTTGTCCTCTGGCTTGCACTGAGTTTGACCAATGAGAGGCACTCGCTGGAGATGAGAGGGCAGGAGGTGAGAGGCGTCTTCTCATGCTAGACATATCCTGTGTCTTGTGGGCCCTTCCTCAGTCCAGCTCTCTCTGGGGAGCAAAGGACTCGACCTGCCTTGAGGCTCCCTTAACCCGGCCCACATCTCCACAAACAGTCCCTTTATCACACTCTTCCACTACCTTTTCAAGGGTGTCTGTCTCTGCCGGGCTCTGGCTGACATGTCCTCCCCCTCACCGCCCCCCATAGACAGGTCATACTCACTCCCAGAACTCCACCACGGCGCTGGTCATGTTGGTGGTGTTGACCATGCTGTAGTTGGAGAAGCAACGGTCTGTGTTCCAGGGGTTGTCACACTGTTTCCATGGCAACGTCTACAAGGACACAGTCGCACAGACAAACCCCACTAAGCACGCAGGGGCTGGCAAAAGTGGTCTCAGCTCACCCTCTCCACCCTCATGGTCCCCCCCGCAAGCCGCCTCACAGTCATGATCTCACGGCCCCTCCCCAAGAGCTCTGGGAGGCAGAGCTCCAGACAGGCCTTGTGAGTCCCGCTTTAGAGATGAGAGAGAGGCAGCAAATGGCTCGAGATCACACAGCTACGAAGTGTCCGAGCTAAAAGTTGAACCTTAATCTGTTCACTTCGAGAGCCAGCCTTCCAAGCTGGACCATAATGTCTCTAGTGTCTACCCTGCAGCCACTTCCCAGCTATGCGACCTTGGGCAAGAGACTCCCCATCTGACTCTCTGCACGACAATGATAACAGCAAACACTCCAGCACTCATTCCATGCCACATATGGTCCCAAGCACTTTACATGAATCTGCTCCTTAATCCTCACAACAACCCTATGAGGAGTTGTTATGAGGATTTTAAAGTTGTTTCACTTTTATTTCTTCTATTTTTTTTATTGTGGTAAAATACATATAGCATAAAATATATGATCCTGACCATTTTTAAGTGCACAGTCTAGTGGCATTAAGTATATTCATAATGCTGTGCAGCCATCATCCCCACCCATCCCTCTCTCTTTCATTTTGCAAAACTGAAACTCTGCCCCCATTAAACAATAGCTCCCCCTTTCCGCTCCCCCCCGCCCTTGGCAACCACCACTCTACTTTCTGTCTCTATAAATTTGACCATTCTAGGAACCTCATATGTGTATAAGTGGAATCATCCAGTATTTTTGTCTTTTTGTGACTGGATTATTTCATTTAGCATAATGTCCTCAAGGTTCTTCCATGTTGCAGCAAGTATCAGAATTTCCTTCCTTTTTAAGGCTGAATAATATTCCATTATCTGTATATACCACATTTATTTTGCTTATTCATTCATACATAAATGCACAGTTGGGTTCCTCCCATATTTAAGCTATAATGCTGCCGTGAACATGGGTGTGCAAATATCTCTTTGAGACCCTTCTTTCAGTCTTTGGGTCTTTATCCAGAAGTGAAATTGCTGGATCATAAGTAATGCCATTTTTAATTTTTTGAGGAATTGAGGGGGTTTCGCTTTTATTCCCATTTTATAAAAGAGGGCACTAACACTCAGAGAGGTTAAGTCTGTTTCCTGAAGTCGCACAGTTGGCAAATAGTAGTGTCAGGATTGAAACCCAGCCATCTGGGCTCATAGAAAATGGGCTAACAATACCCACCTTCGAGGGGAGTCATGAGGATTAGATTATAGCCCACGTGAAGTGCCTGGCCCAGAGAAGGTGCTCAATTCACAGTGCTACTACCATGGAGACAAGGGCTACTGAAGACAGACTGTGTCACCCACTCCCTGGAAGAAGGGCCCTGTCAGCAGAATGGCAGTCCCATGGACAGAGGGTGGGCTTGGGCACTCACCGTGGTGAAGGAATTGTACAGGTAGTAGATGGCCCAGGAGATAATGACAATGTAGTAGATGTTCAGCCAGAAGGACAGCACAGCAGCAGCAAGGCCCACGCCTGGGAGTGGAACAACTGTCACCACATCCATTTAACACAGTCATAACAGCAGCTTCCCTGCTGTGCCCCACAGTGTCAAAGACCTTACTGACCCTGAAGACAGGCATTACTGAGGACAACGAGACTGAGAGGCAGTGACTTGCCGAAGGTCACATACCTCTGGCAAGCGAGGAAGCCAGGACTTGGGTTGGGGCCCAGTATAGGCTGCGGCGGGTGCGGCCGGGGTCTCAGCCTACTAGGCAAGGTGGCCCCACGCCTTGGTCAGTAAGTGTGATTCTCCATGCGTCCACCTGAGTGCCTGGCAGGCACTGAGTGCGGAAGCAAAGAAAATCACACCGAGCCCTTGTTGGGGAAATGAGCTAACAGGACAGGGCAGGCTGGCATGCAGAGGTCTCTGGATTGGGTCCTTCCTCTCCCCTTCACACCCTACTTTCTGACCAATGTGGCCACATGTCACCAGGCCTCTTGCTATGGCCTCCAAGCCTCCAATCTGCTCAGACATGAACCAAGCGGCTCCCTCTCTCCAGAGGGGCTGGGTGTTTGGAAACTCCAGCTTCACACAGTTCTGTGGGTGGGAGTACTGCCACGACCCCAGGGCCCCACTCTGCAGACTTACCTTTGAACATGGGGGCCAGCTTCCACACCCCCAGGCCCCCAATGGACGTGTACTGACCCAGGGAGCACTCCAGCAGGAAAAGTGGGACCCCCGCAAAGATGAGTGTCAGGAAGTAGGGAATCAGGAAGGCCCCTGTGGGGTTGAGAAGACAGATGCTCATGGCCCCAAGGCTTTGGAGAAACCCCCTGTCATGGTTCTGGGTTCCTATCCAGGATTTCCTTACATCCTGTCTCCAAAGCAACACCCAGTGCCAAACTGAGTCCTCAGGGCATACTTTGCTCAAAATACATCCCTGTACTTGCAGAATGAATAAATGAACCTTTTGGAGTCATTTACAGAGGACAATCGTCCTTTAGGAATCTTTTGATAAGGGGGCAAGAATCAAGAAGTGGGCCTGGTACTTCCTTTGGAGTCTTTAGGGGGCCTTTTCCCCTAAAGTTGCCCCAGGAAATGCCTACGTGGGATGCTCTCCGTGGGGTCCAGACCCAGCCAGCCGGGAGGCCACCGGGCCATCACCTACCTCCGCCATTTTTCCCGCAGAGATAGGGGAACCTCCAGACATTGCCCAGGCCAATGGCATAGCCCACACAGGACATGAGGAAGTCGAAGCGGCCCTTCCACGTGTCCCGGTCGGGAAGGTCCGCCGCTTTCTTCTGCACTTTGACCACCAGGGTTTTGGGCTTGTCATTGGCCACAGGAGCCTCGCTGACCTCAGTGGAGATCTGCCCATCGGCCACCTTGCTGCCGTTGGTTGCCATGTCTCGGAGTTTGGACGCAGGTGTCCTGGCAGATGGACGTGCGATGTCAGCCCCGGTCCACGTGGACAGCAGTTTTGCGGCTCAAGGTCACCCTAGGAGGAAAGGGATGGGGTTACAGGACAGAAAGTTAACAGAACCCTGGAGCTGCCTTGCCCCCAAATAACAGAAATAAAATAACCTACAAACAACGAGGGGCTGGAGAACTCTCTTGTAAGCCCTCTTTCTCCCACTAGCCCCTGCCCTGGAGGAAGAAAGGTGCCCCTCCCTTGCAAAGACAGGGTATGAGGACGAGGTGGTCTGTCAACGTCTCCTGGACTAGCTTCCCTTCTGGCCATCTGTGTCACATGCCCTCTGTTATGTGTCCTGATCAGAGGAGAAACCTGAGGCTAACAAACTCCCAAACAGAAATATTGTTTAATGATAAAATTCCTGCGTTTGCCTCCAAGGGTGCAATTAGGAGATTTGTCAAACCCTAGACCATAGTAGCCACAGCCAGGGTAAGCAACGGAGGAGCTCAGCCTGGGGCTGAGCAGGGAGGTGTCCGGGCTGCAGGTGGGGGTGGAGGTGTTTATGAACTCAGATCAAAGTCCACTTGACCACTTTCAAACTGTGTGGCTTTGAGTAAATTAACCTCTGAGCCTCACTCTCCCTCTCTTTTACAATGAGGGTGACAATATCACCTTCCTCACTGGGTTGTTGGGAAGCTCTGAATCTGTACCCTTAACAGACTCAGAAGAAGGAGATCACTATGCCAGCAGCCCAGCCCTGGCCCCCCCGTGGAAGAAAGACTGCTGGCTTAGGTGACCTTTTTTGGCCTTCAGTTCCCCCAAGATGTTCGACCGACACTCTGTGCCCTTCTTACCTCTGTAGTTCCTGAGGCAGCGTGGGTTACAGAAGTGTATAAAGTTGGACTCAGACCAGTCTTGGTTTCAAATCTCTAGTCTCCTTTTTACTAGCTGAGTACTACTACTAAGTACTACTCCTGATTGCTCTGAGTCTCAGTTTCCCCAACTATAAAATGAGGGCAATCCTTTCTGACTTGTAAAGTTGTGGCAAAAATTAGCTTTAATGGCTGTCAAAGTGCTTTTCACCTGCCTGGTGGAGAGCAAGCACTGCATACATGGTTGTTGTTATTACTGTGGGTGTTGACGTTACCTGATGATCTTCTGTGGTGGGCAGCTCCAAAAAGGCTCCCTCTGCCACCCCTGGGGGAGAGCCTGCAAAGCAGAGAAGAGGAGGAGAAGAGCAACGGTGAGCCAGCAGATGGGGGCTGGTCAGTAGTTCAGGGCAGAGGGCAGCGGGGGTGCAGGAAGCCTGCCGGAGTGACGGGGTTGTACACGTGTCCTGCAGAGTGTCCCCAGCCAGGGTGACCACAGCAAGTCCATGCAGTATGGTGCTGGCCCACGGGTGCTGGAAACATGCAGGAGTGGGGCCCCCTGCCCTGGGGACAGCTGTGGGGTGGGCATGAGGCCAATGTGAGGAAGACATTCCATAATTTTAACAGAAGGAAAAGAGAAATCAACAGAGGGGCTGCAGCTTCTCAGTGCCCCACTGGGAGCCAATGAATGCAGCTGACATTTTTCTCCGTCCTCCATTCAAATGCGCAGAAATGTTACAGAAGACCATGGTAGAACATGGGAAAGAGCACCTTGTTTTTGTGGACTGAGAAAAGCGGGTTTTGAAACAGTTTATTTAGAATGATCCTATTAGACGCCCCCCCCCCCAAATCTGTTCATTAAAAAAACAAAACATTACCAGAAGGATATATCCAAAGAGGTTAACAGTGATTTGTGGATGAGTGATTTTTTTTCTTCTTTGCGCTTTAAAAAAATTTCTGCAGTGTTCTACAAAAGTAGTTTACATTAATAAAATAACAAAATAAACTTATGGAACCCTCGGAGCCAACTGGCACACACAGCACTGGCCTGTGGATTCTCAGATGCATCAGTTGAGCCAAAGCACGTGCAGTGTGAGCCCTGCCCCGCCCTACGCAGCCTCCCCGCCTCAGCTCCGCCCCGCTGGGGGCCCCAGTCTGCTGTGCACTCGCCCTCCAGCCCCGTACATGCGGTCCCCATTACCAAGCACCACTGTCTCCTCCTAGAGTTCATGTGGAGCCACACTACCTTTGGACAATCCACACTTTACTGCACCCCCGCTTCTGGTTCTCAAGGATGGCCGGCTCAGTTTGAACTCCTCCACGGCCCACAGGCTTGTCCTGGATGCCCATCTGGGTCCTGGCCTGGGCGTGGTACCATCAGAGAGAGCTGGAGACTTGGGTAGGGTGGCCGCCACCCATCCTCAAGAATGGCAGGAATTAGGAGGCTGCCGATTCTGTGGTCTACCAGGGAGTGTTGATATATGCATCAGGTAAGGGGGAAGAGGGTAAAGTAGATCCCTTTTTGAGGGGGGAAGTCAGCCATTAGTTGTCATAATAATGATACCCTCAACTGTTCCCACAATCTACCCTTGGGGGCTCCAGCTGCCATATTTGTTCAAGTTGATCCAATCACCTGTGACCAGAGCTGACCACCTGACCCGGGCTATCCAATCAAAGCTCCTTCCCTGGGAATTTGGCATGTGACCAAAGAAGGGGACAGTCTCAAGAGTGACTTGGGAACTCTGAGGCAGCCATTCTCTGTCCATCTTGTAGTCAAAGTAGCAGAGAGAGTTGTTCTGCTGAGGGGGAAGGAAACCACAGATCAAAGATGGAGAGAAGGGGCCGGCCGGTTAGTTCAGTTGGTCAGAGCATGGTGTTGATAACACCAAGGTTGAGGGTTCAATCCCTGTACCAGCCAGCTGCCAAAAAAAAAAAAAAGAGAGAGAGAGAGACAGTTTCGAAGGCATTCTGGTTTGCAATTCCCGGCTTTGTTAAGACTGGCTACATTTCTGCTCTTTGATTTTACAAACTATCCCCATAGTCATTAAATAAACCCCACTTATCGCTTACATTGGCTCGGGGGCTCCTGTTACAATCTCAAATCTCTGCAGTGCCCTTCTAGTTCATCAGGATGTTCAGTCCATGAATTCCTCTCCATGAGTCTATGGAGCACTCCCTGTGCCAAGCCCTGAGGGGCCAGAGGTGGCGGCTGCTCTGAAGACCTTGCCAGGAGGAAAACACACATGCGATTTCCAGAATACAGGAAAGTGTGTTCGGATTCAGCCAGATGCCTATAACTTCCTTTTTCCTTTTAGAAGATGTGGAATATAGGAAGATACACAACGTCAAGCAGTGAATTAATATAACTAGTCCTTCTTTGAGGATTCAGGATTGAGAAGGTTCTTTGACTTGCACCCGGCAAAGCCACCCCAGTGCTGAGGCAGGCAGACCTCGGCTCCCTCCGACACCTGCCAACGCTGGGAGAGTTCCCTCACCTCTCTGGGCCTCATCTGTAAAATGGGGAGATAAGAGTAATAACACCTCCCTCCTAGGGCTGTGGTGACGATGATCATGCAGGTACAGCACGAAAAACAACACCCCGCGCATGGTTAGGGCTTAGGATATCTTAGCCGTCGTTATCAGTGTGCCTGGTACCATCTGCGTGCGGACCTTGATCTGGCAGGCACGGCTTCCCAGAAGGCCACAGTAGTAATGATAACAACCACAGAAACAACAACAACTAGCATTTATTGAGGGTCTATTATTCGGGTTGCTCAGCATTTTTCAGCACTTTCAAAAGCCTGATGGAAATCATCCTTTTAGTCCCCATGGGAAATATTAGCTGATAAAAATGTCAGTCTCTCTGCTTTGGGCTATCTTTGTACCCACTCAAAGTGGGCTCATTACCTTGCGCTGGTCAGAAGCTGAGTGGTACATTTCTGTGTTTGGTTAAGGAAAAAAAGGATTATTCTGTAATAAATAAAGTCTGGTAGGAAGAAACCCAAAACATCTTGTACATGGGAAGAAAATGAAAAAGGGATCCCTGCTAGTGAACAAGCCTGGGACCCAAAGCTTAAATAGAGCAGTCCCAGGAAGCGTGCCTCTTACACACTCAGGGAATAGCTGTTTGGGAATTTTAACTCCTGCCCATCAGCTAGTTAACCTGTCACTTCCCCGTTTTATGCAGAAAGCACAGGTGGGTGCGAGTTCATGGCAAGGCAGCCTGGCTGTCTTCCCAGAACATTAGTTCTCCCTAAGAAGCAGCAACCTTTCTATGAGTTGTTACTTCCCCTTTCCTGCAACACACCCCCATGCTGTGTGGCTCTCAGGGACAGAGTTAGAGGATGGCTCTGTGGATCTGTAGGGGTCAGGCCACACACTTCTTCCAGCTCCTCTCCAGTGCCATTCGGTGATCCTTCTTTACCTGCTGGTGGAGCAGGTGCAAGGAACACTTCCCACCTCCTCATAATTTGGGGCATTTTTCCAAGGCCTTCTTCGAGAGTCTCCCAGTTCTTCCTCATCAGGTGACAACATTCTGCAGACCAATAAGCTGGCTACACATTCCTCCAGGTGCTTACTATGCCACCATTAACTGAATTCCATCAAAGCAATGTTCAAAAGGGCACTGTTGATGTGAGACCACCAGTGACAAGTCCTCTATACTCACTCACCAACTCATTCACTCCTTCATTCATTCAACAAGTATTTAGTGAGCACATGCTGTGTGCTGAAGTGACAATGGAACAGTTTTTTTCAAGTAGTTTGTATCCTGAACTACATCCTGATCACCAGAGCTCGAATCAGTGAACCAACAGGTGCCAGCAGAAAGATTCATTTCTGTAAATATTTACTGAGGACCTACTATGTGCGTGGAGCTGGGGTGGACACTCAGGGTGCAAGCATTAATAAGACAAAGCCACAGCCTAGAAGGAGGAATATTTCTGCCTACAGCTGATCATAATACCCTGTGATAAGTGCTGCAAGAGATATAAGAACATGACACTGTAGGCCTGGAAGAAATGAGTTAATTCAGCCAGAGAAGGTATCCCAGATGAGGGGCCATTTGAGCTGGGTTTTGAAGACTGAGTAGGAGTTCATCAGGTTCAAAAAGAGAAAAAAGGCATCCCAAGTGTAGGGAGATGCACGAACAAGAGTAGTAACTGTGACGTTAGGAAGGGCAATTTGTGAAAGGCCTTGGATGCTGGGCTAAAAACTTAGGGACCAATTGCAGGGATGGGTAGGGGTGATAATGTGATCAGATTAGTATTGCAGAAGAAGACTCACTCAGGCGCCTCTGGGAAGTATGGAGTTGAAGAAAGAGACTCAAGGCAGGAAGGGAGGAAAACTTTCTCATGATGTCCCATCCTTCCTTAGTGTGTGCTCTAAAGTCCTAAAGCCATCCATAAAAACGGGGCCAAACCAGACAGAAAGAATACCCCTGCCAATCCCTGGATAAAGAAGCGCCTTGTAAGAAAAAAAAAAACATGGAGTTTGGAAGTCCTAGATCAGAAGCGGCAAAATGGGTCAAAATCGGCCCTTGGGGTTGTTTTATTTGGCCTGAGCAAAAATATTTTTCAATTTGAATTAGGAGCCAGAAATATGACCCTCTGGGATACAGTATTTCAAGTGGAGGGAAGAGTGAGTGCAAAGGCCCTGAGGCAGGAACAAGCTTGGCATGTCTGAAAGACAGCAAGGAAGCCACGGTGGCTGGAGTCCGGTGCGAGAGGGACCAGATGCAGTCAGACGTGGCGGACAGGGGCCAGATCACACAGGGCATCGAAGGCCACGCGAGTTCAGGTTTTATTCTAAATGGGATGGGAGGAAGTTGAGGGTTTAAGCAGTGGGGGTGATCTGACTTACGTTTTCCAGTCTCACTCTGGCTGCCCAGAAGAGGCTGCAGAGAGGCCAGGGGGGACGCAAGGAGTAGTTCAGAGGCTAAGTCCAGGCGAGAGGTGATAGAGACTTGCATGGTGGCCACCAGGGCAGAGGTGGTGACGGGCAGCCGCGGGGATCTATTTTGGAGGTGGGGCCCATAGGCCTTGCTGGTGGATTGGCTGTCAGCAGCCCAGCCCTCGGCCAGATGGCAGGCCGGGGGGAGGGGAGTGTGTGGAAGCCGCCCTGGACAATCTCCCTCTGTCCCATTTCATCAGAGGGACAGGCGGCTGCATGGGGTGGGGACCTAGGCAGAGGCCGAAAGGCCAGGTCCATTCTCAGGGTTACCATCGTCCCAGGCCAGAGCTGGGCCATGGTGCGAGTTGGGGCTCAATGAAGGACCCAGGGGAGCCAGGCGGGGAAGGCAGAGGGAGTGATGGGCCCCATCCCGGCCCGCCTGTGACGCCGTGCCTGCAATGCTGTGCCCGTGATGCTGTGCTCGCTCCTGCTTTGTTTTGCTCTCGTTCTGTAATTACAGAAATTAGAGGCTTGCTTCAGACTGCAACTGCTCCGCTTGCTTTTATTTCTTTTTGAAACTCTGTGGTTCAAGAAAAAAATTAATATTGGGATTGGCTTCATTCCAAGGGGAAACAAAATGCCATTTATTCTCTGCTTCAGGGAAAAACGCTAAGCTCAATCGATTGGACAAAGCTTTATTGAGCATCTGTTTTGTACCCAGATCCACGCCAGCTCCTATCGAGTAGAAGAGCTAGCATTTATTGAGCACCTATTGTGTGCCAGGCATTTCACAGGGGCTGTGTCATCCAGGCCTCGATCCATCTCTGCAAGCTGACGGCTACCTCACCCATCTGCCAGATCAGCAAACAGCACTGCAGCCTGGCGGTCCTTGTAAAGGAATCACAAGCTGCTTAGAGATTCAAGGCCTTGCTCCTCAAAGTGTGGTTCTCCAAGGAATAGCTTCGGCCTCACCTGGGAGTCTGTCAGAGATGCAGAATCCCGGACAACCTCCAGACCTATGGAATCAGAAGCTGATTTTTAACAAGGTCCCTGTGATTCCAGTGCATATGGCAGCTTCAGAAGCTGTGTGTTAGGGATGACCCAGAACCTCTCACGGGACTTGGTTCAAATCCCTGTGGGCTAGATATTTACCTTGCCTGAGTCTCAGTTTCCTCATCTGTAAATGTGGACCCTCACACTTCATAGAATTGCTGAGAGAATTTGAAGCAAGATAATGCATGGAAAGAGGCCGGCAAGAGCCGAGAGCCTGGCACGTGGGAAGTGTCAATAAATAGCAGCTTAGGCTGCCATTGGAGATGAGTGGCCACAAAAGTGCTTTGTAACAGAAAGACGTCACACTAATGTGAGGACCAGTGCACAGCTGATGATCAGGCGCAGAAGGCTGGAGTGAGGCTTGACTGGTGCAGAGGCCAGCAGGTGCTGTGGGCGCCCTTGCCCTGCACTGCCCCACGGGTCAGGGACAGCTCCGGGGAGAAGGTGACCTGATGGAGAAGGGGTGGCTGGAGAGGGTCTCCTCAGCCTTGCCTTTTAACGAGGCCTAGAGGTCACCAGGTCTGGGGGTGAGATGCAGGCTGCAGGAGAGCTAGTGGTCTCGATGGGAGGCCCCCATTCTCGGGCCCTTAGCCCACACAAAGTGGGGCTTGGGGCCGGGACCCAGGTGGCTTTCTTCCTGGTCCACACTTGTTCTGTGCCACATGGGTGCACCTGGTCTACATCAGCAGACTACACATGAAGAAAAAGACCCAGAGAGGGCTGATGGCTGGCCAAGGTCACACAGCACGAGTGGCCTAGTCCCTGCAGGCCCCCAACTCCCAGCCCACTGCACACTTACTCAGGAGGCAAAGGAAAGCAGCTCTGTACCTTGGTGCAGACCCCTCAGCTGCCTGGGGTGATCTGCCTGAGGTAAAGCCTGAGAGGTAATTTGCAGGCCCAGGGGTGTTTTTCAATAACATTTATCGAATGCCTATTCTTCATGACATCCCACTGTGCCTTTCAAGTAAGTTACTTATTTTCTCAGTTTTTGTTTCCTCATTCAGTAAACGGGGTCACTAGTAACCACATCATATAACATGAGGACTGGATTTAAATTTTCCAGCACTGTGCCTGGCACAGCGAGTGCTAAATACATGTAAGTAAAATGATCACTAGTCCCATTTTGCAGATGATGGCACTGAGGCTCAGAGAGGTCAAACAACCTGCCCAAGGTCACACAGGACTTGACCCAGGCCCTCTGACTCATGGTCAGGTGCTATCTGCTCCCCCAACAGGTGCTTCCCGGTGAAATTCTGTGAAGCCATTAGACCTATCTGTCCTCACGACTGACCTGAGCCTGTCTGCTGGGTGCCAGAGGGGAGACATGTGACTGCATGGAGATGAGCCTGGCTGGCCTCACCACCCAGGGAAAAATGAGGAAACCAAGGCTTCAGTCCTTCCCCTCTGCTCTCGGCCTCTGAGAACTGCAAGTCTGGTTTTCTAGGGCCCCTCCAAGACCACAATGTAGAAGGCCAGAGGGTACCCCCACCCCAACAACCAGGGTGAGAACGAAGTCAACTTTGCAACTGCTGGAGGCTCAGTAGACCCATCTGATGGTGACATAAACGCCGGGACTCACAGTTCTCTTTCTGCTCTGGTTGCATACAGAAAAGAGAAATTGCCCAGCTTTTCATAAACAAAGGGGAAAGGCAGAGAGGAGCTGGCGGTGCAGGGAAGAAGGAGCTAGCAAACTGCCTGACGTGCCGAGGCCCACTCTAAATGCTTTATGTCTGTTAACTTGCTATTATTAACACACTGCCATTTTACTGATGGGCAAACTGAGGCACAGAGTGGTAAAGTGACTTGCCAAAGGTCTCCCAGCTAGGAACTAGGGGACTGAAGACTTGAGCCCTGGCGGCTGGCTACTCTGCCCACGCTTGTAACTGCTCTACTCTGCTGGCTCTAACAGGGTTCCCTGAAGCCCCACCTTTGGGGAGGGCAAGAGCAGCACATCCCCTGAAGGCAACTCCCTCCAGGACAAACCCCCACAAGGACAAGGCCTGCATTCTTTTTGAGAAGATCAAGAGAGGCTGCTGGCAACGGAAACTCTCAGATTTGGCTCCAAAAAGTCTAACTCGCTCCCATTGCTGTGTTGGGCAAACCCTGCACATGTCCTGGGAGCCATTGAGAGGTCACACAAGATTCTGGCTCAGCAGCCTTCATCATGGAGCATTCCTGTCCTGCATGGGGCTGGGGACTCTAATGAGAGTTCCCCAGGAGGCAGCCAGCCCCAAGAGGCAGCGCTCCTCTGGGAGAACCCTTCACCTGCAGACACTGTCTATGCCTTGCAGCGTTCAGGATTGTCTGTGGGGAGAGGACCCTTCTGAGGGCTGACCTGAGAGGAGGAAGAGCAGTCAGCTCGAGACCCTGGAGTCCCATTCTCCCCACCTTACTAGCTGTGTGACCTGAAGCCAGTGCCTTCTCCTCTCTGTGCCTTGATTTTCTTCAGTGTGCAGGCAGAGGACTCAGACTGAATCCTAGCACCTCTTCTGACTTTAATCCTCATTCTGATCTCATCCTGCTTGTCTCGCTCACACAAACAGTGGTTTGCAAAAGTCTGTTCTGGCCCCTAATTATCTGCAACGCCTGACTGAGCCCCTCATTTTGTCAAGGTAGTTTTTCAGTCCAATCCACCCTGCATCGACTGTGCACCTCCAGGGAGGCAGGTCCCATGCTGGTTGCAGGGTAATAAAAATGCAGTTGAGAGTCTGGTTGGAGTCTGAGCCCTGCTATTGCTGAGCTCTCAGGACAGCTGGGAGATGGGCCATGGATAACCAGCACCCACATGGATAGTGCTCAGAGAAGGAGAGATGGCATCCTGCCCGGGGGCTGGGGTTCAGGCGAGCAACTGGGAGAGGATGCATTTGGGCTGGTGGAAAGGGGCAGCAAAAGGGGACATTCTTTTGATAATCACAACTAGAGAAGCAAGACTATAATCCTTGCTCTTCAGCACACCGTAACTGCTTCTGGTCCATTGCAGGTAGAGAGAACAGGGTGAAAATGCATAACGTATTTAAGACAGCAAGGCTAGAATTCTTGCTTAGCTAGAATCTGGGGTGACTGGGGAGTGTGGCTCGGATAGCGGCCAGTAGCAGTAGAGAGCTTTGAGTGTAGAAAAAAGGGGTATGTCTTATCCTGTAATAAGGATGATCACACCAGAAGTTTATTGCATGCTTAATATGCTTGGTGCATTTCATGGATGATTCGTTTAACTCTCATAACACACCAATGCACAGATGAGGAAACAGGCTCAGGCAGGTAAAGCAACTTGCCCACAGTCCAAGATCCTGGAGGTGGTAGCTTGATTCCAAAGCCCATGCTCCTAACCATTCCTCTTCACTGTGGCTCTGGGGTGGCAACTGTGGCTGCCACCAGAGCCTTGTGAGGTGGGGAGATTTGTTCTGGTGGGAATTTGGCAAGACTCCTACAGCCATGGGGTAGAGGGAGGAAGGGAGGTGGAGGATGGGAGGAGGCTTCTGTCACAGGACTGGCAGGAGGACAAGAGGGCAGCGCCTGAACTGGGACCATGGTGGGGGCAATGAGGAAGGCCTGGTCACTCTATATAACTTGCTCTATCCTGGCTAATTACTCATTTTGCCATCTTAGCTCCCCGGCTACACTGTCACCTCTGCATGAATGGGACCTGAGGTTTCCACCCGCTCTGCTTTCCCCACAGCAGCTCACACAGTACCAGACACACATGCATGCTCCTTTCTGTCCTCCACGACAGAGGACACAGTCCTCAGAAACATTTGCTTTGGCAGTGCTGGTCTCCAAAGCAGTGGTGTGCTGGTAAGTGTTTAACATCAGGCTCTCAGGAACAAAAGGCCCAAGCTGAGGTGTCTGCTGATTTCTGTGGTGTAAATGCTCCTACCATGGCCAATTCAAGGTAACTGACATAGGGATCAGAGGTCATAGGATCAGAAAGAGATGCACACCATCTGTGCATGGGCCCGGCACACCACTGCTTCTGAAGCCTGCTTCTTGTACGGTAAGGCATGCTCTCAGGAAGAAACTGGCCTTGCTTCCTGAGTGTTTTAATGCTGGAAGCCCTCTGGCTTGCTTCCTGTAAGGAAAGCCCTGGACGACACCTCCCCAGCACCAGAGAACCTGCTGCAGTCCGTGGGTGCTGGCCTGCAGCATCGGTGTCCTGAGACCAGACAAGAGGGACTGGAGGTTCCAGGCCAGAGCCCAGCCTTCAGTGGATGCAAAGGAGCGGAGAGGGCTGGGGGACAGAGGCGAGCTGGGTGGAGGGGAAAGGAGAGCGAAGAAAAAAGCGAGTGGAGGGGGAGAAGGAGAGAGGCAGACAAGGAGGAGGCGGGGAAAAGGCGCAGAGCGACGGGGAGCAGGAGGACAGCGCAGGAGGAAATAAGAAAGGGGAGAAGGAAAAGTAAGGACAGAAGGCAGGAGGGAAGGGAAAGCAGACGTGCTGTCCATTTCCCATAAGCCATACAAGGCTCCCCTCTCATCTCACGGAATCTACCGAAGAACCCAAGGATGGAGGGAGCCTACATTTTAGCAGTGAGAAGCCTGAGGTCAGCCCAAGGTCACAGGTGGTTGAGGAGCCGGGATTCGGATCCAGGCTGCGGGGACTCTCCCACTGGTTTCCTTCAGTTGGTTCATTTTGGGCCTGCCCATCAGTCTCAGCCTTCCACACAGGGCAGCCGCCTCCCCAAACCAACTCAAGGAATCTCATGAGAACAAACCCTGTGCTGGGCACAATGGGGACGGTCCTGTTCCAGGTTCCTTCTCCTTTCCTGTCTTCCGTTGGCTGGTGGGGACTTTCTGGAGGACTTCGGTTCCAGGAGATGCCTCTAAAAAGGCCATGAGCTCAACCGGCCAGGAAGGATTAATTCAGATCAGGAAATAAGAGTGACATGACGACCCCCTGGCATTCTTTTACATCGCTCTTTGCCTTTTAAATCTTGTTAGAAACTCAGGGAGTTAAATAACTGTTCATTCTTACTCAAGATGTGCTTGCAAGACTCTGAAGGGCACTAGAATAAAGGCCCTCTAAGACTTCAGATTCGGGAAAAAGAAAAAATAGCACTGCAGGGGCTGGCTGAACTAAACGATGATCTTTAATAAGTCACATGCAGAAACGCAGCCCAAATGGAGAGCCGTGCTAGCGTCACAGGCGGCACATCGGTGACGGTGGCCGTGGACAGCTTCGCGGTCCTTTGTCAAGCATCCACACCTGAGACCCCATTTCCTCCTGTTGACAGCATTGCAGTCTTCATCAACCCCATTCTAGAGATGAACATACTGAGGCCCCAAAGACAAACGGTCTGCACCAAGATCACACAAGGTCACAATGAGCTCCACAAAGGGATGGGGGAGGGGGGTTGGTGAGAAATTGGTAAAGGGCCACAAAAAATGATTACATTGTGAAATGATAAATACAGTAATAAAAAAATTAAAAGTAAAATAAAATAAAATAAGAACCACATGGGATTTCAAACTGGTGGCCTTTGGGTCAAATAGGTCCTATACATGTACTGGGTTGAGGGGTATCAGCTTAGAATTTTAAAACTTGAATTCGCATGCTTTGGAGAGGGGGAGTGTGGGTGTGTTTTCCAGTTTACTACAAGTCCCACCGTTACTGTCATCTTGTCCCTGACCTTTTTACTCATTTGTGTGCTCTGCCTGGCCCTCGATGGCCTCTGAGTTTGCAATCCTCATACACCCAGGTGCCATCTCAGTCACTCAACATTGCTCTTTCTGTAAGCAGAAGGGTGAGGTTAGTGTCGCCCCCTCCCTGGGGGATATGTCAAACTCACCGGGGGAGTGAAGTCTGAAAAAGCATGTTTGGTGTTATAATTTTATATTTGGAAAACAATAAATCCTATTGTCCTCTTAATAAAAGCTCAGTTGGACTAACAAAAAATGCCAAGAGACGCTGCTTTAGAATATTTGCAAGAATGAGGAGGGTGTGTATTTTCAGAGTCAATTAAGGGCCAGATTCCAGGGTCTAAAATATTTTCCCACAAGATAAAGCTGATTATATTTTTGAAAGACTCAAAGACATGCTCACTTTCACTGGCGCATCTGTTCTTGATTCATTCCCTTAGCTTTCGAAGGGAATTGTTATAGTTTGAATCTCCCCTTTTCTGTAAAGTGAAAACCTATGGAGCAAGAATAACCCACCCATTTGGTAAAATCAGATTTTTATTGAGCAAATTTTCTTAAGTCCCATGAACGATGAACAAAGCTATGAAGAACTTCCGCTTGGGATGGCAAAGGGTGATCAGAGGTTTGCTTATCACCAGCCACGATGGGGCAGGCAGAGCAGGGCAGTGGTTAAGGGCCCAGGCCCTGGAGGCGAGGAAAGCTGGTTTTGAGTCTGAGCTCTGAAGCGATGCTGTGTGATTGTAGGTTAGTCACCTAACCTCTCTAACATAGAGTGATATTTACTTTTAGGGCTACTCTGAGGATTAAGTGGGAGAATATATAAAGTGGTTAGTACAGTACCTGGGACATAGTAAATGCTTAATACTGGCAGCTATTATAATAAACCAGCTGATCAAGTCTAGCATTATTTATTTTTTTAGATCGCAATGGGAAAAAGTCCTGAGCAGAATGTCAGCGTTGTCTTACCCCACAAGCAATCAATACAAGGGAATAGCAGGAGTCACTGGGAGATGCTGATCAAGTCAAATTCTTAGAGCACATTGTTCATTAAACATGATTCCCAAAGCAGACATGTGTATGTATCCTGCAATTAGCACATTTGTTAAGGTCCTGGTTAAATGTCAACTGTCTTTATTTGTCCATTGAATGAGTCTTCCTGACCCATCTCCTGCCTGCATGGGACAGAGGTGTCAGCATCTGAGGTCTTGGGCTCACTGCTTCATACCCTGTCATCCAGCCCCAGGAACGGCAGCGGACAAATGGCCCTCCCTCTCAGGGGATCCAGAATCCAGCTGCTATCTCTGGGGGCGGATTTGCTCAGACAGGTTTGCGGAAACAAACAAAATGGTTGCTTGCATCTCAATCATAAGATCCTGGCTCTCACCACTCACTGCTTTTGAAACAGGCAAATGCCTGAGTCCAGCACCCTCTTTCCGCTTCCAAAATGGAGTGGGGTTGTCTGCCAGCTCGCATCTCTGCCAGCATGCAAATGATGCACTTTGGGGTTTCTCAGGGTGTTAACCCCACGTTCTCCAATCCCAATTAGGGAGGTAAATACACTGCACCAGCTGTGCAGGAGAGAGAAATGAAGAGCGTGGTGAGAGTATTTACTTTCCAGAAAGGTTTGCAGCATGGGGTCATTTAGATGGCTGGCCCAAACAAAACACAACTTCCCCCAGTGGGATGTGTAAATAGGTCTTTAGGGACAGTACATCTGCAGTGAGGTACATTAATCACACTCTCCAAATACAAAATATTTATGTATATTTTTGGTGATGGAGGCTGTTCATTTGTTCTACTGATATTTACTAGCCTGGAATGAAGAGCTCTGTTATTGTTCTTGGACTCGTTTTAGCCAGTTCCACTCTTCCAACTCTGCAAATTATAAGGGAATGGACCCAAGCCTCTCCTTTTAGGCTAATAATAACAGTTACTGCTGATTGAGCTATGGCCAGGATCAGGGCTTGATGCTTCACCTACCTTACTATATGCAGTCTTGCAACAATCCTCGAGGTGGGTGCTGGTAGTATCCCCATTGGGCAGAAGAGGACACTGAGGCTCAGAGGTGAAGTGACTCGCTCAGGGTTACACAGCTTAGGACATGGCAGGAAGGGCTTTGATTTTGGCTCCAAAGCTGATGTATTTAGCTACCTTGCCATATTGTTTCCCCTTCCTCATGGGCTGGAATTGTTATTCTCGGCCCATCAGAATCTTCACAGCACCCTCCTCAACAGTCTTTAGAGGGGTCTAGGTGCTCTGAGTGCAGGGCCCAGTAGCCTGGACTCCTTGTAGCAATTGGACGGTTGATCCCAGCTCTGCCTCCTTTCAGGTTGTGTGACCTGGGCTGAGTCACTTCACCAGTCCTCACCCAACTCTGCACTCACAAAGCGAAGGTGCTTCTCCCTTTCTGACAAGGTTGTGGGAAGGACAGAACCAGACAAGCCCTCACCCCCACCAGTCCCGAGCCTCCTTTTTGGGGAAGCTCCAACCCTAGACCCACTCCCTTCCTCTCTTCTTGCTCGCTTGTTCCAACAGCTTCCGAATCAGCATTCAACGCACATCACTCTGCCTTGTGCAACGCCATTATCTCCCGAGGACACAGGCTCCGTTGTCACGGCAACCAGAGTCCTTCCACCAACTCTATTTAATAATTTCTCAACAGCAGAGCTGGGCTGGCTTGGGGCAGGGGAAAGAGCACTGGGGTAGGGGTTAGAAGCGCTGGGTCCTAGCACCTGCCGGGCCTAGGACTCTGCCTCTGTTAGGCCTCAGTTTACCCATGTGAAATGGGTGGGTTTTGTAACTTTCTCTAGCCTAGGAAAACCTGAGAAATAGCTTTCTAGGTTCAGGAAGCCAGGGGCAGGAAGCTGAGCTACTGGAGATGGGTTGGGGATTTGAGTGAGATTTTAAATCCGCAGAAAGAACTGAAGCTGCCTTTGGTGACTACACTTTCCTACTGAACTGCCTCCAAAATGTCACATCTCAGACATGTGATCTCTGTGATCCTCCAGGTTCAAGGCTGGGGCTGGTTAGGAGACAGTTTTCCCTGCAGCCAGCACAGCCTCATTCTCCCCATTTTGCAGATGTGTAAACTGAGACTCAGAGAGGGCAAAGGAGTTGCCTGTGGTGACCCAGCAGGTAGAAAATCCAGCTCTTCCTCAGAACCTAGTGACAAGCTCTTCAGGAAGGCCAAGCTGCTGGTACCTAGAGAAGGAAGCCTGTCCCCCTGCCCTGTCCCTCCCACGCCACTGACAGCTGATCTTTCTCTGGCCCCCAACTGTGTGGACTCTGGCAGAAAATCAAAACTGAGAGGGTGGTACCTACTATGTGTCTTCCCTACGCTGGGTGGGTGCTGGAGACTCCAGAAGACACAGCATTCCTGCCCTTAAGGAATTTATTGCTTTGCGAGCAGCTCCTCAAAGCGCAAAAACAACACCTGGTTTACCTCCATGAGCCACCGTAGAGCTTGGCACAGAGTAAGTGCTCAAAGTTCTGTTTGGTCTAGTTGTTTGTCCACATCTGCCCCTGAAGATAACTTGTGTAGGCCCCCAGAGGCCTCTAAGATAATGTGCCAAAGAAGCCACAGATAGATGCCTCCTCTTCCAAGGAACCGCTGCAGACCCCAAGTTGGGGAGGGTCTCAATGCCAACCAGGGGACGCTTAGCTTTGTGACTCCAAGGTTGGGCATGGGGTGGTTCTGCCCTGGCCTGGGCCGATGGCACTGCTTTGAAGCATGGGGCCGTTGCCAGCCCAGTGGGGCTATTTAACTCCTCCGAGGCTGGCGATTTCATTTAATACCCACAGCATAATTAACAGTGCTGCATCTGCTCTGTCATTAGCGGCATTCACTGCCATTTGGAGAAAGGGCTCTTATCTTCCCCATCATTAGTCGCGGGGAGGCTATTATGGGGAAGTGCAGGAGGAGAGGAGGAAGTGGGGCGTGCAGCTTCCCGCCCCCTGCCTGGAGAGCGGGCGCCTGGTGCAGGGGGCAGCCGATCGTCCTGTCCAACGGCCCACATCCCCTGGCTTTCTGGACAGAGAAAGCAAAGCCAGGACAGGGGAAGGAACTTGCCCACACCCCCTGCAGCCCAAGGCCAGGCAGGAGGCAGCGCTCCCACTGCCTTCTCAGACCTACGAGCCAGAGCCTCTGGTCGGCAGACCACGATCTGAGTCCCAGATCTGCCATGTGTCTGCAGTATGACCTTGGGCAAATGCTTGAGCTCCTGAGCCTTAGTTTCTTTATTGTGGATCCTGGGACAATGGGTCACAGAGCTCAAAATTGGGGGATGTACATATTTGATCATTTCGGGTCACCATGCTGCACCAACCTGTTAAAAATGTGTGTGATACCTGTATGTATTTAAATTCCATCTTTGTCTGCAAAGTCTCCTCAGTAAGACTTCTTCACCTTATGCAAGCCCCCGTCCCCCCCCCCCAATCATGAGTGGGTCCTCGATCTCAAGCTCTGGAAACATCCAACTTGGGAACAAATGGGCTTAGTTGGCCAAGCCCTCCCCATCAGCTCGGGGCAGAGAAGGCTGGGCTGCAGGATGTGCGCTCAGACAGTGCGCAGGAGGTTGGTGGCTTTTGGCTTTGGTCACCTTTGTTTTGTATTGATTTTACTCTCCCTCAGTCCTTTCATGGCACCGTGGGAAACAGCAAACAGAGAGAAAAAGCCCCCATGTCCCTGCACCGTTATCTGGACTTAGGTGCTTTACAGAAGCAGCGGATGGTGTGGGAAAGCTCGTAGGGGCTGGTGTCAGTAAGACCTGGCTCCATACTCGGCTGCTCAGCTGTGCAGTCCAGGTGAGTGACTGCACAGCCCTTGGCCTCAGGGGCCTCTTCTGGCAGAAGGGGAAAGAGAGCGGCACCCACCCCCAGCACTGGCCTCGCTCCAACAGGGGCCCAGGAGGCGCTCGTGCTCAGTGGCTGGGGCTGGCTGACCAAGTGCTATCCTCGCTCCATAGCCCGGGGACGTGTCAAACCCTCAGGTCTCCTGCCTCCCCCTGCACCCCAGAGGGAAGCTCCCAGAATGCATGGTAGTTCACAATCGTCAGCATGGTGACAGGCCAAAGGCAGAGGGGAGTGGGGTGATGGCCAGGGCCAGCGCTTTCCATCCCACATCCCCCTCCTCCCCCTTGGCTGAGCACTGGCTCAGAATCACACACCACACCACCCACTCCTACAGCAAGTCCCAATGACCTGAGGCTCACACATGAATACTTCCCCAATACCCTTCCTGGCTGCCAAGGTCTTTAGGTCCTTCTCTACACTCTCATGGGGCCCTGGTGGTCACATTCACCTGAATTCGTCTAGGTAAGCTTGCTTGTGTGCCCGCAGCTGTGTCTGAGAGCAATCCTCCCTTCCTCTCCCTGCCAGTCTATCTACTGCTGGGAGCTTGAATGATCGCACTTCAGACCTCAAACCCTGGGCTTGACTGAGAAGATGTTAGTCTCTGGCCAGAGCTCAGGTAAGGCTAGAACGACATGCCAGGGCTTTTTTCTCCCAAACCTCACAGCTGCACCTCCCCACATTATCCTGCAAATCCAGTCCCTGCATTCTCTGTGTTCTGCCTCTTACTGGATTTGGGCTTGTCTGGGCTCCTTCTCAAGAAGCTGCTTGGTGAACTTGGATTTGGGCTCAGTAAAGGTGATTCTCACGAGCTGGGAAACCAGGGGGCAGAGATGAAGATTCAGAGCTCATTGAGCCTCAGTTTCCTCATCCAAAAGATGGGGAAAATAATGGCAATAATAATAACAGTAGAAAGAATAATAATATTACCTTTACTTGGAGCTCCCAGGGCTGTTGCAAGCTTCGTTTGAGAAAATGCTTTGAAAACTGAAATTCTACATAAATGTTAAGTGTGTGTATACTCATGTGTGTGTAAAGGGGTCTCATTTGGGTTAAGATCATTCTGATTGGGGCTTTATGAGAAAATTAGCTTTAAAAAAATGTCTCCCCTTGTTTGACAGAGGACTCTTCTCCAGGATCTCAAGGACCATATTTTCTTCTCCTGGAATATTTCACATAAAAAAAAAAAAAGGATCAAACAAAAAAGAGCAGCTGCAAGAGCACTTTTTGCAAACCGTGAAGCGCTATTCTGATGACTGGGGGTACCGTGATCTAAGTTGCAGCAAACCACAGTACCGTTCCCGAACGTTTTTCTTCACCTCCTTGTCGCTGTTGCCCTCTCTCTGCGCAGAAGCTATCAAACAATAAGGCCATGAAAGCAGCCTGCTGTCGATGCCTTTTGGGGCATCTTTGACCTTGAAAGTCCCTCTGGCCAGTGTTTAGTCAGCTCAAGAGCTGGCATGAGACGCTGATCTTGCAGACACCGGGCAGCCGACAGGTGGGCAGAGCTGCAGGTCACTGTCTGAGGCAGCCACTAACTCCTGCATCCCCCAACCTGGCCTGTGTGCCAGGACCCTATCTGGCTTCAGAAGCCCGAGGTCACTTTCACAGCCAAGAGGGTCTCTGACACCCTAATGTGGCCTGTTCCACCTAGCTGCGCATCCCCTGCTTTCAGAGTGCCACAGCCAATTGCTCTGCAAGACCTGGCCTCCTTGTAATTTCCAATTTGTGAGAAATATAAAAATAGAAGGACATTCGCTGCAGGCAGCTCGCATCGAATTGGACGCCACTTTAGCATCATGTTAGATCACAGTAAAAGGAGCTGATGGCTTCGTCGGGGTGCTCTCAATGGCTTCCCGAGTGGCGATACGGCGGGGACAAACCGGGAGACACCGAGAGTTAGGGAAAGGTGGCTGGGTGTACGACATCAACGTCAGCTTTAAACGAATGTGAAGTCTAGATCACTCGTATGTTGTAATAGGATAGACACCTCAATTCAAACCTCAGTTCTGCAACTTAGCAGCTTCGGGACCTTGGGTACAAATTCATTTCTCTGCACCTCAACTTCCCCAGTTTTCAAACAGCACTGTCATGACACCCTCCTCCCAGAGCTGTGGCCAAGCTCAACTGATGGAACAAATGGGGAGGTGCTTTGCAAACTGTGCAGCTCCGTAAGTGGAGGAGTCGTGGTCACTGCCGAGTAAGCAATGCCAGGGGCTTTTTGGAGGTAGAGATTTAAGCACATTGTGGTTGAGTCTGGGCACGAGGGCAATTTACTAGCTTAGTGATCCCGCAGCAAGTGCCTTCACCTCTCTCCTCCTCAGTTTCCTCATCTGTACAGGGACAATTTACTACACACACTACACACTGCACAGGGGTTTGTGAAAATGCAATAATATAAGTAAAGCACACAGCACATTCCCCAGTGTACTGTCAACTTGCAATACTGGTAGGTATTACTACTATTGATAATAGTATCATTGGAACAACATTTAGTGGGTTTTTTTTTTCCTGTTCATAACTGAATCCGAGGGCTATACTGCGATATCACAGCTTGTGTTCACACCTACCGCCTATGCCAGGCAACTCTTAGCTCTGCTATTAGCTGGCTTCCCACTGACTCCATTTCCCTTCCCACTGGCTCCGAGGTCTTCATGTGTGAGCATGGGATAGATGGAGATGCTGGATGCCCATAAAGCTCACTGAGACCCATTTCCTGGGAAGTCCTATTTTGGGGTCCACATCTGGCTTCCCAGCCTTTTCCCTCTCAAGTACCACCCTCCTTCCCCCACCTCTCAGCGAGAAGGGGGCAAAGCTGGCAACAGGGCTATCTGTGCTGGGCCCGTTTGAGGATCTGGCGCAGAGGCACACCACGGAGCAGCAGACACACGATGGTCTTGTCAGCTGGGGGGCCCTGCTGCTCTTTGCGACTGGAGTCAATTCAAGGTTGTTTTCATCCTGGCGGGGGCTGTGTCCTGCCCACCATGCTCCAGGAGCACAGAGCTCGGGAGAAGTTGCACAGTTGAATTGAAGGGGCAGTTCCAACATGGGCAAGGACAGGCCTGCTGACACTTACACTTCAGTTTCCATTTGGGGAGCGAGGCAGTGAAGTGGCTCTAACCAGGTTTGGCACGAGGTGGGGCTGAAGGAGAGGGGCTGCTGGGGGTGGGGAGGGGACAGCTTATGATTGGGGGGAGGCTGGGCACACCTTGCACCAGGCAATAGGGACAGACTTGGGCACCCCACCTTCTCCCAAGGACACAGGCAATGAACTTTAGGGTACAGGATGTGGGAGGTAGTGGGCAAGGCTGAATCTACTGGGGTTGACACTCTGCCTGTGATCTGTACACAAGCAAGAGGTGTGGGGGGGTGGGGGGGTGACATATCCAACTTCCAAGTGGCTTGGGACATCTCTCTCAGCTGCTGAGCTCACAGCCAAGCCTGGTAACAGTGTCTTTACGTGACAGCAGGAAGCTGCCTGACATTTGTGCTTTATTGAATGTTGCTCTTAGCATATCATATGCCAGGAAGGTAGAGGGGCAGCCACGGCTCAGATGGCAGGCCGTAGGGGATTCACTGTCAGCCATTAAACCACATCCTCAGTGACCACCACCTCATCACCTCACTTTACAGATGGGAAAACCAAGGCCCAGAGACCCGCAACAGGACAACGCTGGCTTGGGAATCAGAAGAGCAGGTTCAAATCTCTGTTCTGCATCCTCCTAGCTATGTGACCTTGCGCAAGTCACTTCCCCTCTCTGTATCACAGTTTCCTTGCCTCTGAAGTGGGTATTAGAACAGTACCTGCTTCACAAAGTTATCGTAGGAATCATAAACTTGGCACATGGGAAGATTTTGGTAGTCTATTCCTTCCTTCCAATGGGGATAACTTACCCAACGTGACCCAGCCAACAAATGCAGTACCCCAGCTCAAACCAACCCTCACCCAGGGCTCATTCATTCCTGCCCATGGATTCCGAAGCCACATTTTATATCCTCCTTGGCTCAATGAGACAGGTAGCTATTGCAGGTAGGTCCATGCTACTGCTGCCTCACCTCCCATCCACACAGTCTTTGTTCTAAGACATTTATTGAGTTCCTGCTGTGTGCCGGGCCATGCGTAAACAAATTCACAGCATTTGACGTTCCTGGGTTGCCAGGCATGTAAAATCCAGGGCGGACAGGAGAGATAGAGTTATTGTGCATCTTTCAGCTTTGATGGGCTTGATTTTGCCTCGTCTTTGCCCTCTAAGCTGCCTACTCCTTGGCCTCTAGACCGCCCTCCCAGCCCCATCCAAATCCCTGGGGACTGACTTCTCACCAGCCTGAAGCTCTGGAGTAAAAGGTGCCACATCAGGACGGATGCTTCCCGATCTCTCTCCCACAGTGGCTGCCTCTCTCCTGTGTGGTTCTTAGGGAACTCCACTCTCCAGATGCTCTGCCAGACAGGCTGGGCTGTGTTTCATTGCCTGGGACTCCTGTTTGTCCTCCAAAGACTGGCCACTGAGCCAGCGCTTGGCTGGAGACAGAGTGCTTTCTTTGTTTGCTGCCTGCCTGGCGATTTATTTGAGGATCGAGAAAGGCTCAGCCATTTTGCCCTGGCTGCACTGGGAAAAGGTCTTTCCCACTTCCCCAGGGACTCACACCTCTAAGGGCAAGTTCACTTCCCCTTCCTCTGTCTGGGGGAGGGTTTGAGGCTGCTCTGACCAGGACCTGATAAGGGGCTGGGTCAAACCCTTCCCAGATGGAGTGCTCCAAAGAGAAGGAGAAAGACAGTGTGCAAGAAGCTCTTAGTTCCCACTGACCTCTTTTGTTTTGGAATTTGGGAGTTCGGGTGGCCTTTTCAGGCTCCCTTATGAATACAATTCCCCAAAGTTCCCCAAGACAGAATATCTAGGCAATATCCATCACCCAGCATCCCCTCTCTCTTGCCAAACACCTACCTGGTATGTCACAGAAAAACGAAGGTCAACCCCAACTGCCACTCAGCCTGACACAGTCTCTGATTTTTGGGGTGTCACCAAAGCTTGGGAGCCATTTTATCCCACCTGCCCCAGTTCTTCATGGGGAGAAGGCTGAGCTTCCTGGCAGAGGCAATGCCTGCTCCAGCCTCACATCGGGAAGAAACGTGGCATTATCATTTGGCTGTTTTAAAATCCAATTTTCTCCTTGGGGTTCACGTCTATTTTGGAAGGATATCAGGTCAGAGCCGGAGGGTGGGGAGGTAACTGCTGGTCTGAGCTTCTTGTCTGAAGATTGAACCAAGTGTAGAACGGGACATCTGTGGGTGCCACCCGTGGGAACGAGCGGATACAAAGGGACCGCGCATGGAGACCCGATGGTCCTTGCCCCGGGGGTAACCGCGGCGGGCAGTGTTACCCCTTTTTCTCATTCCGAGGATGTAAACGCCGGGACGAAATGCAAGAAGGGGAGAGCGGCCCCCGCAGAGGCGAGAAGATACAGTCCCCCAGTATGGATGACCTCCCGCACCCCACATCCCCTCCGGGAGAGTAGGGGGAGCGCGGCGCGAGCTAGTGTGCGCTCAGCCCCAGCTGTGCTGTGCTTTTAACCTACGTGTCTCGAGAGCTTGAGCTGTCCCAGGATGGGAAGGTGTCCCATCCTCAAGTCACCCCCCCCACCACAGCCCTCGGAGAGTAAGTGAGGGGCTCCATCTCGGCTCAGCTGACCCCCAGACTGGGGAAGCGGCAGCGGCCCCCAGACAAATGCTGTCCCTGTCCCTCACCCCCAGTCTCCCGCCGCCCCCCGGGGAATGAACACGGCGCTTCGACGGCTCCAGCAGAACCCAGCGCCCGCTCGGGGGTGCACGGGGCACCGCGACGGGGCAGCGGCGTGCGACTCTCGCGACCCTCGCGAGGTTCCTCCCGCCTCCCGCGCGTCCCAGGGGATGGCCGGGGTGCACGTCGGGGTCGGAGCGGCGCTCGCAGCTACTTCATGTGGCCCCGGGCGAGGCGAGGCGAGGCGAGGCGCCGGGGCTGGAATCTCGGGGTGTGCGCCTCCCACCCCTGCCCGGGCCGTCCCGGGCTTTGCGCCCCGCGCCCCGACGCCGGCCGCCCGTTCCTACCTGCGGCCGGGGCTGCGTTGCCCGCGGCGGCCGCTGCGGTGCGCTCGGGGCGCGGGCCCGCTCCGGGCTGGGGCCGCGCGGCGCTCCCGGCTCCTCGACTCCTGGGCTCGGCGCAGCTCGCCCGCAACCTCGCCGCTCGCTCGGGCTTCCCAGGGCGGGCGGAGGGAGCGCGAGGGAGAGGGCGGGGCTCGATGGCGCGGGGGCGGGGCCAGAGGCGGCGCCACGCCCACCAGGGGGAGGGGCCCGGCCCGCGCGCCGCTTCCCGCCGGCTGCGGCTCCGCTCCCACGCCGCCCTCTCCCTTCCTGCCTCTCCCCTTGTATCCCCTCTCCGTCTCCCCTCCTTCTCCCGTCACTTTCCTTTCTTCTCTCTCCTGCCCCTCCGGCCCTCCCTCTCCCCACCCCGCATCCCTGTCGCCCGCCCCCTCTCCCCCTCCTCTCTCTCCTTCCTTCTCCTGTCTGTCGGCCTCTTCCCTGCGTTGGCACTGGTCATCAGTCCGTCTGTCCGTCTGTCTTGGTCTGTCTCCCTGTCCTTTTCAACGTGGATTTCCCTCTTGGCTTTTCTCTTTCCAGCCTTGCTGGCCTGCCTCTGTGGGTCCGTCCTCTTTGTTTCTCTGTCACCCTGTTCTCTCCTCCG
This sequence comes from Cynocephalus volans, assembly GCF_027409185.1. NCBI lineage: Eukaryota > Metazoa > Chordata > Mammalia > Dermoptera > Cynocephalidae > Cynocephalus > Cynocephalus volans. The sequence continues at coordinate 93,085,875 of NC_084470.1, read as the reverse complement.
GAGGTCCCTGCGGGGCGGGTGGGCTCTTGCCCCCTCCCTGTGCTCCTCCGAGGGCAGTCCCCTGCCTCTTTCGCATGCGAACGCAGGTTCTGAGCTGGAGTCACCGGGCTCCTGGTACCAGGCTGGGGATGGGTGGTGGGGGGAAAGGGGTGGAAAGGACTGTCTACTGCCAGGGGTTGGTCATGGAGACACGAGTGGCTGTGTCTGTGTGGCTGGACAGATGGCTAGATGACTAAAAACCTGGAGAAACACCCAGGGATGGCAGCCGAACCCCCCGACGCCCTCCATCCAGTTGTTGAGGTTTGAGAGATTGTTCCTGAGAAGCTGCCCTCCCAGCCAATCCCAACCCAACGCCTGGGGACTCCCTCCCTTCCCTGTGCCAAGTCCTGACCTCCCACCCTCTTTCACAAAGGCTGCCTGGAATGGGGCCACTTCTGCCTTTCCCTCTGGGTTCCCCAAGGACTCATAGAAAGGATTCCTTCTCTCCAGCCCTGACCTACTCTTTGCCTTTCTCTGTCCCCAGAGCTGGCATTTCCTGATTGACCTCCCATCCTCTACTCTAACTTACCTTCCCCTTTCTCCTTCATCCATCCTGGGGTCCCCCAATGCAGTGCCCTCCAAGGTCACTCTGACTTCTCCTGTCTTTCCCCACACTCTCACCCCTCAGCATGGAATCTTGGTGTCTTCTTTCACTCATCCACCCCCCCACAACCGGTCACCAGGTCCTATGTGCTATGACCACCATCGGTACTTCAAATAAATATTTACTGAGCTCCTTCAAGGAGGTTCTGTCCTAGGCTCTGGGAACACAGTGGTGGGCAAGACATACAAGCCACTGGCCTCCAGGTGGCCTCGATTCAGTGTGAGACAGGCTTTCATCAAATAACCACACCAGCCCAGAATGACAAGCTCTGCCAGGAGCACACGTGCAGGGGGGTCCCAGCCCAGCTTGGGATGGTTTGGGAAGGGTTTTTCAAGAAAGTGCCATTTGGGCTGAGGTCCAAAGGAGAATAGGAATTGTCTGGATGGAGATGTGGGCATAGCTTTGAGCAAAGACATGAGGGTAGCAAGAATAAAGGCTGCCTTTGCTTGCATGACATTCATTTCAACTTGTTTGGGTGACAGCATCTGAATTTTCATTTGGGGAACTTCCCTCCTCCATTCACATTCGTATGGCTTCCAGAGGTGGACATGTGTCTCAGGTCACAGCCAATTAGAGCACATCACCCTGACCTCAATGAAGGGACAAGTGACATATGTTGGGGCAGAGAGAACTCTCCTGCCTGGAGCTGCTGGCAGCCATCTTTGCCACACCCCAAGCAGACCCTACCTGAAAATGACATCAGCATAGAGGAAGGCAGAACTCAGAGATGGAGAGTAGACTGAGTCCTGATAAATAAGTCCCTGGATACAGCCATGCCTGGAGGCAGAATCAGTTATGTAAATCATTAAGTTTCTTTTTCTTCATTTATGTAAGTTTGAGCTCAGTTTATGTTGCTTAAAACCATAACAGTCCTCATGAATCCACTATTGGGTTGAGAATTATGAAACATTGCTTATACAAAGGAATAATAACCTTTCCCATCTCCTTTTCTTCTTTCATGTCTCCTGGATAACCCCTCTCACAATTGTCTCTCTCTCTCTTTTTTTTCTATGTTCCTGATCAGAAGTTAACTCCCCTCTTTTTTTTATCACTCTGAATTTGTTTTACTTACATATGAAAGCAAACTGTGGCTGTCATATCAATTTCACAGGATGACCATTTATGTCCATGACATTCTCTGCCCTCCACTGTAACCTCCCCCCATGACTGTCCAGCATCTGCCTGCATATTTCCAGTTATGAGGAGCTCATTATTCCACCAGGTAGATGGTTTCAGACAACAAGATCTTTTGGGAGAGCTGTCTCCAGAACAGTGGGGCTTCAGATAACAGACGCTATACTGTGAAATTAAGGTGTCTGCATGCAGGACCTCCCTGCCCTTCTAAAAAGCCTGGGTTAGAGTCTTTCAGAGAACTCAAATGCATACCCTGTGGGCTGGAGCTGTGGGCTCTGTAAAGCAGGGTTCCCAAAATGCAGGCTGCTGGGCACTGGCGGTAGCTAGGATAATCTGTAGTGGAGTGGAAAAGTTCTTCCATATTCATCTCCTTCTAACATCCTTATGATTTATGTCAATGAGCAAGTCTCAGGTCGGTGCTAGTTAGTCTAATTTAACACCTTTCCAAAGCACTTACTAATTTTATTTTAACTAAGAGAGGCAAGCCTTAGGCCTCCAGCCTTGGTACACAGCAGCCTCTAGTCAGAATTGGATGCATTGCTCACTTGTCCTTGTATTTATTTTAATGGAGACCTATTTCTGGCAAGTAATACTTGTCTTCTAGTTTCAGTCTGATGTAAAGTTTCCTTTTGAGATACATTTATTTAATCTAAAAAAGGAAAATATTTAAGTAAATAAAAATAGGCATGCATGGTGCACAGGTTTTTGCAAAACTCTTGTGGCTGGTTTGCAAATAACTAAAGTTTGAGTATCTTAATTTGGAGAAACATTTTATTCATGTTCATTCACTCAGCAAATGTATATTGAGCACTTGCTGAGTACGAGGCATGGGGGAGGACCAGATAAAGAGACAATACAGTCTGTAGCAATTCCATTAGAGAGGGCAGGGCCTGAACATGGAAAGTCTACCTACCACATTAAGGAATTGGAACTTGACCTTGAGGGGCACTGGGGAGACACTGAATGTTCTGGAGCATAAGAGTACAGTAGGACTTAAGAAAGCTGAGACTGGCCAGGTATGGATTGAAGGGGAAAAGACTGGAAGCCAGGAGACAAGAAGGAGGCTGCTGTAGTATTGTAGGTGTGAGATGAAGAGAGCCTGACACCTAGCAGTTCTTAGCACATAGAAGGCACTCAATAAATGGTTGAAACTATTATTGTTGATATCATTATTATAGTTCTCTTCCTTCCTTGACTTGGGGGGATTGACTCATAGACTCGCAGGCCATCAGACTGGAAATAGTCTTTGGATATTACTGAGGTGGACCCTTTTATGGATAAACTGAGGCCCAGAGAGTGGCAGAGACTTGCCTGAGCGCACTTAGCTATATGGTGATGGAGCCAGGAAGACGATGACTCCTAGCTATATTTTTGAGCACTTACTGCTCACCAGTCAGTGACACATGGGGAAACAGAGGCACAGAGAGGACAAGTCCCTGGCCCAGAGACACACAGCAGGAGAGGAGCAGAGCTTTGACCCCAGCTCAGGCCTGGCCACCTCCAAAGCCAGGGCTCCAGGCCAGTAAGCTCATTAATCTTGACCCTGGGCTTTCTCATCACCCCAGACAGTCTCTTCTCAGACTATGGGTGATGCTGTTGGAATAGACTTGATCTGGGAGGTGGGATGCCCAGATTTGTCACCCACCTACTGTGTGACTTCAGGCCTTCCCCTCTCTGAGTCCCAGTTTCCTCACCTGTAAAGTCAAGGGATTGTGCTCTCTTTCCACCATCCCAAGTCTCCAGGCTGCTGGGTGAGGGGCTCAGGAGGAGGCCAGGCCTGGGTCTGTTCTCCTACCCCTTGTCTGGGCCTCCTGCCCGGGACCTCCATCAGCGGCTCACAGCAGACTTTGTCTCCATGACAACATAGAATTCAATCTTCCAGGCTCTCCAAAATTATAGTAAGACTGAAACCACCCCCCCGAACCTAAGAAAATAGCCACTGTAGGGAAATAAGCCTTCATGTTTTGTTTCTAGAAGGGATGCTATTACTTTAACCTCACCCCCCTCCATGCCAGAACTTCCCCCATTAGCAAAAGAGTACCTGTATTAATGTGTGTAATCACTTGAAAAACCACAATAAACCTCGCAGGAGATAATAGGACATAAGATCATTTTGTTATCCTGTCCCGGAGTCATGCTGGGACAGATCACCAGCAGCAGCCTCATTGCTGAATGTTCAAATATTTGTGCATGTCATACTATGATGGGATCAGTACCCAAACACCTTAACAGGCTGGCACTGACAGAGAGGCAGCTCCCCAAAGGATGGGCGAGGACCATCCCGGAGACTAAGCCTGCCCCGCCTCACCCCCAGAGATGGCTTGATAAACATTTCTCTGCAGTATTCAGCACGTGGCTGATGTGTAGCCTTTGGACTAGACAGACTTTGGGCAAGTGACCTCACTTTTCTGGGCCTCAGGTTCCTCATCTATAATACAGGAATGATGTTCATATCTACCTCACAAGGTTGCTAAGAAAAAGCCAGCCAATGACCTGGTATGTGGTAAATGCTCAATATATGTTATTATTCTGTTGCCGTTTGCGAGGAATCTCCATGCCTTACCTCCCCAGTTGACAAGATTCTACTTGAGAGTCAAGGTCAATCTCAAATGCTACCTCCTCGAAGACTCTTGCCTGCTTTTTGCCCAGCTGCATATGATTTCTTCTCCACTAGAATTCCCACACAGATCTCACTTCTGCTTCCCTTTAGGTACTCACCACATTCCCTTTGGTGGGGCCGGGGACTGTTGTCCCTTGGAGCCCTGCACACAATAGGGCTCAATGCTCGTTGACCCTCACATCCCCTCCCAGTGTGGGGAGCCTGGGACTCTTGGGTTCCCTTGCACACTTATTACCTGCATGCAGCCATATGAGGGTCCTTCCCGTGCCCCTCAAAAGGTTCCTACCTCATGGCCCTTACATATGCTGTTCCCTCTAACAGGAACACTGTTCCCTCATCCTCTTCTCCTAGTGAAATCTTCCTTATTCTGTAGGTTTCAGCTTGGGTGACACCAGGACACCTCTGGCCTTCCTGGCTTCACCCAGTTCCCTTGCTGTGCTGGCTCCTCATATTTCCTTTATCAAAGCAATGCACATACTGGATTGCTTAATTTGGTTTCACCCTCTGTCTCTCCCATTCGACTCTAAGCTCTGGGAGGTCAGGAATGTGGTTACACAATTCTGCCCCTGCATGGACAGAATTGAGAAACAGGGATCAGAGTTTGGAAAACCCTTATTCCCCGCCCCCCCCCAGACACTGCCAAGCTCCTGGGAATAAGAGCCCTCCCCAGCTGTCGAGCATAATGGTGGCTCCCCGGGATGGATCTGAATGTCACTTGGCACCAGTGGGCATCAGACAACCGACCCAGACTGGTTTCCATGTGTAGGCACTGAGGACAAGGAGGCTTCCCTGGAAACACAGAAGGATAAGAGGGGAGTGAGGTGGCTGGGCTAGAGTTAAATGAGGCCTGGAACAAAGGCACAAAGAGACAGTTGTTGCTGTGGAAAGGACAGGGGTATCAGGGTGGGAAGACCGGATTCACATGCCAGCCAGTTATCCAGGAGCTACGCGACCTTGCACAAGCCATGCCTCAAAAATACTAAGTAACTACAGAAGTATTTGTTGAGCTTCTGCTTAGTGCTGGAACCATCCACATGAATCACTGCAAACACCCTCCAATGATCCCGTGAAATAGGTAGCATTAACCATTTTATAATAAATTGAGACTCAAAGGCTGTTGACCCAATTTGGATCCCACTTAGTCGCGGGGCAGGGTGGGGGAGGGCCAGTAGGGGAGGCCTGTATTTAGAAAAGCCACTCATTTCTCGAAACATTTGTTTCATGGTCTGTGAAATGGGAGTGAGATAGAGACTCCCAGAGTGGCCCTGAAGTCTGAATGAGGTAGGCTGGAGAGCGTGCTTCATGGAAGGGGCCCAGTAAATGCTAGCTTGTACTGAATCACACACAAACAGCGAGCATTATCCAGAGCCTGCTCGGCCAGAGACTGCTCTAGATGGCATACTTACGACAAGCCAGTGAGGTAGGTATTAGTAATGTCCCCATTTTACAGGGGAAGAAACTGAGGCACAGAGATGTTAGCACACTTAGACGTGCTAGAGCTGAGATTTGAAACCAGGCATGTAGCCCAGTTTTCTAACCATTTTCTTAATATGTAGAAAGTTTTTTTAGCATGGATCAAGTGTCACACCTATGTAAAGATTTTGTTGTTTGTCTTATCTGTACAGCATTGACATGTGATGCAGCCGCAAATGTCAGTGCTGGAGTTAGGAAAGGGTGAAAAAGCATGTCACCCCTTGCCAGCTGTGTCACCCCTTGCCAGCTGTGTGACCCTGGGCAAGTTGTCCCCCTCCCTGCCTGTGTCTCTGCTTCTTGCCTGGTTTCAGTAGGCGATGTGTACTAAGTGCCCTGTGCCAGCCCAAGGTGGCGGTTCATACATTGGCAGCCCAAAGAGAGGGCTTTGGGTGGGTTTTAAAATGATCTCTCTTTGGATGCAGCACTTGAGATAAGCGTCCCTGAGGAACAGGCTACTTCTAAGGAGAGAGGGGGAACAATTTCTTAGCTGCCGGGACACTGGGTGCCTCCATGACCCCACTCTCCCAATAACTGGGTGACAAAAGCCACCAGCAGCCAGATCTCAACAACTTACTTTGCTGTCTGTCCATGGGCTGTTGTGACTCACAATAGCAGCCAGCACACCTTACCTGCCAACCTAGCCAGCAGCCTGTTTAAACATTTTTCAAACTGAGGCATAAGAGACACTAAAGTGCGTAAAGCGCACTGATCCTGAGTGTGCAGTTCAACGATGTCTATAGATGGCCACACCACGCACCTGCCACCAGAGCGAGTTATAGAGCCTTTTTAGCTTTCCAGAGATTCCCAGTCAATGCATCTCCCCAGGCGGTAACCACTGTCCTCACTTTTATCATTATCAGTTGGTTTGCCTGTTCTTGAATTTCACATGGAGTCATACACTTGCACTCAGCGTCATGTCTGTGAGATTCATCCATGCTGTTTGGTGTAGCAATCGTTTGTTCTTTTCCGGGGCTGTAGAGTATTCCATCATATGGCCATGCTTCAGCATATTTATCCATTCTCCTGTGGATGGGCATTTGGGTTGATTCCTGTTTGGGGCTACTATAAATAGTGCCACCGAGAACATTTTTATACATGCCTTTTGGTGCACATGTGAATGCATTTCTGTTTGGTGGTCTTCTTTGACTCTTATAGACTCACTGACAAAATGCCATGCATTTTTAAGCCAAGGCTCACTTGCAGAATTGTCTATCCAATGCCTAGGAGTGGGATTGCTGCTCATGGGTAGGTGTGCGTTTAGCTTCAGTAGATATGCCAACAGCCCATTAAACCACTCTGGGTCCTCATTAGTAAGAACCCAGACCTGCCTCTTTCAACAGGGAGGGCCCTGAGACTGCAGATGACGTGTGCTGGGCTTGGCTTTATATCCACAGGTGCCAGTGGGAGGGTCTGCACCAGCGTTGTTGACTCAGAGGGTTTAATTCATCTGACGTCTCTGCCCCTTACCCCATTAAATGCTTAATCACTGATGTGACTATTATTGATAACACATTCTATACAATCACTTTTACTTGTGTATTTTTCAAAAAACAAAAGTTTTTCAATGCCTGCCCTAGCTGAGGAGGGGCTGGCAGAGATGGCAGGTGGACTTGTTACCAGGCCCCTTTCCTTGGGACCTTGGACAGTCAGGGACCTGTAAAGGCCTGGCCAGTCTTCCCAGCACAAGACAGATTATGGTCTAGATGATCTGTCACTGAACTTTCTTGGTAAAGGACCAGGTAGTGAATATTTTAGGTTTGGCAGGACATGTGACTTTTGTTCAACTACTCAACTCTGCTGTTATAGTGTGGAAGATTATATATAAGCAAATGGGTATGTCAGTGTTCTAATAAAACTTTATTTACAAAAGCAGGTGGGAGGGGCCAGGTTTGGCTGACAATCCATAGACTCTTCTCCAAGTATGACCAGCAGTATCACTGGCTTCTCCTAGGGACTTACTGTTAATGCAGAATCTCAGCCCTCCTCCTCCAACCTGCTTAATTAGAACCTGCATTTAACAAAATCCCCAGGAAACTCACGTGCGCATTAAAGTTTCAGAAGCACTGGCCTGGGACAGAATTTCCCTTAGTGTCAGATGTCTACCACTGGAGGGCCAGGAGGAGGATTCCAGGTGGTATCTGGAGATGGCATTAGACAGCAGGGACCCACAAACATGGAAAGTGACTTCCACTTCAATTCACTTCCAATGCGCTGTTCCTGTCACAAAGAACATCTCAGCTTGGCGCTATTGTGCTTTTAACACCTCTTCAGTTCTCACTAACCTCCCTTTTCAACAAAGACTCAGCAGGTCTCAGCTCCCTCCCAAAACTGAGTCTGGCTAGAATTGGTCTTCCTTTGTTCTTTTTATTGTATTTGTTTTCTCAGTGGGTTTCTGTTTGGGCAATGGATACTGGCTTTCCATTTGTAGTGGTATAATGTTTCCTTTTAAATAAATTCATTGTAATTTAAAAGTAAGAGTTGATTTAAAGAAAGATATTAAGTTGATGACAATCTGAGTACTGTGCAGATCTGGCAAAATTCCTAAAGAGGGGCATGAATGTTGAGAAAAAATTGTCAATGTGGTATGTGAATCATTGAAGCTTAGGAAACGCCGTTGGGCGGGGTGGGCAGAGAGTAGTCAGAGGCTCACTTGGATTCTGGTTGTCATTCTGAACATGTGACCTCAGGCAAGTCACTGCCCTTCTCTCTGTTTCCTCTGCTGGATTATTATGGGGCTGGGACGGCACAGTGGTCCCTGTCCTGGGATCTCCCTGTGGAGGTGCCTCTGGAGGCAGTAATGTGCTTGGTGGTTAAGGGGGTCCCTATCTCTGATTCTACCAGAAGAGTTCCACTCTTCTAAGCTGGGTTTCTACTTATGATTTCATTTGATACCATTTTTACACCCTTAAAGATAAAAGTTAGAAGTCAGTGATCTTAAGAACTCTAGGGCCACTAGCTCATTCAATTCAGATCTGCAGCATGTCTCCATTCCAAATTCTTTTGGTTGTAGGAGATGGAATCTGATCTCAAACCACCTGAAACACCAGATGGAATTTATGGGCTTGCACAACCAATATGCCAAGGGTATATCTCGTGGGCACGGCTGGATGCAGTCTTCCTCTCCCTGTGTCTCAGCTCTGCTTCGCTTAGAGCTGGCTCCATTCCCCCCAGGTTCTGGCAACTCGGCTGCCAGCAGCTCCAGACACACATCCTTCTCCTCTCAGCAGGAAAGACCCTTTCATTCCCAGCATTCCCAGAAAATCCCCAGGTTGACTCTCATTGGACTAACTTGGCCCACAGGCCCATTCCTGAGACTGTCGCTGTGCTCAGAGGCATTCGATGTTCTTGCTGGCCAAGCCTGAGTCCCATGCACGCACCTCCGTGGAACCCTGCGTGGAGTCAGCCCACCTGAACCACAAGCCAGGTACTGTACTCAGTGCTTTGTGTGTATAAACTCGTTAATCCACACAGACCTATGTGGGAGGTCTGGTCCTTGTTGCCCATTGTCCATAGAATAGAGGCTCAGTGAAGTGAAATACTTGCCCTAGGTCGTTCAGGCAAGATTCATAGCCACTCACTCCTGACCAGTCTTCACTATGACGCTCTCCTGGGTCCTGTTTGATCTGAATTTGCAGAAGTAATTACCCACCCCCCACAGGCAAATTGAAGGGTTGAAACCAGATCAGGGAAAATGGTTGCTGAACAGGAAAATCTCTGTATGTCCAGATACTACCATAAGGAGTTTGTCCTCAGCCTAGGGAACCCTGGAGACAGACACAATCAGATCCAAGTCTTAGAAATTCCTGCTAAAAGACAGGCTGCTGGTGACCAAAGCTTCTGTTAGACTATGTCTTGAGCTAGGCTTTAGATGGGGTTTTTGTTTGAGCTCCCCAGAGGCATTCCTTAAGGAGGACTTGAGTACAAGCAGTTTACCTGCAAGGGGCAGGGGACACGCTTAAGGAGGACTTGAGTACAAGCAGTTTACCTGCAAGGGACAGGGGACACGGGGAGGGAGTGGGATGTGAGACGGGTAAAGACAGAGCAATATACGGTGCATGGTCAAGCCCTGGCCAGGGAGGGCAACTGGAGAAACTCCAGGAAACAGCATGGCATGCGCATCCCGGAGCTGTACCACTGAGGGGGAGGGAGTGGGGTGTGTGCACCAACTCCTGCCGGGCATTGGTTGAGGACTGCTTCTCAGGGTGTTGACTTCCTGGCACTTCTGGACTAGCAAGCACTTGGGCATAGCAGCCCTCTGGGGCTGTGGAAGAGCCCCCAGGCATAGAAATACAGGTAATGGTGGCAGGGAGTCAGCCAAAGGGCCTGAGAATGGTAAGGTCCAGGCTATGAGTGGCACCCTGTGTCTCCTCCGGTGGGGAAGGCGTGGGCACCACAAAGGTAGCTGGTGGCCAATGGGGCTGTGCTGTTGAGCATTACCCTGAGACTACTCAACCTTATTCACTTTCTGGAATTTCTGCCTTCCGAGAGTAGTGGGCAGTGGAGTGTAGGGGCAAGAATCCTGGCCTTGGAATCAGAAGTTCCTGGTTAATCCTATGATTTGCCAGTTGGGTGTTACTGCTTGGCCTCGGTTTCTTCCTCTGTCGCATGGGCACAGCTGTGGCTACCTGGGAGAGTTGTTGAGAGGTGAAAGGAGTTCATGGCACTCCAGCCCTGGCATGGAGCGGGTGCCCCATCAGGGATTGTGGCTTCAATACGTCTCTATCTTAGGAAATCCAGAAGCAGCAAGTGCACACTCTGCTCTCGTTATTTGCCATCAGAATGGCAGCTAATCACAATATCATTATTTACGAGAAAAGATAGATTCAGCATTTTTATTCCAAACAGAAGCCATTGACATTCCTAGAATAGTTCTGGGAGAGGGAAAGCCCATCGCTAAATGCTCCTTCAGAAACAATTTGTAATCAGTGGGCCAGGCGTGGGGCCAGCGATGTGGTCCTTTCTGGTTCTCTCTGATAAAGGGAATAAAGCGCTGGACAGGAGGCAGGTCTGGGGACAGGCCAGGAGAGGTGAGAGCTGCGGAGCCCGGGGCTGGAGAGACACTGGCAGGTGGGGGAAGGGGGGACCACAAGGTGTTTCTGCACCTGCTCCGTCTCTCTTCCCCACTCCCTGCCTTTCTCTCCACCCCTCTCTTACTTCTCCTTTTACTTTTCCTCCCTCTCTCTCTCCTTTCCTTATTTTGTTCTTCATTTTCCCTCTTTTAAAACATTAATTGTGCAAGCATTTCAGGTATTTTCTCCTTGTAAACCATGACAATATTTAAGGCAGAATTTCATTTTGATCATCCTCTTAGTCCTCGTTCACTCCTCTCTCCTTCCCAAATATAACCTCCGTGAGCAGTTTGCTTCCAGTCTTTGTCCTTTCCATTTGCATAATCTATGTGTGCCTAGAGAGCGTACACTGGCGGTACTTTGGTTGTTTGTGTGTGTTGATATTGTGGAAACGGCATTATGCTCTAGTTAGTATTCTGCCACCTGCTTTTCTCACTCAGCAAAATCTTGGTGATCTTCGCACTTCAGCCTGTGAAAGACCTGCCTCATTCCCTTGAACTGCGGTGACCCTGTCACAGTGCGACTGTGAGGTGTTATGTGCATTTCCCCATTGATGGTTATTTAGGACATCCCAATTCTTTTGCAGACTGTGTTGCAGGGGACACACTTGTACACAGAGCCTCTCCCTCCCTCCCCCCTGCCTCCTTCCCTCCCCAGCCCCCATCAATTTTCACTGTGCCCTTTTTCCAGAACGAGATCCCTTGGCGACACATCTCTTTTGATGCAATCCCAGCTGCTCCTGTCCTTCACAAAAAAGCAGTTCTGTTTGCGAGCAGGTCTGCCTGCACTCGGGCTGCCCTTCTCACCTGGGCAGAGGTGGGGCCCACTTTCCTAGCAGCAGACCCCTCTGGCCTCAAATTCAACAGGGAAGGCTGGATCTCTGGAACACACATTTGAGCTTTTCTTAAGAGAACAGAAGATAGATAAATGCCCCTCATTCTGTTGTGATGAGCCAACTGGTCATCTGAATTTCTAGGTCAAGTGATCCAAACCCAATTCCCAGGAGACCGTGATGCAAAAGTCCCTTTCTTCAGCTGTGGGGAGAAGGTCATGCTCTGAGGGAGGGGCTGTGGCACAGCCCAGCAGCCCTGTCTACAGACCACGCTCCCTGCAGACACACAAACGTGATGCACGGGTCCTCGTGAGCAGAGATGCAGGCTGCAGGGAGAGTGGGAGATGCCGCTTATGGTGGACCCCATGTCCACCTGCTTTTCACTTTAAAAAGCACCAGGATCAGGTGGGGGTGGGAGTGATGGGTTGGCACAGGAGGCGGGGAAGGGCCAAGCATGAACTTGGCTTCTGCCCACAGCTGCGCTTTTGAGAGATTTAGGGCTGCCTGAGGAACTGCGTGCCCCTTATTTGCATGCATTTGGAAGAGGAGGAGGAAGAAGAAGAGGAGAGGAGAAGGCACAGGAGAGACTGGGATGGTGAGAATTCTGATGTCTCATTAGACATGCCAGGGACCATTTTGGTGTGCTGGTGGATGTATGACCCCTTCCCAGATAATAATGTTTTTAAATGCCTAAAAACAATACACGAGATGACAAAGGAACAGTTATCAAAATATTTTAAAAATAAAAATTGTGACACATGCATGTATACACTTCTCCGTTAATGCATTAAATAACAAGATCTAACACTGGATCCAGTCGCTACTGTAATTTCAAAGCCATGACAGATGGAAACAACTTCGAAGATATTTCTGCAGCAACCATAATGTAATATGAAAGCACATGATTCCTGCCACCTGCGGAGTCACGGGGGCGGCTAGCACAGCCGTGGTTGTTACCTTCATTCGTACTGGAAGGGGATGAATGAGAATGAAGCTGTGATGTTTTCCCTGTGCAAGGCCCCTGAGTTCTCTCTGCACCTTGGCCTGCAGCCAGGAGACCCAGGACTGGACTGTCAGAGGAAGGGGCTACAGTGGAAGCTGAGGAAGTCCCTTCTACAGGGGTCCCTGTGAGGTTCTGGGCCCATGTGACTCTGCCCAGCTCTAGGAGACAGGTGTGAAGGAGAGGGAGAGAGGGCACTTTCCTGTCCCCATGTGTGCCTGGCTTACAGCATCAGTCCAGCATTTTGAGGTGATAGCACCTTGAGCCCAGGCACCAGCAGGGATAGTTGGGGACTGTCCCTGAAGCAACAGCAAATGTGGGGGCCGAAGAGACAGAGCACAGCAGATGTTAGAGGTGACTGGTGCTGGGGGCTGATTGATGAGCACCCAGGAGAGGTCTCCTGGGGCTCCCAGGCATATTTGGATGGACTTTTCAGGTCCGTCTAGGGCCTATGCCAGCAGGGAGGTAGAGTCAGTGAAATACGAATTATGACTGTTACCAGGGCCCCTTTTTCCAAGGGAGGACTGAGATAATTTGAGATATACTACTACTACATTGTATTAGTATAATATTTTATAGTTTAAAAATGATTTACATTTCCCAAGACAGACCCACTGTTATCCCCAATTTACAGATGAGGAGGCCGAGGGCCCAGAGGGGGAAGGGAATGAGCTCAAGGTCACATAGCTCGTGAGCGGCGGTGCCAAATCACTCTTGGACTCAGTCCAGCACGGAGGAGTGGAAGAGATGAGGTGGAGGAGGCTGAGAAGGGGAACTAAGGCGAGACCACAGGGGCCTTTGAGCATCACACTGAGATGTGGAGACATTGCCCTGGTGGCAGTGGGGAGCCAAGGATGGTTCCTGAGCAGGACAGTAACTCAGAAGCTTTGAGAAGATTAATCTGGTGATGGTGCATGGTGTGGTTTGGATGGGGAGAGGGTAAATGGGGACTGAGGGGCATCCAGGAGGTGGCTGTAATGATCCAGGGAGGAACGATGACACCATCCCTATGTTGCAAAACCCTGAGGACACGCTTCATTTGATGAAGCCCCAATTGTTCGCTTGGGAGGCCCACACGAACATCTCGTGGTGTGCCCTCCATATGCTACGGTGCATGCCGCTCCCCACACAGGTGCCTGGCCAGGGCGGCAAGTGAGTCTGAATTCTAATCTGTGCCCCACCAGCCAAACCAAAGTGTGAAGCTGTTTTCATCCAGAGGAGGGCGCTGTTCCAATTTACACAAAGGCTTGCTGTAGGCCAGTGCAGCCCTGTCCATTGCCCTTTTTCTTTGAGCAACAGTAACCCCGAATTTCCTCAGGAGAACCACCCATCCACCCTTCCCAGGTCATGGGGTGTAGGAAGGGCTGAACTCACCTCCAGCTCTAGAGATGGGCACATGACCCAAGCTGGCCAATGAGGATAACTTCATCTCCTCCACCACTGCAATTGGTTCAGGGTGGAGCACATGACCCAAGCTGGACCAATCAGAATGAATCCTGGAACTTTTGCTTCTGACAGCCACGATGTCCTAATAAGGAGAGTTTGTCTAAAAACAAAGCCAAAATCGAGGCAAATGCAGTCAAGAGAGGTGAGAGTGAAACTCAGTCATGATGAGTCCTAATGACATCATCTGAGCCCCTGGATTCAGCCATGTCTGAAATCTCCCTAGGACTTTTCTCTTATGTGACCCAGTAAGCCCTTCTGCCCTAGAAAATGTTAGCTTAAGCCAATCAACATTGGGATTCTGTTGCTTGCAACCTAAAGTGTCCTGACTGATACACTAGAAGTGTCACCTAGGTCAGGGATAAGCAATCTATAGCCCATAGGCCAAATTCAGTCTGCCACTTGTTTGTTACAAATAAAGTTTTATAGGAACACAGCCATGCCCATTTGCTACATACTGTCTATGGCTGTTTTGGCACTATAAGGCAGAGTTGAGTAGTTGTGACAGATACTGTATGGTCCACAAAGCCTAAATATTTACTAGATGGCCTTTTACAAAAAAAAGATTATCAATCCTTGACCTAGATTACTTTTTCTTGCCTCATGAAGGTGGAAACTAGGGCCCAGAGAAGGCCTTGCTTAAAGTCAGGGCTGAGCCAGGCCTAGAACTCAGTTTTTCTGACTCCCAGCCTAGACCCCTTTGTGCTGTCTCCCCTTATCCCTCAGACACTGTCCTGAAATGTCCATGAGTCCTCTGGGGGTGTTTGACTCACTTGGCAGTGGCATTGGTCTCCTAGGCCTAGACAAAATTCTCCTCTGCTGCCTCCTGTGATGCTTCTGGGAGACCTAGGAGCCTGGGAAATTAAAATCCATAAATAACTGAGCCTCACATCCCAACCAGTCCAGCCCATGTCCCCTAGAGACCTGCTAACTGGAGCTGGAGCTGGAGCCGACATGGAGGACAGCTGCTCTGTTTGGGGCCCTATCCCAATTCCACAGATGCTCTCCTGGCCATGGAATCCAGGACCAGAGACAGGCCTAGTATAAAATGCTTTTTCCATTCCCTGAATAAGACAAGGCGGGGGTTTGATGACTCTGCATCTTAAGGGAGGTGATTGGGGTCATCTGGGGTCAGGGCTGGGGGAGCTCAGAAATAAAAAATGTTCATTAAACCCTTTGCTACTGCACTGAGCCTTCCCCTCCCCCAGCCACAGGCAAGCCCTGACCTCTGACCTCACCAAACCCATTCCTGCCTCAGACTTTGCCCTGGCTGCTCCCTCAGCCGCCAGCCCATCCTCTCAGTGCTTCACGTGGCTGCTTCCCTCATTGTTCAGGTTTCTGCACACTCGTCACCAGCTGTCCCTGATCGCCTTTCTCAAGGATGCTGCCCAAACTTAATCATTCCTCATTCGACCCTCCTTTTTATTTTCTTGTATTGCTACCTTCTATAATAGGGCAGGGGAAGAGCAATAATCTCTGCCAAGTGAGTAACCAGAGACACAACAGTTCACAGGAACTTGCAGTTCAGCGGGGGACACACGATTACCTCGTGGAGTGAGGGGTACTATTACAAAGTGGGGTAGGGTAGGGGACCATGGGAGCACAGAGATGGGGTCCCTGACATGGACTTGGGGGGCAGAGAAGACGACTGAGGAGATCAGGAGGTCAGGGGTTAGCCAGGGAAAGTGTGCAGGAGAAGGGAAGTGTTCCTGGTAGAGGGAACAGTATATGCAAAGGCTCAGAGATGAAGGGGTGAGGCAGGTGTGAGACCCTCAAAGCAAGGGAGGAGGGGAGCGTGGAGCAACAATGCTGGTGGGTGGGCAGGACCTCGGAGAGCACGTACCCGGCCGAACTTGTTTGAGAGTGGAGGGCACCAGGGTGGTGGTGGTGAAGGGACATGACATGGTCATTCATGGGCTTGAAAGGCTCATTTCAAGGATGTGCTAGCCTCAGAGGTCAGGGCCAAGGGGAAGGGCCTAGCTGAGGGAAGGGTGCCTCCCTGGAGAGGGGTAGGTGGTTGCCAGGGAAGAAGATGGGGTGACCTGGACTCCCTGCTCTGCCTCCCCCAGCCCCCACCCTCATGGATGCTGTCCTGCCACAGCCCCCGGCCTGGGCCCTCTCGGGCATTTGTCAGGAAGTTTTCCTGGAGGAAGTGACCTGAGCAGCTGGAACCCATTTAACAGAGCTGAACGGGGAGGCCTTAGCACAAGCCCCGGTTTGGCCATAAGTGGGCTGTGTGAGGTTGGGCACCTTTCCGTGTGTCAGTGTCCTCATCTGTCAAATGAAGAAAACAGTAACACCTGTCTCTTGGGTTTGGTGATGGTTCAATGAGACTCATGTGTTGAGTGCTGAGCACAGAGCCAGCGCAGGACCAGTACCCCAGGAGTGATGGCTCTCAGCCGTTATTAGGGGCTGGCTTGTTCTGGCCAGAGGTCCCTTTAGGGAAAGGGGGGTAGACTGGGAGAAGGCAAAGACTGCTGGAGATCTGAGGGAGTCCAAGGCATTTTGGAGACTCCTGAATCCCCTTTGCAAGTGACCTATCCTTAGGGACATCTCAGGGCTGGGTCTGTCCCCCATTGGACTCCCAACCCTCAGTGCAGCTCCAAGAGGGTCAATCCTGAGACTAGGAGGGGCCCCCATCTCTGGAGGTGGTAGCCAAGGACAGAATCCATGCCCTCCGGTCCTGCCACCATTCCTTTGCAGTCAGAATGCACAGGCCAGGTGGAGATGGCTGCTGTGTGGAAGGTGACAGATGGCTGCAAATGAGGGGTGAATGAACCTGCTAAACCATCAGCTGGGAAATTGAGCATCTCGCCTCCCATCTGTTAGAGCCTCTTCCTTGTGGAAGGGAGTGTATGCTCGGGTGTAAGTGCAGGGGATGGCCAGCACAGGTGCAGGTGGACTCGAATAGTGCTGTGACTGGGGTGAGCGTGCACGCACATGCGTGCACATGTGCCCATGCTCACTCCACACCTGCCCCTGTTCTTCCCACCACATACACACACTAGCACCTGTCCATTCATCCTCAGGCTCCTGTGTGCACCTCTCACCTGCTCTGCACATCCAGAAACACCAGCCTGCGTGTGTCCACACCTGAGGGCAAGGGCCCGGCAGGTGGATTCGTGACCTGCCTTTCTCATGCAAACTGATGCAACGGAGCCACGAGTTTCCCCACCAACATGAGCACTCACTTGAATTGGCTCCTCACAGACCTGCATCATGGCAGTGCAGCTGTGTCCCTGTTCACAGATGTTTCCTGGCCCTCCCTGAGTGAGGGTTCTACTGGCCATGCCGTTGCAGTCGGGCTCGGCCCTGCGTCAGCTCTGGCCTTGGAAGGGGAGTGGAAGAGCTGGCTGTCATCTCTGGGCAGGAGCTCTAAGGGCCAGCTCACAGCTCCCCTACATCCTCTTTTCCCCTTGCCATGGTGACCAGCAGCATTGCAGGCAGAGGCTGTCCATTGACTCTGGGGCCAGGGTGCAGTTGACAGGGAACAGAGCCATAGGTGACCACAAATTAACTGGGAGATGCTGAGAAATAAATCTCTACTACTGTGACTGACACACATGCATGCTCACATGCACACACACACACACACACACACACACACACACACACTCCCCTGGGCTCACACACTTTTCCCAGCATACACCAGGCTGCTGATCAGGACCACACATGGGGCACCAGGCCTCTGATCAGGACCACGGTGTAGTGGGGACAGGACGAGACAGGAAAGAGATGTGCTTTCCCTGGCAGATCCGCAGTTGAATTATTTTATCAGAAGGGGCTTTTATGTTGTTAAAGGACACAGACCTCCACCTTGGCTGAGTGGGCAGTTTTCTGAGGACAAGGAGCACTTTCTGGAGAGTCAGGAGTTGGGAAACTTGCTTTGAGCCTCCCGTGGCTGTGTGACCTACCCTGGTCTGGCCCTCTCTGGGGACAGGAGTGACTTTGAATCCAGGAAGGAGGCTGTTCAAATACAAATGCAGTGGACAGCCCAACAGCAAACTTGCTCATGGTGAGTGCTTACTGCTGCCCAGTGCTGAGCTGATCTCCCCGAGCATCTGTTCATGGACCCTCACAGCAGCCCTTTGCAGAGGCACGTGGACCACAGTCCCCTTGGGAGTCCCTGTGGAGGCTCCCGGCCTGCAAACCCCATGCTTGGTGTGGAAGTGGGTGATACCATGATGGCCCTCCATACGTGCGCCTGACTAGAACCCACAGCAGGTGGGGCAAACATGATCATGGGATGGAGTGGCCTAGGGGTCACATCCTGGGGGAGTTTGGGGAGACTTTCCCTCGGCATGGCTCTTAGAGCTGAACTTCCAGATGCTGGTGAGAACATGCGCTTCAACGTCAGGAAGACCCAGATTCACGTTCCAACTCCCTTGCTTCCTGCTTGTGGGACCTTGGGTAAAGAACTTAACCTGACTGGGCCTCAGTTTCCTTATCCATAAAATGGGTATAGTCATTGCTATAACCATTGCTCGGTGGCTGTGAGGATGAAATGAGAAGATGATCAAGGCAGCCCAGGCAGGGCTGGTCTGAGCCTCTGTACTTGAAGGCCCGCTACTGGTGCTCCTTCCTCCAGGAAGCTTTCCTTGATCTCTTCTTCCTTCACACTCAAGAGCAGTTTGTACCTGATTGAAACACCTGTCCATATTCTGGCATGAGTTACAGTTTGCTCACTCACGAACTTGTTCTGTATTTTATTAAGCGCCTTCTCTGTACCAGCCCTGGGCTATGGGCTGGGTATGGAGTTGAATAAAACAAAATTTCTGCCCTTGCAGACCTTTCCCCCTGTTTACCTGTAGTCAAGCTGAGGACTGAGGCCATGCTCTGCTCATCTTCGCGTCCTTCCTTCAGCTGGACAGGGACTGGCACACAGGTGTGCGTACACCAGGGGTGGGGGACAGAGGAGCAGAGTGGCGAGGGTTAAGGCCTAGAACAAGTCCGAGCTCTGGTATGTTGTTGCTAAGTGACCTTGGACAAGATTCTTCTCCTCCCTCAGCCTCAGTTTCTCCATATGCAAAATGGTAGGCTCTAAGTGCTATTGGGCTCTGTCGTCCAGGAGCTGCTAAGCATGGCTGTCCTCACTGAAGGACTGCTGGCATCTCAGAGCCCATCCCCCTCCATCCTCATCTCCCCTGGACCCTGAGGATGGCCCACAAAGGGAAGTGAGAGAAAGAGTCACACTGAGCTCTCAGGAGGCTGCCCTTCATTTGGAGTGGCTTTAATCTGCATCTGTGGGCTGGTCAGAGTTTAGGTATTATGAGCCATTGAGTCAGAACTAGTTTTCCAGTGTGCTGTGTTTTTGATGAATTGATCACTTCTGACAGCTCTAAACGCCAACTGTGCACTCACCCCAAGCAAGCCTGGGATGGGACTGGCTGTGCCATCCAGGGCCCAGGCTGCCAGGCTGCCCACAGCACCCGCTTCCCCCATCAGCATGTCCTGAAACCCAGTCTGGGCATTCGACCTCCTTCATCTGGATCCAGCCTCTCTCTCCTTCCCATCCACCACTTTTCCCTGCTCCCCAATCCACTGCCAAATTATTCAGCAGTCCCAGTTAAGTTGATGGCCCCTTCCCCTCCTCTTGTCCTTCAATCAAAGGAAACAACACTGATCTCTTGGGTGACAATGTGTGGAAAACCAAATGCTCTCAGCAGCATTTCCACCCTAAGAAGAGATCTGTTTTATCTGGATGAATATTTGTATACTTTTGGTGGGTACTGGGAGTGAGGGCTCCAGTGGGAATGCCGGACTAATTACCACTTGAAAGATGCAAATTGAGGGCAGAGCGGAATTGCCCCAGCAGTAGAGGGGATTTTCAGACTGTGTGCAGAGAATAGAAAGGAAGAGATGTGGGCACAATCTCCTGCTCCTTCACCTTGGTCTCCTGGCAATTCCAGGCCCACAACACGACCTTTCAGACCCCTGGGCATTGCTCAAGCTGTTCCCTCCACCTGGAATGCCAGGCCTCTCTTCTTTGGGAAAACTTCTAATCATGCTTCAAAACCTACCCCAATGCCCACTCTGTCTTCTCCAACCAGCCTTTTCTGGGTTTCCACTCAATCTGAAAAGATTTCCTCCCAGGCATTTACAACCTTGTTCTGGATCTATTGGTGTACACATCTGTCCCCAAGCCTGGCTGAAAGCTCCTTGAGGACAGGGACATTGTCTTATTCACCATTGTAGCCCCAGGGTCAGGCATAGAGCTTGTCATAGAGGGGTGCTCAGGGAACAGTGGGGATGATGGGATTAGTCAAATAACCATGGAAGACTGAAGGAGGTCCTTCGGAGCAGTTGAAAACTTTTAGCCTGTTCTTTGGCTGTGTGTGCCCTCTGGACTGGTAGCCTCATGAGGGCAGGGCTGATGCCTGAGTCCTCTGAGTCCCCTGCATGGCCCAGGTCATAGGTGGTGGGTGAGTGGAGAAACTAGGGCACTTGGAGCTGAGTAAGGCCTGGTGGCTGGACCAGAGGAGAGGTCTACAGACCAAAGATGGGAACAGCCCCAGCTCCATCACCTGCCATCCTTCCCTCTCCCAGACTCCATCTCTCACCCAGGCGTGGAGCCCAGGCTCGAGGGATCTTAGGCTGCCCAGTTCTGACCCTGCCAAGGAACTGGGCACAGAATGTGCCCTACATCAGACTGTCGTATGTAGGCAGGATCAGCATTAGAACACAGAGCCCCAGCTCTGTCACTTCCCCATTCTGTTTCTTTGGGCAGGTCACTTAACCTCTCTGAGCCTCATTTTCCACATCTGCAAACAGGATTATTGCTAGGAGCTACTTCGTAGGGCTGTTGTGTGGATGGAACAAAATAACAAGCAGAACAGAAAGCCTTGGCGGTGTCTTGTCCACTGCTGACACTCACGCCAGGTCTTCCATTCCTTTTCTTTCCCTTTTTCTTCCTCCTCTTCCTTCCTTTATTTCCTCCCCTTATAGCTCCATCTCTTCCTCTGTTTCTCACCTTCCCAATTACAAGCGAGTGTGCGAGAGAGAGAGAGAGAGAGAGAGAGAGAGAGAGAGAGAATGTAATGTAATGCTTGGTTCAAAGGAGCAATGCTCAATAGGGGGGATTCCGGGCATCTGTCGGCCACATTTCTTGCCAGCACTCCTAAGGTACACTTCGTAGGCAGCTGTGGGTCTCCTCACCTTCAGCGCAGGGGTGCCTTCATCCAGATGTTATCATTTCAGCAACCGTGCTGTTTCTCCTGTTGGGTAAGACTGCTATTGCCTGGGCCTGCTGCCTTGGGGCCAGGGCCACCTAGGGGGCAGGAGGGGGATGAGGAGGGCTGCCTGGATGGCCTGGGGCCTCCTGAACACTGCACTCTGAGGGACAACAGTTGTTGCAATGTTTCTGATCATCTTCTCCGCATGGGGCTGGCTTTCATGTCTGTGATCACAGCAGCTCCCTGGGGTTGTGCCGGTGGTGGCGGGAACACAGGGGCAGCAGGGGCAGCTGCAGACACAGCAAAGACCATCGGCTTCCCGCCAGGCCCAGCTGCTGTCTGCGGTGTGGTTCTACCAGCTTCCCATAAACTCTCTTGCCTCCTGTCTCCCCATTAAAGTAAGTGGTTAAGACTAATCCATGAAAAGGTACGAGGACACGCATGCATTCATTCATTCACTCATGCATTCCTTTACACCTTACTTGATTCTCTTCTGTCAAATGTAAGTCAGACCAGGTGCCGCATCTGCTCAGAAGCCACCTCACTCAGAGTGGAAATGAAAGTCCCTGCTGTGGCCTGCAATGCCCTGCATGATCTGGCCCTGCAGCTTCTTGACCCCATCCCAAGACGCCAGCCCCCTGACTCAGCCACCCCCACCTCCTGGCTGCTCCTGTGTCGACACCCTGGGCAGATTCCCCCTTCAGGGCTTCCCACTTGCTGCCCCCTCTGCCTGGAGCTCGATTCCCTCAAATAGCCACATGATCCCTCCTGCCCTCACCTCCTTTGAGTCTTGTGTTAAGTGACGTCATCTAAGGGAACCCTTTTTTGGTCATCCTATTTAATTTTGTAACCCCCCAGTATTTCCAATCTCCCATCCTCCTTTATCTTTCTCCATAAATGCTTTATCACCTTTTTAAAGCCCTATACATTTTACTTATCTATTTGGTTGATGGTCTGTCTTCTTTCCCCACAATTTAAGCTACATCAGGGCAGGAATTTTCATTGATTTGATTTGCTTGTTAGTGGTGGGACCTTGGAACAGTTATGTCATCTCTACGCTTTAGTCTCCTCATCTGTAAAATGCAGCCTGCACTTCTCACACCTCACAGTGCTATTGTAAAGACTGTACAGGGCAGAGCTCCACACAGACGTCAGCAACGCAGACCCTTGCACACAGCCATGAACAGCACACCCGCCACAGCAGGCTATGTCCTTTATTGCATGATCAATAGGGCATCAGGCGACGTACCCAGGGCAGGTGGGATGTGCTGTACTTCTTGCCCCTGGAAGCATCCCTCGGCCAATGATGGATGGGAGGTGGAGGATAAATACCAGCTTCCTGCCCCTTCTATGGGATGGCTGCTGTAGATTGGATGCCCCCCCAACCTCACTGAAACTTAAATCCCCACTGTGACTGTTGAGGGTGGGAAATCCTATTATGATAATTGAAAGGTGGGGCCATAAAGATGTGATTAGATGTAGGACCATGCCATAGAGAATGGATTAAAAATGGTGGGCAGGGGCGTGGTTCTGAGGGCTTTAAAAGAAGAGCACATGAGAAGTTATCTCTCTTTGCTCCATTTTCTGCCATGTGAGACCTCTGGGTCACTGTCACCACCACCAAGACCCTCTCCAGATGTGTTGCCTGGACTTTAGACTTCCTAGTCTCTGAAACTGTAAGCAATATATTTTGTTTTCTTTCTAAATTACCCAGTTCCAGGTACTATGTTATAAGCCACAGAAATAGACCAATACAATGGCTGTGGGGTGTTGAGCTCGTTACCCACAGAGGCACCCTTCTCTGTAATGGACTGTTTATTTACTTCCCTCCTTTTCCACTGCCCCCACACCCCTACCAGTGCTCCCCTCCAAATTCACTGCTTGCCTTCAAAGCCTCTTCTGTTTCTAGGGGAAACCACCCTGAGACAGGTGGATCTTGGGGTGGAGTCTTCATGGGGAATAACCATCATCCCTTCCTCACCAGCCCAGACAAGCCTCTCTATCCAACAGTTGTCTCTGTGGTTTTCTTAAACATGCCCTTGAAGTTTTCCTTTGAAATTCTACTTGGACCACATGGGAGAGGATGACTTAATCAGAGTAGTGGAGAGTTTTCTTCCCTCCAGCTAAAATGGTCATAGGTCAGGGGAGTGTGTATTTGGCTGAATCAAAAGACCACTGGAAGGAAAATTCCTTGTGTGTGTTGGGGATCTTCTTTCACAGCCTCCTCAGGCCATCCGTGATAGGCAGAGGACTTTGTTTGAAACAGATCAGACCTAAAATACGGGAAGAGCTCTGCTGGCTCTTGTAATAGCTTATGAACTCAAGTGTTCATTTATTCATTCGTTCACTCACTCAGCACACTTTATGGGGCTTGCACCCCATGTTTCAGGATCCAAGGATACAGTGAGGAACAAGACAGACATGGCTCTGGGACAACAAGGTCACCACAAGGGCTATGGTAGCTACAGATTTCGAGGGTCTTTGGGTCGGGAGTCTATTGGACTTGGGCCCTAGTGAAGGGAGATGAGCCTGCCCTCCAAGGCTCCCTCTGCTCTGGGCAAGTGGCAGCAGTGACCACAGTTTGCACCCTTGGCTGGTGGTGTTGATGTCATCTTGCTCGTGTCATGGAGGTCTTGTACACCCCCTGGTCTTGGAAGGTCTCCCAGCTACCCTGTGGGAAGGGGCACTAGAGCTGCGAGGTGATTTGCTCATCCAAGCAGAGAGAGAAGCCAAGTCCTGGCTTCTGCCTTGTCATGCAGAACCCATATTTCCCAAAGGAGAGTCAAGGTTGCAGAGACTCAAGGCTTAGAGGGTATGGAGGCCTCCACAGACCAGCCAGTTGGCTGGATCTTCTTAGAAACAGAGAATGAGTGGATGGGAAGATATAGATAAATAGAGATAGGAATAGAGGTAGAGAGATTAAAAACAGAGAGAGAGAGAGCAGCCCAGAGCCATAGGGCGGGGTGGAGAAGAGCAGAGAGCAGACCTATAAGGGGAAACAGAACATGTCCAGTAGCAGGAGGCACTATTATCATCATTCCCATACAGTACTGGCTTCATGATTTGTAGCAGTCCAGTGCAAAATGAAAATATCAAGTTCCTCATTCAAAAATTACTAAGAATTTCAAGACAGTGACAGAAGAATATTAAAGTCACATTCCCATGAAGTTGACCCTGTTTGCATGTTATGGATGAGAAAATGGAGGAACAGAGAGTTAAGGCGGGAACCTTGTCTAAGACGGTTATTCCTGGGCTCTGGGTCCTGGCTCTGCCCCTTTTTAGCTGTGGAGCCCATCTCTTTATTGACATATAGGAGGGCCTCAGGACATCTGAGTACTGTGGAAATGTAGCTAACCAGGAGAGGATGAAGCCAAGCGAGGCGGGATTGGGCCGGGACAATGCCTTTGGGAGCTGTCCAGGGTGCTGATACCTCATGGGCTCCTTGGGTCCTGTGCAACCCTTGGATGCTGAAGTTGGCAGGAATTTTTGACATAATCTGCTCCCAGCCCTAGTCTGTCTCTGGGATCCTCTGGGCATCAGAGAGCTGAGTCCTGAGCATTATTGTCTGGAGTTTGAGAAGTGTCATTCTGAGCTGAAAAGAGCACAGGAATGAGACTCAGGAAACAGGGACTTACCAAGGGTGGTGTTGACAACTATCTATTGGAATGACCACCTTAGCCACATCACCACATGCCTTACTAACACTTCCTATGTGCCAGGAGCAACCACTGCACAATGACTTTGTCACGTAAGTGCTGTTGTCATCCTCACTTACAAACCAAGAAATTTAGGGCAAGCGAGGAGAAGTCACCTTCTCAGCAGTAGAGTCTGTCAGTGCACCATCGATCATGCTTGCCCAGTGTACAGGGCAAGATGAACATGCCGGAGTTAATGCCCACGGAAGCAGCCCTCAACCAATGAAGGGCGAGAACTGAATGGAAAAATCCCCCCAGCGTCCTCACCTGTCGGCTGGAGATAATGCTGAGGCATGTTCTGCTCCTCAACTTATGATGGCATTACATCCCATAAACTTATTGTAAATTGAAAATTTCACAAGTTGAAAATGCATTTAATACACCTAACCTACTGAACATCATAGCTTGACTCAGCCTACCTTAAATGTGCTCAGAGCACTTACATTAGCCTACAGTGGGGCAGAATCATCTAACACAAAGCCTACTTTATAATAAAGTGTTGAGTGTCTCATGTCATTTATTACTGTGTGGAAAGTGAAAAATAATGGTTGAATGGGCACTCGAAGTACAGTTTCTACTAAATGCGTATTGTTTCTGTACCATTGTAAGTTTGAAAAATCATAAATCAAACCATTGTAAGTTGGGCACCGCCTGTACACTGTCCCCCAGAGTTTCCCCATGGGGTTACCTACTAGCTGCCCACAATGGGACTGGCTTGATAACGCATCCTCTTTTGGCTTCCTTGGCTTCCCCTGTCTCAGTTCTTCTCGCAGCCAGCCTCTCAGGTGGCCCCTGTAATCCCCACCCCCTGGTATTCACACCCTTGTAGCCCCCTGGGTACCCTTGCTAGACATGTATTACTTAGAATGAGCTCTCATCTTACCTCGACAACCCAGAGAGCTACCCTCGCAGCCCTCCCACACTGTACCAGGGTTGGTCTGTGTGACAAACAGCATACGGCAAAAGCGGTGATATGTCACTTCTGAGATTAGGTTATAAAAGACACTGTAGCTGTCGTCTTGATCTCTCTCTCTCTCGAGGAGAACCAGCTTCCACGTCATGGGAAGCCCTGTGGAGGGTCCATGTGCTGAGAAACAGCCTGTAGCTAGTGAGGAATCGAGGGCTGCCAACCCCCACATGAGTGACCTTGGAGGTGGATCCCCCAGTTTCAGCTGAGTCTTTACACAACTGCAGCCTGGGCTGACAACTTGGCTGAAACCTCGTGAGAAACTCTGAGCCAGAACCCCCCAACTAAGCCACTTCCAGATTCCTGACCATCAGAAACTACCAGATAGAAGAATTTGTTGTTTTAAGCTGCTAAATTTTGGGGTCATTTGTTGTGCCTTAGATAACTAATACATTTTCTCACTTCAGTATTGGTCTTTCCTGGGATTATCTCCCAAACAAACTATTTAAAGGTGCATCCTTGTCTCAGGGGCAGCTTCCAGAGGAACCCCAACTCGGATCCTTGCCCATCGGCACCTACCACGTAAGTGGAAAAGCCCATGAAGTGACTGCCCAGGAGCCCAGCACTGTTTCTGTGTCAGTCACTCCTGGCCTGAGTTGCAGGGACTAGGTCTTGGTTCCCGTGTGTCCTCAGGGCCTCCCACAGACGAGGTGCTCTATATATGCTGCTTGCCTTCTTCTCCCTGCCCTTTATTGTGGAGGTTTGGCTTCATTAAGCATAACTTCCAGTATCGGACGGAGGCTTTAGAACATGAACTCTAGTGGATTTAGGCTTCCTCCATTAAAATCCTGTTTCTGGAACTCACTAGGAGGCTATCCCTGGACAGGCTCATGTTCTGTCTCAGCTCCTTCCTCCATAAAATGGGGATCATAATGGTACCTACCGAATAGTGTCACGGGGAGGACTAAATGAGCGTACGTACAGTCTTGGCCATAGCAAGTCTATAGAAGGATCACTTTGCTATGATCATTTCATGCCTCTCTCTCTTATCTCTAAACACCCATCTGAAGGGTACGTAGATCAGGCAGTTGTTGCCTGTCATGATTTGAGAGATGACTTTGAGAGATGTGAGAGATCATCTTTTCAATTCCCAGAGCCCCCTAGGTACCCTTCCTAGATATGTATAAGAATGAGCTCTCATCCTGCCTTGACGACCCAGAGAGCAAGCCTCTTTAGGAGTGGGAAGTGGGGTGAGGGGCTTGAGGGATGAGAAGTATGCTCTGTGAACTTCAGCTTAAAAAAATTCTTTTTTTGCCAGGAACAAATCCCGGTTGCTTTCCCAGCAGGTGCTCAGTAAATACACATCAAAGGGATGGATTGGAAAAATGCCAAGATGAACATTTCTGCCTTGAAAACAGGGGTGAATTTTACATGAAATAACATCTCTAGGGACACTCACACACGACACCCCAAATACACACGCATTTTCTGCACTCTCCTCTTCCTTCCCAACTGGTGACCCCAGCCTCCTGGCTGGTGTTAATATCTCCAACGCAGACCCCAAAGGCACCGTAATTCATATTCATCTCCCATGTTGGGTTAGGAATATTGGCCCATTTACTCCCCAATTATGCTAATTAACTAGTTTTTTTTTTAAAGGAGACAATTATTACTTTCACTTTGACAGTTTCTAACTCCATTAGCAGTCACAGCTGCCAGCATCACGGTGCTGATTAGTTACCTTGAATTGCTTGGAGAAAGACAATTATCACCAGACTGCACCAGCCTGTCTTGCAGTGGAGGGGAGGAGGTGATGGGCACTGGCTTAGGGGTTCCCATGGGGAGCTGGAGTCTCGGGAGGTGAGGCCGCGGCAAAGGCAGAGGCAGTCACGGTGGGGCAGGAAGCGGTTGGAGCGAAGATCCAACAGCTGAGGCGGCTGCTCTCTGAATCAGGAGAGCCACGGTGGCAGGAGGCGAGCGGTCTCTGGGCAATTCTCACCTCTCCCCTAGGGGCCGCACGTAGACCGGGGGCCTAGGTGAAGCTGGGTCATGATGCCAAAGGGCCCTCTTCCCCATATGCGTTTCCTTCAATGGTCCTGAAACGCCATGTGCTGGGGGCCATAGTTCTCTTAATTCTTGACTCCTGGGTTCTGGAAACTCATGGCCAACAATTCCCACAGCTCACAGGATTAAAAAAAAATTTTTTTTAAATGTTTAACCTCTTGATAAACATTTTTGTCTTTTTAATACAGCCACTGAATAGTTGGACCCGTGACTTATTAATAATTCTCAGGAATGACTTCATATACCTTTGACAGTTCCATAATGGTTTTGACAGTTACACTTTATTTTTGTCTCTGAGAGGCTGGCAGGGGAGCTCGAGGGCCCGTAGCTGCCTTCCCCAATGTTCCACTTATGAGTCGTGGGTGCACTCAGAGGGAGGGCAAGGATAAGGCCCCCAGGAATGTGCCTTCCTGTTTAAGGAGCTGAGGGCAGGGGGCTGACCAGTGCCACCAAAGGGACAGTAATGAGGGGAGGGTGGGAGTCTCTGGCTCTCATCTCATGTCATCTTGGTTATAATGACTGAGAACTGTTTAGCCAGATCCTGGGCTCACAGCACTTTGTTTGCATTTTTTATTTTTATTTTTCTGACACCTAGTAGAATCCTGAGAAGGAACATCACTGGCCCCATTTTACAGATGAGGATACTGAGACTCAGAGACACCAAGGCTCTTTCCTGAAGCTTGTGAGTGGTGGATGCAGGATTTGGACTGCAGGGTCTGCCTGAGCACCCCCCTCCTGCCACACTCTACTACCCTATCTGTAGAGGCGGTGTATTAGTCCGTTTCTGTTGCTGATAACAAAATACCTGGAACTGGGTAATTTATAAGAAAACAGAAGTTATTGCTATGGTTTCAGAGGCTGAAAGTCCAAAGTCCAGAGGACACATCTGGTGGTGACTTCAGTGATGGCAGGTTATCACATTGTGAAATGGCAGAGCAGAGAGAGAGAAAACTTCTCACGAGCTCTTCTTTTAAAGCCCTCAGAACCATGCCCCTGACCACCATTATTGATCCATTCACTACGGCATCATCCTACAATCTAATCGTCTCTTCCATGCCCCACCATTCAATTACCATAACAGGATTTCCCACCCTCAACAGTCACAATGGGCATTGAATTTCTATGAACTTTGGGGGACACAATTCAATCAATCCACAGCAGGGGGCTTGTAATCCCTACTCAACGCTTGTTGGGAGGACAAGAGGAGATGACATCTGTACAACACTTGGTACCGCCGAGCTCCTTTCTTCCCTCCCTCCTTGGTAATCCCTACAGCACCTCTGTCTCCTCACGCTCCCACCTGCTCTCCATGGGACTGACTAACCAGGTCTGCACTGCAGAACGCTGACCAGTGGGCCTCTTGCTCAGGCCATGGGCACCTTGGACTCCCTCTGCCTATCCTTAGTGTGGCTGGATTCTAAGAGAGCCCCTAGGCCACACGAAGGTGCAGGCTGGAAGGGGGACAAAGCATGGGCATGGGCACATGTGAGCTCACACATATAGGTGCATGCCCTTGGGCATGTGGTGTTCGTGTGCATTCAGGACTTGACTACACGTGCACGGGACTTGACTACACTACACATGTGAGCCTGCGTGTGGACCGACACTTGCCTCTGGGCCCCTGGACCATCTTGTACTGCTGTGGGTGGGGCAGGGCAGGTGGTGGGAGGAGACCATGTGGGATGAGGAAGGGATTTGGTTGAGGTTGGGAGAAGGAGAGGCCCCACTTGCAGGGAGGGTGATGCCACCCAGGGAACAGCCAGACATCCCCCAATACCTGTGTCATCCACTGCCCCAGGTCACAGGCACCAAGGTCTAACTCACTCATGGAGCAAACCAAGGAACTAAGACCCAGGGGAGGGCATTGACCTACACAAGGTCACACTGGGTGTAAATGACAGAGCCGGGGCTGGAAGCCAGGCTCCTAAGCCAGGCTCAGGCTCCCCTGACATCAGAACCTGAAGCAAGGACTTGCTTGAGATAGTTTTTGTGAGAGGCGATGCTCAGGAGTAGGAGCGAGGGATCTGGGAGAGTGTGACAGGGAAGGAGAGGAGCCAATTCGAGGGTGTAGCCCAAGTTGCCATGGTAGCAACAGGCACTGGAGTCTGCCAGGCCTGAGGGGTGTACAGAAGGCCTCCCAGAACTGTCCATCAGCTCTGATCCCCATTTGTCAAGGGTTGCACAGGACGGGGTGGACAGTTCTGAGCTGCGCAGGCATAAGGTCCCATTGAGCTCCCTCGGCATCACCTGTGTTTAGGCCAAGACTACGGTGTGTCCTTGAGCATGACCGGCCAGTGCAAAGTAAGAGCCTGCACAGACAGCCGAAACTGGGATCAGAAGGGCCAAGAGCGTGTGAGTCGAGAGCAGCAGTGACAGATGTATTCCGGGCCCCAGAACATACGTGCCATTTACATGGCTTTCTGTAGGTAGCTGCTTAATAATTCATCTGCGTTCCCTACCCCTGGCAGCATTGCTCACTCTGAATTATAATACCAGGTGACACTTACTAAGCCTTTGCTGTGTGCCACGCCCTATCCTAGACACCCTGCATACATGAACTCATTTAAACTCCTAATAGCCCTATGCAGTCAGTACTATTACTACCATTTCCATTTTATGGATGAGAAAACTGAGACACAATGAGTAAGTGGTGATGATTGAATACAAACCTGGCTCCAGAGTCTGAGCTTCTAAGTACTCTCCTATGATGCCTCGAATTCCAGGTTGCTACCTGCCAGGAGGAGTTCTGGGGTATTTCTACCTCAGCAGCACTTGGCTAGCAGCTGGCTCAGGTTACTTCCTGGGGAGGGTTTTTGGGAAGAATGTGTCCCTAGCACTCTGCTGGCCCTCACAGCCTGGAGATGTCCCTTTTAACTGCCTGCATGCCTCCCCTGAAACAGCTCTCTGCAGACCCCTCCCGACTCTTCCCTCTGCCACCCAGGCTTGGGTCTCAGCAGAGCCACCTCTCCTGGGCTGCTGGAAAAGTCACTCACGTCCTGGACATGTGGGCACAAGAGCTCTCGAGAAATAGCCGCCCAGATCAGGCAGGCTCACAGCTTGATTTCGAGCAGCTGTGGCAGGAGCATTGCTAGGTCATGGAGAGCCAGGAAGCTGGCCAAGCCACAAGTGCCACCAATTGCTTCTGAATGCCCTGCTCCCTGGAAGCTGAAGGCCGCTCCCCTCAGCCCATCGGGCTTACCAAGTAGGGTGAAGCCGCGTGGTGTACTGGGCACCTGGTCCCCTCCGCAGCTGGGTGATGGGTCCAGCACCCTCCCTCAGACCACTCTGGTGAGCAAAAGGATTGGACTAGCCAGTTGTTCCCCATGCAACGTCCTGGAGCGTGGAGTGGGGTGACAACCTGTACTGGGATTGTCCACCCCCTCGTCTGAAAGCTCCCTCAGGGCCAGAAGCCCGTGTCTGCCTCCCTGCTAGGTCCCAGTGGCCGGCATGCAGTTAAGAGCTCAATAACACTCAGTGAATAAATCCACACGTCATTCCTGATCACCATGATTAAGAGTGATCACTGGCGGAGTTTACTCTTTACGAGGCTCTGTTACACACATCGCTTCATGTGATCCTCACAAGAAGGATGGGAGGTGAGCGTCTCCATTCTACAGATGAGGAAGCAGAGGCAAAGAAAAGTTGTCAATTGTCCCAAATCACATGGCTAGGAGGGACAGAGCCAGGACTCCAGCCCAGGTCTGGCCAACTCCCAAGCCTGGCCTCTCAGCCTCTGTTACATCAGAATAAGCATCACAGCTACCAATTCCTCTGAGCAGGCCCCACGTAAGGATTTCTACAGATACCATTTCATTTAACCTTTGTGACAGCCCGTTTTATGGATGAGGAAACAGAGGCTGGGAAGAAATGATGCCAGTTGCACAAGACTGCACAGCTGGGATATGGGGCAGCTGGGATTGGAACCCAATCTGGCCGCCCCAAAGTCTGCATTATTTTGACCATCACACTGATCCCCCTACCCCTGTAATCCGCACTCCAAATAAAGTCAGGACAGGTGGGTGACAAACCCTCCAGGAACAGCCAACATGAACCAGAGGGCCCTCCCTGCAGGCTCCGTGGTCTGTGCTCAGGTTGCTCAAGCCTCTCTCTCTCTACACTGGCGAGAGGTAGAAAACAGGGTCAAAGGCCCGAACAGGAGAGGAGAGAATGCAAGATGACAGTCCCATGGCCAGCGGGCAGGAGGGACTAGAAACGGGCTAGTGTCCAGGGCAGTGCTGACCCACTTTGGGGATTGTTCTCTCTCTCTAAGCCTTCTTCAGGGCCCTCCTCCCCTCCCCATCAGACTGGGTTTGTGATCTTGTCCCCCACCCGCAGGGGAGCCAGGGACATTGGAACAGTTCTCCCCTATCTGCCTCTTTGCCTCTGCTGGGGAAAGCACGTGCCTGGCGCCCTCGGCGCGACCAAGGAGACCTGCCTGAGAGATTCCAGCATGCCCATCTGAGCAGGAACAAGGAGCTGGCTCAGCCAACCCTGGGAATTATTTGGGGAGCCATTCAAGTCAGTGTTTTGTCTAAACATCCACATGAAGGACATACCGCAAAGACAACTGCGAAAACACCTGTCACTGATTAAGCAGCCGCTATGTGCCACGAACTCAGCACACCCTGTAAAGTTTCCTTGCAATGAATGGAGAAATTGGCGTTACATTCAATTTCCCCATTAAGGATGAGGAGATGGAGGCTCAGAGTGGTTAAGCGACTTGCCCATGGCCACACAGTGAATCTGCTAGGATTTAAACCTGGGACTTTCTGCTTCCAGGGCCCCAAGTTTTCCCTCTGTCCTATGCTGAGGCTCACTATTCCAGAGCAGTGGTTCCCAGTCAGGAGGAAGCTTGTTAAAAACACAAAATTCCCTGGGAGATGCTGAACTGTAAAGTCAGGGATGGGCCAAAAGTTTCTGGTGAGATTGGGGGCCCTGTTTTAAGGAGAAACACAATCTCAATGTGGAAGGTAAATTCTATATGGGGGTCCTAGTAACCAGGACCAGGTGCCTGTCTGTCCTTGCCTGGGTTAAATTCCCCAGATTGGGGGACCAGGGAACAAAATGGCAGCAGTCCCTGGAACCTGAGGGCATTTGTTCTCTGGGTGCCAGAGCTCTCAAGAGCGCTCCAGGTTCAACCCCAGCAGGTGGGCCTCAGATGAGGGTCTGCCGGGGCCACGTGAGCCGGGAGAGGCTGCGGGTCAGGGTCAGGCGAAGGCGAAGGCAGCAAGGAGGGGATGTTTTTGCAGCTGCTGCTTTGAACACTGCAGAGACCAGGCCTGGCTGGAGGACCCAGTCCAGGGGCTGGGGATGCAGTCATGAGCTCCCCGCATCAGCCTTCCTGGAAACAGGGCCAGCTTGGTCAAGCATCTGGGTCTGGCACATAGCAGGCCCTCAGCAAATCACAAGAATGGCTTCCAGTTGCCCAAGGCATAAACCGACTCATTGTGATTCTGTTCCTTCCCCGAAGTCCCCACTCCTGCGCAGCACATCTGACCCACACAAGGTCCTGCCCACCTCTCTAAGCTCTGCCGTGCCTGTCTCCCCTGGCTCACCCTCCTCTGGTGGCCCGGCCTCCTTTCTGTGCTTTGGACACGTGCTGCCTCCTGCCTAGGGATTTACATGGGTAGTTGCCTTTCTCTGGGAATGCTGCTCTTCCCATGCTGCCTGGCTGGCTCCTCTCCC
The DNA here is from genome assembly GCF_027409185.1 of Cynocephalus volans. Lineage (NCBI taxonomy): Eukaryota > Metazoa > Chordata > Mammalia > Dermoptera > Cynocephalidae > Cynocephalus > Cynocephalus volans. The sequence continues at coordinate 93,052,138 of NC_084470.1, read as the reverse complement.
CTTCTCTGCTGACTGTGCTCTCAGAGCACCCACACCCCAGCCTGGCAGTTCCCAATCCCAGGACCCCTTCCGAGCATACCACCTCACCATTTTGTTTACCAATGGATGGGTTCCTTCCTTGCTTGTCAGTAGATATAGTCCAAGAGGCCAGACACATGCCTCTGGCATGGTGGTTGGCTCAAAGTAGGTGCTCAGTAAGATTTTGCTTAGTCAATTAAAGAATGGTTAGTGAATGAACTCAAACCCGTGCTTCTAACTGTGGTCTTCACTCCTGCTCTGGTTCACTGCCACTTCCAGATCCTTTGAATACGGAAGATAAAAAGAAACCATAATCATAGTGAAAAGATGACTAACAAAACATAGAGAAATCTGGTGAGTCTCCAAATCCATCAAAACAAAGCCTGTGAAGAAGGCTTTATCCAGATCAGAGACAACGAAAGCTGGTGCAGAGTGAGGGGCTGGGCAGAGTGGGTAGCCCAAGGCCAGAGGCAGGGGAGACCCTCACTCGTTGCAGACCAGCTAAGCCCAAACAGCTCCACAGGGAAAATCAGCATGTGTGGGGTGTGTGTGCACACGCGTGTGTGTGTGGTGTGTGTGGTATCTATGTGATTGTGTGGTGTGTGTATGTGTATGTATGGTGTGCATGCATGTGGGAGGTGTGTGTGTGTGTGTGCATGCATATTTATGTGTGGTGTATGGGTGTCTGTGTGATTGTGTGCGTGGTGTGTGTATGTGTGTGTGTGGTATGCATGCATGTGTGTGTATGTGTGTGCCTGCATGTGGGAGGTGTGTGTATATGTGTGTGTGTGTGTGTGTGTGCATGTATTCATGCACATTCCCCCAGAACTTCTCATTTTAAATCTCACCTTCCTGTTTAGAAAATCTTTACAGGAAGCTCCCTCCAACACCATTCTCCTCTGAACACCTCCCTCAATGCTCATCCCCCAGCCCATTGGGCAGACAATGCCACGATGTCCTTCCTGACCCAGGCAGAGGGCCTGTCCCTTGCAAAGGATGGTTCCAAGCATGGACCTGCTGGGGAGGGGAGATTCCTGATCCAGCTGCATCAGGGGTGGGGACAGGTCTTGGGGATTGTAAACCAGGTCCACAGACATTCTAAATGGCAGAACCGGAGCATCTGCTCTAACCTTACATGACAGACAAGGAAACAGGCGTGGGGAGAGGAGGGATGGCCCAAAGTTGTACAGTCAGCTGGGGGCAGACCCAGGGGCAGAATCCAGTCTCCTGACACTCAATTTGATGCCTGAGCTACTGCACTGTCCCGCTTTCAGGGGAACAAGGAGGCTTGCAATCCAGCAGACCCAGAGCTGTGTTTATTCATTCACTTATTTCCATGCATTCATTCATGCATTCACTCAGCACATGCTCACCAAGCACCAGCTACAGGCTCTTACTAAAAGTGCCTACTGTGTGCTCAGGGTGAATAGAACTGCCTAAGCTGAGACCCTGCCTTCAGGGAGTCCTGCCTGGCTGGAAACACTGGATGAGCCCCGAGTGAGGGACACAGAACTTCCATGCTGAGAGCAACTGCAGATGGGGAGCTCACAGGCCTTGGGTGGATAGGGTTGGTTGTGCGTTGGTGCCCGGTGTGCTCTGTGCAAAGTTATAGTAGTGGAGACTGGTTAGTGCAGTGGTAAGTGCCCAGCTGTGTCTTGGGGTTGAACAAGCTCAGATAAGGGGTGTGTGTGTGTGTGTGTGTGTGCGCGCGCGCGCGCGTGCGTGCGCGCACGCGCATGGGGAGCCGTTGCTGAGTTCTCCCCAGCAGCCATGATGGAAGCAGAGCTGGGGGGCACAGCCTGAATGGGAGAGAAAGAGAAGTGGAGGGGAGAAGAGAGAAGGATGCTGACTCCAACCTCCCCGCAGCCACCGAGATGCTCAGGCAGACCCCAGCGGTTGCCAGGCAACCATTCCCCCTCCAGGCTGATACTTGTCCCCTCCTCCCCCTCCCATGGGTGACAACCTTCTTCTCCCTCCTCCCACTACACCAGGGGTCTGGTGAGCTCCAATTCTGACCCCTTCCCTCATGCTCTAATAGTTAAAACCACTTGTCAGGCAGACACAGGCCCCAGTAATGGAGCTCTGGCAAAGTCGGAACTCAGGAAGGTGTGTCCTTGGGGTAGGGCTGCCTGGGTTTCAGCCGGGCTACTGACAAGCCCTGGAGGAGACAAGCAAGAAAGGAGGGAGAGTCCCTCGAGCGCCCCCTCTGTGCCTGGCACCCAGGAGTGCCCGCACTCCCTCCCCTGCTTAACTCTCACAGGGAGGACTTGCCATCGTCAAGCCCATTCTACACATGTGGAGTCTGAGGTTCAGAGAGGGGAAGGGCCTGGCCCACAGACACACAGTAGGACAGCACAGCGCTGAGACCTGAGGTTATCTGACCCTCAGGCTCCACACACGTCATTCCACCACATCTCTGTGGGCCTCGATTGCTCCATGTGTAAAATGAGAGGGTTGGAGCAGATAAGAAATAGTGAGTAGGTGTATCTTGCATGCCAGCTCTGATCTCGTTTGAGCTGCCTGAGCACTGCATTGAGCGCCATAGCATGTGTGCTCTGTGTTAGCCAACTTTCTAAGGGTCCTGCCTCCTCTGACATTTGGTGCTAGGATGTGTTAAGCCACATCTCTAGTGACCTTGGTCAAGTCCCTGCTCATGTTGGAGGCTCCGATTCTCACTGTGCTTGACTTGGGAACAGCTTCCATGGGCCTCTTTGTGAAGGACAGAGCCAGCTGCTTCAGCCTCCCTCTGCTCTACCTCTGCTGGTACCCTCAGCAGTGAGCAGCTGTCGCCTGGCAACAGGGGGGTGGGGGTAGGCTGGAGGGGTCTGTAGAATTCTGGAATCTGGGCAAACATCCTGCCTATCTCCCACATCCCACCCATGGGCCTTGGAGGCCCTGTGCCAACCCTGTGAGGATCCCCAGAGCTGTGGCCCAGTGCCAGGTCATGGGAGCCACACAGCTGAGTACAAGCCCTGGCCTTGCTGGACGTGCTGTGAGACTTGTGACAGGTGGCCTCACCTTCTGGAGCATCAGTTTCTCTGTGTACGGCACAGTGGGTGGGAAACCATCCCAGCCTGGCCGAGTCACTGGGAGCATTACAAAGACGATGCGTGGGAATGCACCCTGGGAGTCTTAAACCCGGAGCCCCCTCCTCCCTCTGAGAGCTCATCTAGAAACACAGAGATTGGCTCAGATGGCCACTCCACATCCCAGGTGTGAAATTTGGGACCAAAGCCAGTCCCTGACTACCTAGTAAAGCTATGAGGCCCATCATGCCTGGGGCCTGTGCTGAGCACTTTGCACACATTTGTGCCTTGAGTCCTCACAACCACCCTGGGAGGCAGGAACTAGCTTTATCCCCATTTTACAGATAGGGAAACTGAGGCTCAGAGAGGCCAGGGGACTTGCCCAGGGCCACACAGCCAGGAAGTGGCAGAACTAGGATTTGAATCCAAGCCCGTGTGACTTCAGAGTCTGTCCTCTTAAATCTGCCCCGACAAGGCCTTCCCTAGGCTCCCCCTTTGGTCTGTAGCCTCGTCCCTGCCCCCGAATCTATCTTCTCTGCTTCGTTCCAGGACATCAGGGAAGGACTTCTGAGGGCTTGTGTTTCCCTCTTCTTCTTCCTCAGGATCGTGACATCGGAGCCCCATTCCCAAACAGTGATGTTGGGGCCTCTGAAATACTCGGATCAAAGAGTTGCAGGGTAAGTTTCCTGCCCGGGCCTGTCCACAGAGAGGGTCGTTTCCTCAGGCCATTTGCAGAAACATCCTGGCCTGATGTGGCACTGGCAGCCCTCCCGGGTCAGATGGGAGAGAGATGTGGAGAGGGAGATGGACGGGGACCAGGGAGGCAGCCTGGGAGGGTGTGCAAAGGTGGGACGCAGGAGCAGAGGCAGCGGGAGAGAGGAGCCTGTGGGAGTGGGGGTGGAGGAGAGGGGGCAGAAAAGGCAGGGAGACAGAGGAGGGAGCGGGGAGGCAGGAGAGAGGTCTCAGAGCAGTAGAGAGGGAAGGAGAGAGCTGATCTGCACACTCCTTAGAAACCCCTGGGGGTGGCAGGGCTCTGCCAATCAGGAGTCGGAGGCTGCCCAGGACCCAGGGACCAAGTGGAAAATCGAGTGAGAATTCCAGTCTCTGAGCCAGAGTTCTGGAGCCTCTGCTGCCAACAGCAGGCTTTGGCTTAGGCTGCCCTGGATTCTGGGGATGAAGGCCAGGTCTCTACTGCCCCCTTGTTCCCCAGGAGGGCAGGCCTCCCTTGTCCTAGAGAACTACAGGCCCACCAGGTAGAGAGAAGGATCTAGGGCTCAGACCCAGAGCAGACATCCCTCCATGACCTCCTTCTGGGCAGATACACAGAACATTCTTGCATTCCTTCCTGCACAGGGAGCTTGCTACCCCCAGGCAGCCTGATCCCTCCCAGGACAGTTCAAGGAGGTGAGACTGGAGCTGTATCATGCGATGAGTGGGAATGCACTAGAAGAAGGGAGAGAAGGTGCTCCCTGCAGGGGGAGGAGCAGTGATGCAAAGGCCCTCCAGTGCACAGCGCGCAGAGAAGACTGGGGGCTGCAAGGAAGGCATCGGTGGTGTAAAACGAGGCAGAGAGAGGGCAGGGGCCTATCCCTGCAGAGCCTTGTAGGCCATAGTTTAATTCTTATCCTTGGAGCAATGGGAATCATTGATGGTTTAAGCTGGGAGAAGGGAGGGCTGGTGTTCAGATTTTCATTTCAGGAAGATCCTTCTATCTAATATGTAGAAAATGGACCAAAGGGAGCAGAGTAACAGCAGGGGGTCCCAGGAGGAGGCTGCTGCAGCATCCAGGTGCAGGTGATGGGGGCTTGGGCTGGGGGTACCAGTGGGGGTGCAGAGGCCCATTTGAGAATAAACAGATCTTGCAGATGGTGGCATTCAGGAGGGGGGTAATAAGGGAATCTGGGGGCAGAATTGACCAATGTCTGGATTTTTGGCTTGGGCAACAAGATGGTGAGTTGGAGGGAGGGGCTTTCCCCAAAAAGAACCACTGACACCGTGGTGCCCACTGTCACCTGAACAGTGTCTTAAAATACTGATTCCCAGGCCCATCCAGGCCTATTGATTCCACATCTCCAAGCACGGAGTCCAGAATCTGCATTTTAAAAATGTGCTTCCAGGTTATTCCAAGAGTCAGTCCATTTGCGAGGGGCAATGGCCTAGAGTTGAAGGCACCCTGAGTTGACTCCCATTTTCCAGAGGAAGAAACAGGGCTCCTTTTCCAGGTTCACACAGGACAAGCACAGTAAAAGTGACTAGCATTCGACATCTGATACACCGCTTGCATTTGTGGTTTCCCCTTAAGCTGGCAGCACAGCCTGAGCAGGCCATGGGGTGGTGGGAAGCACAGGCTTCTGCCTCGCACTGATCTCGGGACAGATCCTGGCATCACTGTCCCCTCATGGGAGATGCAAGGCAAGTCACATTATCTCTATGTGACTCAGGACCCTCACCTACAAAATGGGCACAAAATATGTGCCTCAAAAGATGGTTGTGGTGTTTGCATGTGATAATGTGCCCAAGGCAAGTGTCACGTGCTCAGCGAAGGGATGCTCTAATTATTAAAGCTCAATCCCACCCCACTCAAATACAGCCAGAGGCAGGAAAGGTCTATGTTTGTGTGTGTGTGCGCACACACACACGTGTGCCCAAGGTGTGTGTGATGGGGTGTTTTGAATCTACTTCCCCTGGCCAATGACCTATCAAAGTGTCCTGCCCCCATGACCTATAACAGTGTCTAAAAGCCCACCATTACAGCCACATTTCCCTAGGCACTATTTTGTTCAGCACCTTCCTGAGCCCAGAAGGATTTTGCAGAGGAGGAAGGAGAAGCCTGGCAGAAGGGGAAAAGGTCTGCCAAAGTCCCATGGGGAGACAGAGCCAGAATGAGGACCCCAGCTTGGGTGTGCTGAGCCACTTACTTGCCTGGTCTGGTGGCCCCTGGATGGCAGTGGGGGCTGTGGTGGGAAGTAGGAGCATGCAGAGCCTGGGGAGGGGGCTGGGCAATGCTCTTGCCATAATCAAAGCGCAATCAGCCCTAATCAGCGTGTTCTTGAAATAGACCCAACTGGATGGGGGAAGCGAGCAGCGCCTGGGTTTGTATAGTGGCAATCAGAGGGAGGCAATTTTAGATCCACGGAAACAACAGCTCTTTGTCCCAGTGCCCAGGGACTCTGCCGAGCTCTGCGGAGCCTGCTGTGGCTTGGAGATAAAAACACCCCATCAGGTCTGCAGCTGCCCAGGCCCAGGAAGGGAGGCATTGGAGCAATAGGTCCAGCTGCCTCCAGGCTGAAGTCCAAACTCTTTTGCACCTTGGCTGAGCACCTACTGTGTGCTGGGTGCACAGACAGCTGCTGCTCTGTGAGAGGTGGGCTCTGTTTTGCAGGGGAGGGGATGGAGGCCCAGAGAGGTTGGGCTTGCCCAAGGCCACTCAGCTGGTAAGTGGGATGTGAATGTGGTCTGTCTGACTCCATGGTTTGTCTATTCTTCTTATAGGGGAACATCAGGGCTAGGAGACATTGTCCTGGGGTAACATGAACCAACACCCTAATGGAGCTCCCAGGTCTCGCAAATTGCAGAGGAGGCAAAGAGAGGCGCAGGGAGGTGAAGGGACTTGCTCATGGTCACCCAGATGGTATAAGTGGTAGAGTCACGATTCAGACCCACCTCTTTGAAATGCCAGAGCCCACACTTGAAATCACTAAGCTGTGGCTTCTTCAAAAGCCCAGACACCGTCTCCAGGAGGCCTTCTCTACCAATCCTGGTTATCATGGAGCTGTTTACAGCTGGGTGGCAGACATTGCAGGTTTTTTGGTGACCCAGCATCATCCCCCTTCCGTTGGTACTGGCACCCCCATTTCCCTTTGGGGTGACAGCTCTCAGGCAGCAGAAAAGCTCCCTGACAGCGGGCGGTGAGTGAGGTGGGGAGGGCTTAGGCTCAGGTCCACCCAGCCACTAACAGGTGACAGGGTATGAAATGCCTTCTCGCAAGGTGATGGCAGCTAGCAGGTGTGAAATGCCTCATCCTATCAGAGGAGCCAGGCAGGGCAGGAGGCCAGCAGGAGGCCAGCAGTCCAGGTGATGGCAGAAGGTGCAAGCAGAGATGGAGTGAGGTGAGTGGATTTGAGAGATTTAGAGGAGGAAGAACCAGCGACACTCTCTCGCCGATTGAATGTGCAGAGCCAGGTTTTCTCACTTGACCAGCTGGCCCCAAAACTGTCATCATGACTCCTCTCCTCCTGCACTTTCTTCTAATCTACCAGCAAATCCTGTCAGTCTACTTTCAAAATATGTCCAGAATTGGATCACATCTCCCTGGTACAGCCACCATCATCTCTCTCCTGGATTACAACCGCCTCCTCACTGGTCTCCCTGCTTCCACCCAAGACCTCATAGCAGCCAGAGCGGTCTTACTGAAACAGAAATCAGGCACGTCCCTCTTCTGCTCAAAACCTTCCCTCATCCTCTCCCACCCACCCTGGCCCCCAGGTGCTCTGTGATCCACCCTCCAATGCTCTCACCTCATCTTCCACACTCTGCCCTTGTGCACCTCGCTGCAGCCACCGCGGCCTCCTAGCTGCCCTCGAACACTGCAGATGAGCACCCGCCCCAGGGCCTTTGCACAGGCTCCCTCCCTCGCCTTCTCGGTCAGGCCTTCCCTGACCAGCCCGTTTAAAACTCCAACTCCACCTCCATCCATATCCCTGGTCCTCCCTCTACCTCTTTCCCACTTTATTATTAGCCAGATTATTGTCTTCTGCCACAATGTATATTTTTACCTTTTAAAATGTTCATTGCCTTATCCCCTCCCACTAGAATGCAAGCTCCCTGAGGGCAGGGTCATAGCGGGTGCTCAATCAGTATCTACTGAAGGGAGTGGTTGGAGGGTGGTATCATTTACTGAGATAGGAAGAAAGACTGGGTGGGGGTGGAGATTGGCGGAGTTGAATTCAATTGGCAAAGATGAGTTTGAGGCGCCCGAATGGATATCCAAAAGGAGAGATCCAGAAGGCAGATATGCAAGTTCATATTTCAGTTTCCTAATCTGTACATTGGGCTAGTAATTCAAGCTCCCTCAATGGGCGAGTGTGGGGGTTACTAGCCCAACGTAGAGATGAGACAGCAGCAATGGCAGTACTTAGCACACCGCCAGCCGTGAACCAAGCCTGGCTCCCTTGCTTGCTTGCTTCCCTCTCTCCTACAACAGCTGTGACACGTGACAAGCTGGAAGCCGCTGAAATGCCTATAAATGTGGGGAGTAATGTGGCCCAGAGGAGGGTCCTGCTCCATTTGCTTCTTCCACAGCTCCCAGGGGAGACCGAAGCCTGGGGACTGAAGGACTGTTTGCTGCAGTGGCCATGCCTTCTCTCCCCTTCCTTCTTTCCTGGCCACTTCTTTCAATCCTATGAGAATCCTTTTTCTTTCCCTCAGACCCTTCATGTAAACCAACCAATTTTTTAAAAAAGCTTTATTGATCTTGGCTTTTGGAATATAAAAGCAATAGATGTTCTTTGTTTAAAAAATTAGATGGTGCAGAAAACAAAGGAGAAAATAAAAATCAGCCAAACTTTATCACCTGGAGATAATTGCCATCAACATTTTAATGTTTGGCCTTCCCCTCTTGGTTCTGTGTGGGTTCTGTGTGTCCAACTAAGTTTGGGGCAGTACTACAGGACAGATGGAGTGAGGCAGAGCTGGCGGGTCAGTGCCCCAAGGGGCTGTCCTGGGCTCCTCACACCTTAGCACCATTTCCATGTTCACCTGGCCACACCCCCCTGAAAGCTTAAATATTTTCAATAATCACCTTTCCTATTTATTTGGAGAGTTACAAAACAAATGCCATGTAGCTACAATCTCATTTAATCCTTGGAATAACCAAGAGTGAGTTCCTGTGATTAGCCCCATTTTGCAGATGAAGAAACTGAGGCCCAAAGAGGTAAATTATCTTTGTTCAGGGCCGGCCCCATGGCGCACTCGGGAGAGTGCAGTGCTTGGGAGCACAGCGGCGCTCCTGCCACGGGTTCGGATCCTATATAGGACTGGCCGGTGCTCTCACTGGCTGAGCGCAGTGCGGGTGACACCAAGCCAAGCGTTGCGATCCCCTTACCGGTCACAAAAAGACAAAAAAAAAAAAAAAAAAATCTTTGTTCAAAGCACATAGCAAGTTCAGAACTAGGACACAGGTCTTATGCCAGCTGAGGCCATTCTATCATCCTGAGAAGAGTGACTTGTAATGACAGCCACGTTCTTCCTGCGTGCCAGATGCTCAGCACACACCATCATCCCATTTAATCCTCTCAACATCCCTGCCAGAGGGGCTCATTGTCTCCATTTGTACAGATGAGGAAATTGAAGTCAGACAGGTGAAGTCACTTGCCCAAGGTCACACAGCTAGGGAATGGGAGAGTTGGGAACTTAACAGGGATGTGCCTGGCTGTTGGGGTCGTGCTGCAAACACAAGGTAGGGATGGGTGAGGTGAGAGGATGAATTACACCCTTTTGTCAATGGCAGCCTTTCTGTCTCTCATCTGGGCACTTTGGGTGGGACCTTTGGACCCTGTATTCTTAAGGGCTGGTTCAAACTCCAGTTCTGACCTCACTGGCCCGAGCCTAGAGCACATACAGGGAGGGGGCTTGGGTTTAGCAGCACTGCCACCTGGTGGTTGATTTGCTGCCACCAGAGACAGGATCTGCCACCTACCTACCTGCCTGCCTGAGTCCAGGACTCTCGCTGGAAGGACAGTGATAAAGGGGAGAGAGGCCTGGGGCTCATTCTTCCCTGCTAGAGACCCAGACCAAGCCAATAGTTGCCTGGTAAAAAGAAAAAAACTAAGGACTGTGGGTCTGATTAACTTGGTTTTGAATTCCGGCTCAGTCATGTGATACTGGGCAAGTTCTTCTACCTCTCTGAGCCTGTTTGTACATTTGTAAAATGGGAATAAATCACAGTTACAGTGGTTGTTTTGAGGCTTATGGAAAATATCTGACCTTATCCCAGGTGCATGGTAGGTGCTCAATTCTCAATTGGGGACCAATAAATAATACTTGTTTTCACTCTAGTTTCCTGTCTCTTCTGTCCTCCATCTGACCAGGGGCTCCCACAGATCAGGCCCAGGTTCCCTTGTTAGACTTCCCCTAAATCTCCCACCACTGGTGGGGCCCAAGTTTCTGCTCAGATTGGGCTACAAGAGCCTCATCACTCCAAAAGTGGTTGGCTTGGAAAGACACTCAAAAGAAGGGCAGAGAAAATTCCCAGGAGAATAAGAAAAGCTGAGTGTTGGCCAAACCCAGGTGAGGGATCTCCAGAAAAGCTGGGCCTGCACCAGCCTAGGAAGGTCAAGGTCATGGAGTCCTTGGCCCATGCTTGAGTCACCTGCAGCATCCTGAGGTTTGCAGCTCTGGCTGGGCCTGTCCGTCACTGCCATTGGGAACCTGCCCTCTTCATTCACAGATACTCCAGCTTCTCAGTCTCTGCTCCCACTTTCCCTCCTCTCCTTTCCTGCATCCTGCAGGGTGCTCTACAGAGGCATAGTTCTCAAAAGGTGACCTCAGGAAGGCTGGGTGTCCACAATGCCCCCCAATAATGACCAAGGGCCCTCATGTTTTTTACAGCCCTGATGGCCCTAAGTCTTAAATGCTCTTCAACGATCTTCCATTTTCCTCGATAGCCCCCTAAAACTCTCATACCCTCCTGCCACTCTCAACCCCTCACACCACCAAATGGCTCCATCACTCCTTGATGGTCCCACATAGTTCTACTGCATCCCCAGGACCTTCCAACATTCTTCAGGTCTCCAGGGGCGTTGGTGGTCCCTTCTACTCTCAATGCTTCTCACTGGCCCCAAACATCCTCTTGTCCCACTCAGTGAACCCCTTCTATCATTTCTGGGAAACTATGGAGGCTTCCAGAGGCCTCCAGCGTCACCAAAGGCATTTCAATGCCCCTGAAGACCCTCAGGCCTCCCCCGCATGGCCTCCATTACTATCTGAAGATTCTCCATGGTCTTGAATGACCATCAATGCTGATGGCTGTGGTGGTTCTCAGCAGCTTCCAAAGGTGATGTGATGGTTCATTTTATGTGACATCTTGATTGGGCTATGGGACGCCCAGAAAGATGGTAAAACATTGTCTCTGGGTATGTCTGAAAGGGTGTTTCTGGAAGACATTAGCATTTGAATCAGTAGGCTGAGTAAAGACCACCCTCATAAATGCGGGTGGGCATCACCCAATCCTTTGAGAGCCCTTTCATGTGTGTTACCTCCCCCTCAACTACCTTGTGAGTAGTAAATCAAACAGGCGGCGAAAGAGCAAATTCACTCTCTCTCTGCTTGAGCTGGGACATCCATCTTCTCCTTCCCTTGGACATCAGTTCTCAGGCCGTTGGGCTTGGACTGAAACTACATCTCTGGCTTTCCTGGGCCTCCAGCTTGCAGAAGGCAGATCGTGGGACTTGTCAGCCTCCATAATCACAGGAGCTAATTCCTTACAGTAAATCTCTTTTTATATATCTATATCCTATTGGTTCTGTTTCTCTGGAGAACCTTGATACAGGTGGTCCATGGGAAAAACATGGGTCTTGCGGCCAGACATACCTGGGACTGTTACCCCAGTCCTGCCACTTTCCAGCTCTGTGACCTCCAGTGGCTGACTTTCCTCTCTGAGCCTATTTCCTCATTGGTAGAATGTGAATACCACACCAACCCAGAAGGTAACTGAGGGGACGGTAACACACATGAAAGGGCCCGGTATGGTTTCCAGCACTGAGTAGGTCTTCAGTGTCTATTTATTGTCTTTCCCATGGCTACCCACTCTGGGGCAGGCAAGCTGGGAACTCATTCAAGCCCCTGCCCCTTGAAGAGAATTGCACCAGGTGCCATCTCTGATGAGCACGGTGTTACCTGCCTCCCTTGCTCTGTCAGAGAGACTGGGGAGGGGTCATCCCAGCCTCACAGCACATGAAGTTGCATGAGGGATTAGAAAAAGTAGATAGGGGAGGAGGAAGACTGTTTTCTAACACACTCCCCCAAAACATCTTTCTGTTTCTATCATTGCTCAGACTGTTCCCTGACCTAATTCCTTGCATCCTTCAAGATACGGCTTGAGTCCCACATCCTTGGTTAAGTGGCTGGGTACATGGGCTCTATTTAGACCCAGCAAACCTTGATTCAAGCCCAGCTCCTCCACCTGCCAAGAGGTATATCTGGTATCTCTTTGGGCAAATTATTTATAGTTCTTGAGCTTTTGAGTCCTCATATGAAAAATGGGATAACACTTACCTTTTAGACGTGTGAGGCTCTGATGAGGTAAGGTGTGCATGACACCCAGAATTCAGTAAGTGCTCAATACACAGTGCAGCTTATTCCTGTTCTGGGCATTCCCTGAGCACTTGGTCCTTGGCACATTCTGCCCTGTAGTTTCTTGTGGAGTGATTCTGACACTTCAGCTAGCCTGGAAGCTTGGAGAGAGGTACATGTGGTACTCCTCCCAGAACCCCCACCCCTGAAGTGGACCTTATTTAAAAGTGAGAGAGGCAGAGAAGTTGCCAGAATTGGCAACAAAGACTGACTTTTCTTGCTAACGGGTAATGAGGTACCCAAGTTCATTTGCTTTTTGAGATGGTGCAGGGGACTGGTTATGCAATAGGCATACAGAGTTCTAGGGAATCTTGGGCCAGCTATGCTCCCTTTTTCTCCCGCTTCTTCACTATCCTACTGATGGCTAAGGTGAAGCCCAGAGAAGTGGGTAGACTTGCTCAGTGCCACACTGCAGAACTCAAAACTGTTTGGAGAAGGCTGGGAACAGGAAGGCAGAACAGCTTCTCCCCATGAACTTACCTCTGTCCAGAGGGGTGTGAACACTTTTCCCTTTGATTGAGAAGAGCAGAAACACTCAACAGAAGGTGCTGTTCCACTTGTCTCAATATCCCTAGTCCTAAGTTCAGGCACAGAACATGGAACCTTCAGTAAAGACCTGCTGAGTGCATGAAAGGACCCAATTTTCCAAAGTTTGCAGCTCTCAGCAAGAAGTGCCTGCTCTTTGGTGCCTGATACCCTCCATCATACTACAGGAAACCTCTTAGGCCTGAGGTAGCCCTTAACATACTTCCAAAGCTCCCCTCCCCTTCCTTTTTTTTTTTTTTTTGTAGTGTCTAGTAGGGCTAGGCTGTAGTCATACTTGGCCAGCAGGAGTCACTAGCACACACTGCAGCCTGCAGGGTCTAATGGGCAAATTAATGTTCATGTTACCAATTCTGTAGGCTCAAAGGTCTGCAAATCAGGTTTCCTGGGAATAAGTGAGACCCACATTTCTGTGACCCAGCCTCTTGTCTTGCTGCTGAGCTGCTTAAGGCAATGCACTTTCAGACACAAGGACAGGCAGTGGCAGGGGCAGGTGACTGCATCAGTCCCTGTGGCTCTCTGAAGCTATGAAGTACTCAGGGGCCCTCTGTGGATCACAGACATTTTCTAAATTCTAGAACTCTGTGGGATGCTTTCCCTGTGAGCAGGCATTATCACCTCAGAGAGGGTGAGAGGCCATGACAGACTCAGGTAGACCCTGAGATCAGGGATTTTAAGCAAAAGAGTTGACCAGACAGGAATGAGCAGACACTGGGTAGACGATCTTACTGTACCATGGGCTGGCGGGACAAAACACACTCTGTGGTTTCAAATGGGTGTTTGGAAATCTCAGATACAAATTTAGAGATCAAATTCTAAGCAATATCCCCAATACTTTCCAAGCTTAGGCACTATTCATTCAGGATAATGATAACCAGTGTAAATACAGAGCTTTAGCACTCATACTCAGAGCTCACGGGGTCCTCATCATCACCATGCATTTGAAACAGGAGAAATTATCCCCATTTTAGAGATGAGGAAACTGAGGCTGGCAAGGGCAGACGCCGGAGCCTGAACCAAAGCTGCACACTCCAAACCTTCACCTCTTTCTGCTCCACTTTACCTGCCTCAGATGTGAGCTTTGCGACAGTTGTTGCTGCCACTGTGACAACCGCTGCTTTCTTTGGGCCTCACATCATGAATGCAGGAAGGCCAGTGATTAAGAAACAGGGCTCTGGGGTCAGACAAACCTGAGTTCTCTTTCTGGTCCTGCTGTTTACTAGCTGTGCAACTGTGGGCAAACTGCTTGACTCCTCTGTGTCTCAATTTCCCCTATCTATAAAGGAGGGAAAGTAATAAATAAATAAATAAACAATAAATAAACAAAGTGGAGAAGTGCCTCCTTCACAGAGTTGTTGTCAGGATTAAAGAGGTGACTTTCGTAAAGCGCCTGGCACATACCACATGGATAGTGAATACCTGCACGAGAGGAAGCGTGGGCTCTTGAAACACCGCTGTTTTTATCTGCTTCTAGTTTCTAACACTGCGTTGAGACTGCAACCTCCAAATAAGGAACGGAGATGGTTTTGCCGGCATAACATGAAGGGCTTAAAAAAACAGGAAGAAACCCTCCCTGAAACACCACCCTGCTGGGAACAACCACACAATTGTTTGTTTCTTTAATTTTTAAAAATGAGTAAGCAGACAATCTTGTGCCCTTTGAATGCCCGATAAAAACGTTCATTATGCAAAACAGTACAACCTTTTTCATTTTTTAATAATACTGTAAATATCTCAGAAAGGATGTATTGTTTCTAATGAATATCAAAAACGTCATCATGATGACATGTCCTCCCCGGCCCCATGCTGCCCTCCCCACCCCCCAAAGTTATCCAAAAACTAGTAGGAAATTACAAAAAACAGAAAATAACAATCCTACCTCCGCCTTGCCCCATGAGTAGTGTTAAGCGAGTCAAGTGCCACGTGTACAGTGTGTGGTAGCAACAGACCGTGAAGGTTGTGCACCCACGAGACAGTTGGTGGTGCAGGACCACAGCAGCAGCGTGGGAAGCCTCCCTCCCCGGGGCCTGCTGCGAGGAGTGCGGTCCAGGGCGAACCCAAGCAGGGGGCTCAGCCCAGGCCTGGATCTTCCTGGGTCTGCCGGGCCAGACAGCTCAGGGAGACGCAGGACTTCCCGAGAGGAGGGCGGTGGCCTGTTCATGAGAAGCCGGGCAGGCCTGGGCTCTGAGCAGCGAGGGGGCCCTGCACCAGGCATCCCGACCAGCCCAGGGAGGTGCTGGGCATCCCTCTTAGCAAACTCAAGCTTCACATGGGGGCTGGCCACAGCAGAGAAGCTGGGAGCTTGGAAACTTTTGGGTAAATCGAACACATGGGTCCCCTACAGGAACTAAAACCTTGGTTCGGAGAAAGCATGTATTTCCCCCAAATAAAATTGGGAAACTAAAGAAAAACGAAAAAGAATTTACCTTCCCTACCCCCAAATAGCTCAGAAACTAAGGCAGAGGCTTGATGTAAAATCCTATTAAAACAGAAGAGAGAGATCAGCTAGAGAAGTCTGAACAGGCCGGGGCGGGTGTGGGGCAGCCTCGGCCTCCCTGCAGACTCCAGGCCCGCACAGAGGGCAGAGCTGCGGGCTGCCCAGTTGTCCCGACAGGAAGAGCTGAGGCTTCTCAGCCCCTGGTGACAGAGGCAGGTGCAATGGCTCCCAAAGGGAAGAGAGGTAGCCTGCACACAGGATCTGCCAGGGACAGGAAGCATGGGGAGGGAATTGAGAGATAGGAAGGTGGGGGTGGGAGGAGGGCAGGGGACAGCAAGAGGGAGAAGAGGTGTCTGGGAATGGAGAAGGGGCCTTAGGATCGAAGCAGGCTCTGGACCCCATGGTAACTCCTCTCCATGGGAGGCAGGAGGAGGAGAAAATCAGTCCCCATGGCAACTCCAGCCAGCCCTGCTGAGGACAGGACGAGGACAGTGAGACAGAACTGAGGGTGAGAGTGGATGACCAGGAGACAGAGGAAGACCAGATGGGAGGAGCCCCTGCCATGGAGGCTGAGGACTGGTGGGTCTCCAGAAAAGGGGGCTGCTCATGGACGAAATAAAACTAGAGTTCTGGGAAAAACACAAACTACCTCCACATCGTTTCCATGATAAACTTGATTTTAAATAAGCAGGTGGGGATGGGGGTACAGTGAGGAGGGCAGAGATTATTGCCTGTAAGTCTTCAGAAGCCAAGATCAACAGAAGGTCTGTAAGCCAGTGAGGCATGCCGAGAGAATCCTGAGATCACCCAATCCAACCCCTCCCCCAATTTAGGAGATGGGGAAACTGAGGCCCAGGGAAGGGAAGGGAGTGCCAAGGTCAGTTAGCGGGATCAGGGCAGGGAGGCCTGCAACCCAGGAGTCCTGAGTCTGGCGGGACTTTTTCATGTCTGCTATGTGGCCTTGCTGCCTGCAAACCCACAGGCAAGGTCTGAAGAAAAAACTCTGCCTAGACGCCTGCAGGAGGGCGGCTGCGGAGTGTCAGGGATAAGCACGGGACACAGAAGGTCAGTTAAAAGGCTGGCAGAGGACAGCATGACTCCCCACCCCACCTCCCCCAGAGCCCAAGTATAAAAGTTTTACAATATTATACACTTCTTCCCGACCCCTAGAAAACACTGATTAAAATCGTCCTAGGACAAGATGATGTTGCTAGTCACTGTACAGTCATCTCTTTGTAGTGGTTATGTCCACAACAATTGGGGGTGCAGAGGAGGATGTGCCTTTAAACCAGTGTACAGTGGCCAACCTTAAAATTAACTTGTTAATAAATCCTGTGCAAAATGAGCAAGCCCCTACCATTAGGTGAAGTACAAGTTTCAGGAATTCATTTATATACACGGGAGGTGGGAAGGAAGGGAAGGAGAGAGGCATCCCTGGTGACCGGCGGTTGCTCAGAAGTGCGTCTCCTTCTCTGTGATGGTCGCGATGGTGCCGTCGCCCTTGAGTTTGGCATCATAGTCATTGACTGTCACTGTCCGTGGGCCTGCCCCAAGCTTGCCCCGCATTTTCAGATCAGCACTGGGGATTGTCAACTTCCGAAATTTCTAGATGGTTGGAGAGGAAGAGAAGGGTTCTGAGAGGGCGGCCAGGGTCCTGGGATCTGCCTTGGCCGGGCCTCTCTGCAGGGATGCATGCCTCGGCACTGCAGACTCAGACCGAGGGTGAGGCCCCAGCTCAGCCACTGATAGCTCTGTTCTGGATGATGAGTGGACCTCCCTGGGTCTCAGTTTCCTCCTCTGGAAAATGGGACAGTAGAGATCCCTACTCCTGGCGTAGGGTGAGGAGCAAGGAGATGGCATGAGGCAGGTGCCTGGGACTCGAGGGCTGGAGTCAGGCCCACTGCCTTGTCCCTTCCCTCTGGTGGAGACTTGGAAGCTGGGGTCTGCATTGCTGCTCAGCCACTCTCTAGCTGTGCTGAGGTGCACTTTCCCTTCTGTGAAATGGGACAACAGGCCTGCCTTGAGCAGCTGCTGTGGACAAGTGGTAAGAAACCGCTAGGGT
The DNA here is from genome assembly GCF_027409185.1 of Cynocephalus volans. Classification (NCBI taxonomy): domain Eukaryota; kingdom Metazoa; phylum Chordata; class Mammalia; order Dermoptera; family Cynocephalidae; genus Cynocephalus; species Cynocephalus volans. The sequence goes on along the minus strand of NC_084470.1, from coordinate 93,034,701 downwards.
TGTTTATAGCATGATTTCTGGGTACACAGGGACCTTTCCCACACAGGGGATGTCATTGTGCTGCCACCGTCCAGGGGAATGTGGAGAGTGTGCCATGCGCTCCATGTGCTGTACTCAAAGGCAGAGCATGATCACTAATCCCAGCACTTACAGCTTCGGGCCGCCTTGCCAAGCGCCTCCCCTGGGCTGGGCACGGGCAGGAGAGCAGAGGTCATGTAGACTTCAACTGCAAGCTCCTGGTGCCCCAGCCCTGCCTCTCAGACTGGAGGGGTCCCCTGACCCACAGCTGTACTCCCCGGGTCCCCATGGGAGAAGACACTGGGGCCAGGATTTAGAAGTCCCTTTCTGGGCATAAACCCCTTCCTGAGGAAGTCTGCAAAGACTTGTGGGTGGCTAGTTGCTTGTGGTCAAGGTTCTGTCTTCTTTTTCAGATCCTGCCCTGCCCAAGAGGCTGAACCTACATGGTCTGGGTAGGATTAACAGGCACCTTCTTTGTGCCAGGCTCCTGACACAGACCAGGGGTTCGAGCATGGCTCCAGAACCAGGCACGTATGTTTGTGTCCCGGCTCCACCACCTAACATGCAACCTCTCCGTGGCTCAGTTTCCTTCTCTGTAAAAGGGAATAATAGTGGTACCTGCCTTCTAGAGTTATTACAAGGCTCCGATTATTTGACCTAGCAAAGCATTCGCATTACCTTCTCCTGCTATGATCCGTCCTCAGAGCAATTCTTTGAGGCAGGTGCCGCTGTCCCCATTTCCTCTTCCAGTCCCTTCCTGTCAGCGGCACCTTTGTGGGAACTGAGGCTCAGGGAGGTGAACTAGCCGGCACAAGTTCTCTAGGTAAGGAAGCTTGGAAATCGAGTCTGATCACCTCTGCAGAATCTGCTAATAAGCCCTGCCGCCTGAGTCGGCAAGTGTGTGAGCTTAGGGAGATGGATGGAGCTTAGGAAAGTAGCCTCCCCACCCCACTCCCTCCCCAGGCCTGAGATAATCTCTGGGGGATTTATCAGGAGACACCAGGCATTTCTGAACACCAAAAGACCACCTGGAAGTCCAGGCAGGGGATTTCCAGTGTTCGAGGTTTTAAGGACCCATGTCAGCTCCCCTTTGGCCCAGGATCAGGACGAACCAGCTGCCCTTGACTGACATTCCCTGCAGGCACCGAGGAGCCTGACTTGCTTTGGGGCACGAGCGGGCTGTATTCGAGGCTATTTCTGGAGCCAGGTGCCTCGCGGGCAGGTGGGCTGGCTGAAGCCAACTCTGAGCTGGAACTTGCATTCTGGCTTCTGCACACACACCCACTCCCATCTCCCTCTGGCCTTGGCCTGGGAGACAAAGATCAACTCCTATGATCCTTGGAGTGCAGCCCTGGGGCAGAGGCACGGTCCCCTCAAAGGAGTGCAGCCAGTCCAGCAGGGGAAGGCGAGGCAGCAAAGCTCAGGGGACAAGACCTCAGACTCCAGTGTCTGCTCCATCTCCCAGAAGCTGTGTGATCTTGGGCAAGTTGCTTCACTTCTCTGTGCTTCAGTTTCCTCCTCTGTGGAGACAAAGAGAGTCTCCGCCTCACAGATTGCTACGAGAATTAAGTGACTTAGTATTTGTAAACTGCTTAGGACAGTCTCTGCTGTCTGATGAATAAGCAGGAGCTGATCTGACCATGTGAGCCACCGGCAGGTTGGGGAGAGGGGAGAGCGGGTGGTCTGGAGTCAGATGGACTTGGGTTAAAATCCAGTCTGCTGACCAGAGACCACATACCATATGGATCCACTGGTAGGAAATGTCCAGAACAGGCAAATCCATAGAGACAGTAGATTGGTGGTTGTCTGGGGATGGGAACAGGGCTTAACTGTGAATGGGCATAATGGATCTTATTAGGGTCACAAAAATGTTCTAAAACTGATTTATGGTGGTGATTGCACTACATGGAAAGTTATATAAAATTATCTAATTGTACACCTGAAATGGGTGGATTTTATGATAGATAAAACATACTTTGATTAAATTGTTTAAAAAATTTGGTCTAACTTTTGGCTATGTGATCTTTGGCAAGTGACTTCATTTCTCTGAGCCTCAGTTTCCCTCACCTGTTAAATGCAGAAAATGATGCCTGTTACCCCCGTTTGCTCTGAGGACCACTGGAGATACAGAAGAAGAGGAGCCTGGCACAGTGGTGATGACATGACAGGTGTTCCCCAAATGTCTGAACGAACAGAATTAACAAAACAGTAACAGCTAATACTTGGGTACACTCTGGGCCAGGTCCTGGTCTAAGTGCTTTCCCTCTAAGAACTCACTGAGTCCTCACAACCTCTATAAGTTAGGTGCTGCTGTTATCCATTTTACAGGCAGGGAAACTGAGGCTGAGCTCATAGAAACTGGCTGAGCTCTGAAGCCTCACAGAAATGCCTCTAGCACAAGAGTAACGATGGATACCTGCTGGAGAGGAGCTGGCCACAACTTCCCTGCAAGACAGGTGGGCACATTTTCATCCTGCCCATTGTCCAGATGAGCAAGCTGAGACCCACAGTGGTGCTGGGACTTGCCCGTGCTCCCCGGCCCTCCAGGGGCAAAGCCAGGACAGTATCTCCCTTGGCCCCTCCTCCAGGGCTGTCTCACCTCGGGCAGCGTCCCCTCGGTCTTCCACACCTTGATGAAGATCCAGAGCGGGATGCAGAGCATGGAGGACAAGGCCATGAGCCAGCCAATGCCATAGCCCCAGGCCGGGTAGGTGTAAACATTGTTATACTTGAGTGGCTTGTACTTGACCAGGAAGAAGATGAAGATGCCCTGCAGAGAGATGGCAGAGGGCTCCCTGGGGGATGGCCTTCAGCCCTGCTGGACCAAGCCGGACTCAGGCTCGGAGAAGCAGGAGGCCAGCGGGGGAGAATCGGCCCCATCTGACAGCCCCATGAGAGGCGAGACCCTGCCCTGGGGCACCATGAGCTTGAGGCAGAACCACCGGAGGCCCATCCCGGAAGCCTGTCCCACAGGCATCAGACACACAGGGTATGCAGCCCTGAGCCCCAGACTCCAGTGCCCTGCGCCTCACTAGGGCTGTGAGACCCTCCCTACCCACCCGCAGGAGCCTCTCACCCAGCCTCGGCCCAGTTAAGAATTTTTCTTTTCTCCCAGCTACTTCTCAGGGCTGTTCTCAAAGCTGCCTTTCAGAACGATGATGGTCTGTGAAGATGTTTTGAGATGCTTCCAGTGTTAGGACAGAGGGCGACAGGGCTGCATTTTTATTAAACGTTGGCTCACAAAGGCCCCTCTGTGGTCTGGTTTCAGGGGCCGAGCATGGGCCCCGATGTCACCCTTAGTTCTGCTGCCTTCACAGTTCACAACCAAGCATCATGTCCTCACTCACATAACCCTTGGCCCCCACGGAGGCAGACCCCAGTGCCCAGTTTGCACATATAAAATCTGAGAAGGTAAGTGACTTGTTTATGGTCACACAGAGAACCGTGGCAGAGCTGAGATCCAAGTGAGGCCTCCCTCACCAAGCTCAGAGCCTGTGCCCGTGACCACAGCTTTGCAAGTGTCAGGTGGCTTAGACCCAGGGGGACATCAGGATAGGTCGGTGGGTGGGTAGTCAGGGTTGGAGGTGGCTCCTAGTGGGGTCCTTACCGCACAGATCCCAGGGGTCACGACCTTCCAGCACCACTTAATGAGCAACAATGGCCGGTAGCCAATCATGTCTTCGATGTTATCATAGAACCGGTTGCTTCCTACCCGGAATAAATCAGATGGGCACACACACCACAGAGAATTTCTGTACAAGACTCAGAGGAAAGGTGAGGAGTGTTTGCTTTCCCCCGCCCGAGACAGAAGAATTGCAGCAGGGACCTTATGGAGTGCTTAAGACAGCTACCGAGACCTTGCGTGCGTGAGGTTTCAGAATAGACTGCCGTAGGAGGGATTCCCGATTGCTGACGAGAAGGAAGAACTCTGCTGAGCTTGGGCAGTCAGGCCCAGGACATAAGGAGATTCTGGCAGGAAGGCGGAAGGCGACCCCTTTGGAGAGGCAAGGTGAGGGGCTGAGGAAGAGCAGGGTGGCCTGCAGTTTATCTGGCCCCAGGCCACACTGTGGCAGGAGCCCCTGGTGCTGAGCCCAATGAGCCTCACCCACTTGCTGGGTCTGGAGACAGGAGGACAGGAAGGTGGGCATCCACTGAGGACCAGGCCCTGCACTGGCTGCTCTGCCTACATGATCTCCAACTTGCAGACATGGTGATGACCACTCCATTTTACAGAGGGGGCAACTGAGCCTCAGGGGCAGAAAGACGGGCCCAACTTCACAGGGCCTGAGCCCCAAGCCTCCCACTCCCACCCCGTGCTGCAGGGTGTAAAAGCAGGTCTTCCAACAGTAGGAAGGGGCCAAGGAGTCGCTGAAGAGATGGAAGAGGAGGCCAACAGGGACGAAAAGCCACAGAGAACCGGAGCCCACCCCGGTCCCAGGTGCCAGTGTCCCAGGCAGCTGGGTGGGCACAGGCTGGGCCTATACTCACCGTACACCCAGCCAATGCAGATGCACTCAAAGATGGCCACGAAGAGAAGGCACATCCCGCTGGCAGCGTACGAGTCAAAGAGCTGGAAGATGTACATGCCTCCCTGTGGGTGGGAGGACAGATACACAGACAGATGGACACACGGGAGGGCAGGGTCAGCCCCTCAGCCAGCTGGCCTCGGGAAGGGCCCCTCTGCTCTGCTCTGTGGTTGTCAGTCAAGCTGCTTCTCCCTAGTCTCCCCAGGCTGGACATTGCACCCTCTGCACCTGGATGCCCGCTAAGATGCCATCTTCTGGGGGTTGCTGGGATTCTGGATGGTTTGTCTTGTCTCAGCACCTCACTTCCCAGCTCCCCAAGCCAGAGACTACACAGAAAATCAGAGACTCCAGGTCGAGCAGCTTCAGCCCCTCTCACTGGAGGGCTGTGACAGCCTCCTGACTGGCCTCCCTGCCTCCAGCCTCACCCTCTCCAGTCTTTCCATGTGACAGTTTTCAGGGAATCTTTCTCTGAATGTGTAAATCCAACCATGCCACTCTGTAGTTAAAGTTACCATTTGGCTCCCTTAGGCCTGATGGTCAAGGCCACTGCCCTCCACCCTGGCCTCACCTCCCCTTCCCACCAGCCATCCTCAACATGCCCCCTCCTGGACAGACTAAAGGACTCTGCACCTTTGCACATGCTGTTCTCTTTCACTTGGTCAGTTCCTACAAAGGTCAGATCAGTGTCACTGTCACCTCCTCCAATAAGCCATGCCTGGCGGCCTCATTCTTTGGGAACTCCCCATAGCATGTTTTATGAACTCCCAGTTTTTTAAAAACAGTGGCCCCCTGCCAGCTGCTCTGTTAGCTCTGAGCTCCGGCTGGGAAGGACCCCACACTGGTCCTCTTTGTGTCTCTGGCCCTCCGCACAGGACCTGGCACACAGTAGTTCCCCGATAAATGTCAATTGGATGGTATGGAGTGTGAGCACCCTGGGAGAGGGACTCCAACTGGCTTGTCCAGATCTGTGCCTCAGTTTCTGGCCCAGGGCTTGGCACACCATAGGTGCACAGTCAGTCTCTGTGGGATGAAAGGATGACTGCAGGCCAGCTCTGTAATATACACATCTGTGATGATTAAGGCCAGTGGAAGTCCTGGGAAGTGTGTGAGCTCAGCTGGCCAAGGTGAGCCAGGAAGGTTCTCAGGAGAGAGAGGAGGCATCTGGGTGGGGAGGGGAGGACCACTGCAGATGTGGGAAGAGTTGAGATCTGTAGAGAAAGTCTCCGTAATACCATGAGGTCCTTAGGGGGCACAATCAAATGCATGGGAAATAAAAGAGAGAGAGAGTGCTAGGAAGGGTCAGGGGCAGGGGAGTCTGAATGCCAGGACAGCAGGTTAAGAGGCCAGAATGAAGCCTGGACAGCCTCTTGTGTGTCTGCCAGGGGGACTTACTTGGAATTAAGCTTCCCCTCTGTGCTCCCATAGTCAGTCCTTCTACCATGCTCAGACCACATGCCCTGGGCTATTTGTTTACTCATTCATCCCTTCCACTAGATCAGGATAACATCTCAACACGCTCAGGGCCAGCCAGATGACACAAATGAGAACAGTGGGCCAAGTGTGACACCAGGGAGTGGTGGGAACTGTGGCTAACTGGAGAGGACAGGCCCCATTTGGCCACACGACTCTGGCTGACAGTTGCTGGGGGACACAGCTGTGAGGACAGATCTGCAGATTTTCTGGAAGACACCAGAAATCCAAATTTTCATGGAAAATTTCTCTCTTTTAATTGTTGGCAAATTCTTCATGTTTTTAAAAGACACAGTGAGAGTAAAATAACAGTCTCTGGGCCGTGTCTAGTCTGGGGCCTCCTGTCTGCGATGGCTACAGTGGATACTCAAGTCTGTGAGGGTCAGGAGCAGGCCTAAGGCACCTCTGTGACCAGTACTGGGGTTTCTGAGTTAAAACTTAAGACCACTTCTAATCCCATGAACGCGATACATGAAAAAAAAAAGAACAAAGAAACCATCAAGTACCAGGCTCTGCTTTAACTGCTTCCCATTCTTAATCCAGTTGGTTCTTCACAGTGTGATTACAAGGCAGGCACTATTGTTATCTGCAATGTTCACATGGGGAAACTAAGGCACGAAGTGACAACACCTGCTGCAGGTCATCCGGCCAGCTAGTCGAGGGACTAAGGATTGAACCAAGCAGTCTAGCTACAGACCCCATACTCTAACCACCCATCACACTGACTCGGGGGAAGATAAGAAATTTGTGACCTATTTTTTCCCTAGAACTGAGCTTCGAATATGTATAAATGAGGAAGAAGTTCCTGCCAGCAATTACTGTGAAGGCTGAGGCCGACACGGCCCATTTGGCAGTGCCATTGCTCACAGATATTCTCCATGGAAGTGGAAGGTTGGTGTGTGAACCCAGGCTGGTTTACGGTCTCGGGGGCTGAGGTGCTGGCTCCCTGATGGCCCCCTGAGGGCCACAAGGTGCCCCTTGGGCAGATCCGAGGCCTCAGGGCATCGGAGACTCTGTGAGCAGGGGGTGCCTGGGGCAGGTGGTCCATAAACCCCCTCACCTGCCTGCTCTAAGCCAGTGACCCCATGCCAACATTTGCTCTTCTTGCAACCCTGTCCGTTAGCCTCTTTAACACATCAAGTTAACCCCCCAATTTGTATGTGACAAAAGACTCTACTTTGCATAATTAATCAGCTCTTAATGAGGCCCTGCTTGCTGCTATGCCCCGTTTCCCTGCATGGGGAGAGTGAGGTGGAAACCAGGAAACGCTGCCCCATTCATTTGCTCATTTGCTCATTGCTGATTATCACTCTCATTAACATGACAATGACTAGGAGCAGTAACAATACCAGCCACTATGACTCAGTGCCCACCCTGTGCCAGGCCCTGCATTGGCTCTGAGGGCATAAAGCCAAACCAGGGCCAGTGCTGTTCTCATGGACTCCACAGCTGGTGGGCAGACAGGTGACCAGGTGGACCATGGACCACCCTAACAGTGGGAGGAGGCTGAACTCAGCCGGGAACAAAGTGCTCGGGGGTGCGGGCTGGAAAGGGGGAAGCAAGCAGAAGGGGCTTCCAGGAGGAGGTGGCATTTGCACTGGGAAGTAGAGGATGAGTGGGTTCAGCAAGTTGGCATCACCCCAAATGCTTTCTAGCCCGACCTCAGTGTCACATCGGCTGCTTTCACTGATTCTGCGTTCCCTCCTTTCGTTCCATGTTTCTTACAAAACCTCTTCTTGTCTCTAGGCAACCGTTTTTTTTCCTTTTTACTTTTTAATTAATTGTATAGGTATGGGGAGAAAGATACCTAATCTCACCTTCCTAAGATACTTGAGAAAGTAGTTATTAGACAGGACGGCTGCAGGAGGGGAGAGAAACATGGTTTTAAGGGACAGTCTTAATTCGGGGCTCACGGAGAACACCTCCTCACCCACAGGCCCAGCAGGGACAATGAGAAGAGGGCATGCACAGAGGGCAGAGACTGGAACACAGTGCCTGAAGGTGCTAAATGTCATCATGGGTGCCTATTGTCAGAGATGCCCCAGAAAAGCCAGATTTGAACTTTAGGCAGTGACAGGTAACCAGTTCAGCAGCCAGTAGCTAATACTGTCCCCTTCACACAGAAGTTACTCTTAGGGATGGTCCAGGCATCCATGTGTTCATGATCACCAGATAAAGCCAGTATCTCCCTTGTGAGTTTCATTCCCCTTCGTGTTAACAGCAGATGCCTTTAGCTGAGTATTTATACATCAAGACATTGTGTTAGGGCTGGCCCCGTGGCTCACTCGGGAGAGTGCAGCGCTGGGAGTGCCGAGGCCACGGGTTCGGACCCTATATAGGGATGGCTGGTGCGCTCACTGGCCGTGTGGAGGGTTGTGATCCCCAAACTGGTCAAAAAAAAAAAAAAAAGACATTGTGTTAAAGGCTTAAAGAGAACTTGCATTTCAGTCTCACCATGACCCCCTAGGAAAAGGAATAAACTGAGTGGTAGAGTAGGTACTAAGTAGATCTGTCCAGGGTCACACAGCCACTCAATTTCAGAGCTGGGATTTGATGTCAGACCCACCTAACCCAAAGCCCATGCACTTCACCCTTCTGCAGCACTGACCACACCACTCACCTCTGTTAACATCACGAGGCCCAGAAAGTAGGAGATGATTGACAGGGCCAGGATGAGCAGCTCCCGCCGGTAGCCCCTCCGGAAGACCTTGGGGTACATGTCCACCACGGCGGTCACAAGGCTTTCCACACACACAAACTGGATGGGGGGAGATATGATGGTGTGAAACCCAAGAAAAAGGCCATTCCTGGTGGCCCTGGCTCTGGGTGAGCACGGCAGGCCTAAACCCTGGGCCTTCTTCCCACTGGTCCTTACCTTCACTCCTATACTCACTCACACTGATGGAGAGCCTGAAAATAACAGTTCCAGTACTAACAGAACTCCAGTGTGCCCATTTGACAGATGAAGACACTAGGCTCAGAGAGGGGAAGCAACCTGCCCAAGGTCACTCGGCAAGGTAGTAGCAGAGTCAGGACTTGAACAGGGGTCTCCAGACTCCAAATCTAGAGGCCCTTCTTCTCCCCCATGCTACCCGTCACGTGCCTGTGTACTGGGCTCTGTTCTGGGTCAACAAGTTAAATGAGACCCAGCCCTTGACCTGGGGGCAAGATGGGAGTCTCTGCAACTGTCCTGAGAGTTGTGCTCAGCTTGTGGCAGGCTCTCATCGGTCTCTGTGGTCTCCAGGGCTATGATGGTTCCCTGCCCTTTGCTTCTGTTAGGCAAGTACCATCTTGCTGGGTAGGGGGCAATCAAAGGTGAGCCAACACCCAGCTCTTGTGTTTCTGCTGTGTGAGTCTTTAGGCCCTGGTCAAACTGTGCCAGCATTGATGGCTGAGTTTGAGCCACTAAGTATCTGAATTCTGTGTGCTAAGCACAGGGCCAGGCACACAGTATATCAGTTTAACTCCTACTCACCCATCAATACCCAGCTCAAATATCTCAACATCCAACCACCTCTTCTTCTGGTTCTCACAGCACTGGGGGAAGACCTCCTGCATGAACCTTTCCCAGCCTGCTCCTCCTTTCCCCCACTCAGAGAGAACAGCCCCTCTTCTCTCCTCTATGCCCTGAGCACACCCCCTCACCTGCAGGGCCCACGCCTGATTATATCTGTCTCCTCATAAGAAGGTGAGATCCTGGAGGGCAGGGGCTACACCATTTTCAGCTATTTCTAGTGCCTAGCACAAGGACCCTGACACAGATGAGATGCTCAGAAAATGTCTGATAAATGAATAATAATAATAATAAGAGCAATGATAGCAGCAAACACATGGTGCTTGCTATGTGCCAGGCTCTGTTCTAAGCATTTAACATATACTCATTTAATTAATCTGTGTGATTCGTACCATTATTATCCCCCTTTGGTAAGTGAGGACATAGAAGCACAGGGAGGTAAGCGACATGCCCAAAGTCACACAGGTATTAGGTGGCAGAGCAAGGATTTGAAGCATGCAACCTTGTTCCAGAGGCTGGGCTTTAACCATGTGCTGCAGGGAGGAGGAATGGAAGGATTTTTCTACTGCTCACCATGTTGTGAGGCCCCCCACCTCTCTGGAGCCATTTCTTGGCCCCAAATCCTTGTTGATTCAATTCTACCTCCTCAGGAAAGGTATTTCCATCCTCATTGTGCAGATGGAGGGAATGAAGCACAGAGAGGTGGGGTGACTATCCCAGAGTCACACAGCTGGCAAGAGTTGCAGAACTGGGACTCAAACCCATCCCTGTCTGACTCCAAAGCCCAGGCTGCTGGCCTCCAGGCTGCCCCGCCTCTACAGCAGGGGCTGACTATGTGCATCCTTTCTCCGGGCTCTCCAGGAAAGGAAGATGAGATTCAGGGAGGCTGTTTATCCAGGATTGAACTGACAGACATTAGCAAATGTGAACTAAGAGGGCGATAGACCCGGGTGCATGCCCCAGCAAGTCCCTCAGTATCTCTAAGCCTCTCTTCCTCTGAAAAATGGGGACAAACAATGTGATGATGAGCTGAGGACGTGGCCCAGGCACACAGCAAGTGCAGCGTGCATGGGGGTGGGCAGTGCGGCCACAGGCCCTATGCACCACCCTCCCCCCTGCACCCCGCCCAAGCACTCCTCCTGCTCCTTCCAGGGACTCGCAGAGCTGACCCCAGCCCTATCTCCTCCTGCCAGGTAGGCTGTCCTGTCACGCACAAGCGACAGTCCCTCCAGCCTCTGCTGCAACAATGAAAGGGAAGATTATCAGCAGAAACACCCGGTGATTCGGCAGCCCGCAGCTCGGCTTAGCAGTTTCTGGGACACCGTTCAGGGAAGAAATTGGACTTGGCTGGGTTGACAGACACACCAGCCATGGAGCTTGGGCACTAAGTGACTCACACAAGGTCATGGGTGTGGGGGGCAGCACTTCACCGGGGAGGCTTGGGGAGCCTGTGCCTTTGCCTGGGCCATCTTGTTAAAACCGGGCTTCTTGTGCCTGTAGCTCCCCCCACCCGCCAGAGCACTGACTCGCCATGAGACCCCAGTCTGATGGTGGCCATAGGCTTTGGCAGGAAGAAATTCTCTGGGGCTCTTCGAGAAACCAGCTATGAGGGAGCAGCAGGGCAAAGGATAGGTCTCTGGGACAGATGAGTGAACTGAGGCCACAGGATTGAGGCTGGGAAACCAGGGAGAGGCCGGCAGTGTGCTTGGGAGGGAGGCTGGGGAGAGTGCGCAGCATGAGCAGAGGGAAGGAAGTGCACCTGCACTGTGTGGGGATAAAGGGAAACTGAGGCAGCGGGGAAATTGCTGCTTCTAAGTACACCCCGTCACTGGGGAACGCAGGCTGCCACGTGCAGGGCAGGTCAGAGCAATGAGGACAGGGCAGGCAGTGGGATGTGGGGGCAGCAGAGCCAGTGGTGTGCTGAGAACCAAGTGTCTGCCTGGGCCTGTCGTGGCGGCTCCAGCAGAAATGGAGGACGGAAGAACAGGTGCTTTTCTACATTCCCGTGTCCTGAGTGATTTGCTGGGACAGGGACACTGTGCCGTGGGGCAGGAGTTTAGCACAATGGAAGTGTTTAGCACATTTTTCAAAACTTGAACTAGGAGTTGGGAATTCCCAGTAAGGAAAACAGTGTTAGGGAAGGCTTGGAGGGCCGCCAAGCAGATACCTTTGGGGGTGACTGTGGAGCCCACCTGGTGAATTGAACGGGAGGGCTGCTGGGAGGAGAGCAGGGGTGTGGTGGGCAGGGCCCCATGCCAGGGTCAGGAGGTGTGGTTAGGCCTAGGGAGCTGCCCCCAACAGCAGTGTCTGCCCTCACAGCCCTCCCAGCCCTGGGTCTCCCCTCCCTCTGGCCCCTTACCTGGCTGTCCAGGCCCAAGAAGATGAGCATCATGAAGAACAAGGTGGCCCACAGTGGGGAGAGAGGCATCATGGTGACAGCCTTGGGGTAGGCAATAAAGGCCAGGCCAGGGCCTGGAGGGAAGGAGAGAGAGAAAGCCACTGGGTGGAGTCCAGTGCCTCGTTCCATTGTTATTATTACTTTTTAACAAATAGCTCAAGTCTTTTGTTTGCAACTAAGCTTGTTAACACTATATAAGGAAAACATACAAAGAATAATGTTGCAGTTTTTGGTTAGATTTATAAGGAATCCTTAAATGTGAATATTCTCGAAATTTCTCTAAGCCATCCAATCTGAACAACTGTCTTTGAATATTACCTTACTTTGGAAGGTATTGGCATACATTCGAATTAAACTTAGAATTTTTCAAAATAAGCCCTAGTTAAAAAAAAACCAAACTATTCTATATTGCAATGTTTAGTGAGCACTTTCTCTGTGTCAGGTGCTGTCCCTAACTCTCACCCAAATCACTTCCACCTCCTGGCCACCCTCTGTGGTTGGTACTATTCTGATGCCCATTTTGCAGCTGGGCAAGTTGAGGCATGAACATGTGAGCAAGGGTATGGAAGGGTCAGGAGTCATACTCAGGCTCATCTGACATGTGGACCTTCCTCTGGACAAGACCTGTCTCTACTGTTCTCATTGGGGCAGGGGGTGCAATTTCTTCTTAAAATGCAGATTCTCAGGCCCACCCAGAGATTCTGATTTGATCTGTCTAGGTTGAGGCAAGGATCAGGCACCGGGTGGTTCTGATGTAGGTAGTTAGGGTTCTAGGCTTGGAGAAATGCTGTTCCACCCAGGCCACCTCCTCCTTCGGTTTCCCCTCTCATTTCCCAGGTCCTCACTCACTCATTTTGGCTGCTCCAAATAGAGGGCTTGGTTAGCATGTCCTCAGGCTGAATTTCATTAATTTCAGTGCGAGATACCTGCTCTTCTAGCCCTGCAGCACAGTGGTGAGGAGCACAGGCTCTGCAGCCAGATGGCCTGGGTTCAAATCCTGATTCTTTCATAATTACTGTGATCTATGTCTCTGTTCCCTCAGCTGAAAATGGAGATAATAAAGTTCTACCAAATAAGGTGCTTTTGAGAGTTCAGTGAGATGATGCAGCATATGGAAAACACTTAAAAAGGCAAGTGTTCAATAAACATAAGCTCTGAGGATTTCTTTTTTACTTTAAAGAGCAGCTTTATTAATGTATGATTTACATACAATGAGCATCCATTTTAAGTGTACAGTTCCATGAATTTTGAAAAGGTATGTACATCCAATAACCACCAATGCAGTCAGGAAATGAAACATTGCCATCATCCCCTGGGCCCCTCTGCTGTCTCTCTGTCTCCATTCCTTGTCTTCACCCCCGGAAACCATCAATATAATTATTTCTCACCTTAGATTAGCTTTGCCCATTCTACATAGAAATGACATTGTTGGGTCATATGGCAATCATATGTTTAGCTTTCTAAGAAATGCCAAACTGATTTCCAAAGTAACTATGCCATTTTACAGTCCTACCGCAAAGTTTGAGATTTCTAGTGGATCCACATCCTTGTCAACACTTGATATTGTCAGTCTCAAGTTTACTCCTTACAGTGGGTGTGAGACGTTATATCATTATGGTTTTCATTTGCATTTCCCTGATGACTAATGATGTGGAGTGTGTTTACTGTCCATTCATATATCTTCTTTTGTGAACTGCCTGTTTGTCTTTTGCACATATTTAATTGGTTGTGTCCTTTTTATTAAGTTGTGAAAGTTCCTTATATATTTGGAATATAAATCCTTTATCAAAAGAGTATTATAAATATTTTTTCCCAGTGTGTGGCTTGCCTTTTCATTTTCTTAATGGTGTCTTGTGAGGAGCAGAAGTTTTATATTTTCCAATTGTTTGTTGCTACTGTATAAAAAAATACAATAGATTTTTATTCTTGTCCTTTATCCTGTGACCTAAGTTCGTTTTTTTTTTTTTTTGTAGGATAGTCTACTTGGTCAACCATGTTGTTCATAAATATAGTTTTTATTCTTCTTTTCCAATCTTAATGATTTTTATTTATTTTTCTTGCCTTATTGCACACTCTAGGAACTCCAATACCCTGGACTGGAACAAAAGAGAGACACTATACATCCTTGCTTTGTTTGTGATTTTAGGAGAAAGCATTAAATATTTAATAACCAGGAAATTAACATTGGTACAATACCACTGGTTAAACCACAGATCTTATTTGTATTCTACCAGTTTTTCTCTTCATATTATTTTTTCTGTTCCAATATCCAGATCAGGACTTCACATTGCACAGTTTTGCAGTCTTTTCTTGTCTTTCTTGATCTTGACATTTTTGATGAATACTGGTCATTATTTTGCAGAATGTCTCTTACTGTGGGTTGGTCTGATGTCTTCTCATGATTAGACTGAGGTTATGCATTTTTTTGGCAAGAAAACCACAGGAGTACTGTTGTCTCCTTCTCAGTGTATCATACAGGGGGTACATGTCAACCAGTCTTATTACTGGTGATGTTTACCTTGATTGCTTGGTTAAGCTAGTGTCTGTCAGGTTTCCCCACTGTATAGTTACTGTTTTTGTCTTTGTAATTGTTAAATATCTTGGAGAGGGAGAATACTTTTAGATTATTAAAATATTCTGGTTTTACTCAAATTCTTACCCATTGATTTTAGCATGCATTGGTGGATCTTGCCTGAAATCATTAGTACTATGGTGTTTGCTTAATGGTGATGTATTATTTTCTTCATTCATCTACATTTATTAATTAGAATTTTTCTGTAGGAAATAGTTATCTCTTCACCTCCATTTATTTATTCATTCAATTATTTATTTATATCATTGTGGACTCCTAGGTATTTAGTTTATTCTATGGGTCATAATCCAATACTATCATTTTTTATTTTGGTGCTCAAATTGCTCCAGCTTTGGCCATTCGGAGTTCCTTTTGGTTGATTTCTGTGTCCTTTTTAACATGCCCTTATCCTTTTTCTGAGCACTTCCATATTTTCTAGCATCACTAAAATGTTCTTGCTTCATCTTGTCCTTCCCTAACACTGGAATCAACTGCTTCTCCAAGGAGCCCTGGTTTCTTTCACTGGAGAATGGTGTTTAGAAAACGAGATATGGGCACTATGTGTGCTTGTGACTATGGAATGTCATTGCTTGCAGGCCCTCTCAGCACACAAAGCTAGTAAATATATGAAAATTTACCCATCCATATACACACACATATTTCTATATGTATCTCTTTGTACATATATTAAAACCATGAATTTTAATATACCAATAACCTCCAATTTCAATAAAGTTCATTCTAGCATCTCCACTTTCCTTACTTATAACTTGTTTCTCAGTCAAAAGTCTGACTCTAATTATATATAACATTTACCTATTTGTTCAATCCTAATACACACATATAATAGTTGTATAATTGCTAACCCATACCCCTGTATTAAGGAGAGAGCAGCAGAGTTATTTTTAGCCTTATAGTATCCAGCCAAAATACTGTTTCTCAAAGCTACTTAGGTTAGTTTTTTCTTTCCCATTCCCTTCAGTGTGGTTACATTATTAATTTGTAACAGTTATGTTCATTTTTTACTGTTTGTATCTATTTTGTGTTCTACCCACAAAAAGTAATTATTTTCTTTGGGTGGTATGTGAAACATTACCAGAGTTAGAGCTAACAAAAAAAGATACTCAGAGAAGTTTTGTTTCCTTCTCATTGTTACTACTTTATTCGATTCCTCCCTTCTTTCCACCCCTTTTCCACCTGCCCCCTGAAGGTAACCATTCTCTTCTGTTTCTAGTTTATCCTTTCTATGATTTTTTTTGCACAATGAGCAGACAATTTTATCCCCTTCCTATATCCCCTTCTTTCTCACATGATGGGTAGGATACTATTCATATTTGTTTTGACTTTTGTACACATACGCAGCACAGCAAAACAATTAACAGAGTGAAAACACAACCTACAGAATGGGAGAAAATATTTGCAAACTATACATCTGACAAGGGATTGATAACCAGAATATATAAGGAACTCAAACAACCTAACAGTAAAAAAAAACAAACCAAGTAACCCAATTAAAAAATGGGCAAAGGAGTTGAATAGGCATTTCTCAAAGGAAGATATACGAATGGCTGACACATGAAAAAATGCTCAACATCACTCAGCATCAGGGAAGTGCAAATCAAAACCACACTGAGATATCTCATGGCGGTTAGACTGGGTGTTATCAAAAAGAGAGAGAATAACAAATGCTGGCGAGGAGGCAGAGAAAGGGAACCCCTCCTACACTGTTGGTGGGACTGTAAATTAGTGCAGCTATTATGGAAAAAAGAATGGAGGTTTCTCAAACAACTACAGATAGAACTATCATACGATCCAGCAATCCCACTGCTGAGTATATAACCAAAGGAATGGAAATCATCATGTCAAAAGGGTATCTGCACTCCCATGTTTATCACAGCTCTATTTACAATAGCCAAGAGATGAAACCAACCTAAATGTCCATCAATGTACAACTGGATAAGGAAAACATGGTATATATACACAATGGAATATTATTCTGCCATAAAAAAGAATGAAATTCTGCCATTTGCAGAAACATGGTTGAACTTGGAAAAAATTATGTTAAGTGAAATAAGCCAGGCACAGAAAAAGAAATGCTGATGTCCTCCCTCACAAGTGGGAGTTAAAAAATAAACAAATAAATAAAAAAAGAAAGAAAGATACAACAATCACAATAATTCCTTGAACTTTCAAAAGGAGAGAACAGAACTGAGGCCGCCATAGATGGGAAAGGGGGGGATGAAGTGGGAGGGTCAGTGAGAAATTGGTAAAGGGCCACAAAAAATGATTACACTGTGTAATGTTGAACATACTAATTATAATTTGAGCATCACATAATGTACACAGGTATCGATATTCAATGCTATGCCCCACAGATATGTACAATCAATTACGTTTCAATAAAAATAAAATACAAAGTACAAAAAAAAAATAGGTGAGTTAAGCTCATTCACATTTATATATATGAGAGATTATGTTTGGTCTTAACTGTCAAAGATATGTAATCTTTGTTCTTTTATTTATAAATTTGTTTTTGGCATTTAGAAAGATTTATATTTGTGTTCTAGTGGTTACCTTCATACTTATACCTTTTCAAATGCCCTTAGGGCCTTGTTTTCTTATTTAAACCTTTACTATTTGGCTTTCCTGGGTTTTCTCTCCCAGTGTCCTTTAACACAGCCTATTGCCTACACAACAAGGAGCTTTTTCAACGGTCCTCTTTCCTTTTTCCTTCTCTTTCTGTTTTTTAGTTGAATTATTTCTACTTTGTGACAGTACATAGCATCTCTACATTAGTCCTCTCTTCCCCACCTTGGTTTTAGTCTTAGATGCACAATTAAATATTTTTAAGTGCTAACCATCAGTCCTTTTTCTGAAGTTTTCCTGGTCATTATTGGGTTAAATAAAGCTCATCCTCTAGTGGATTCCTCCAAAGCACTGGTGAGTACAGAATTCCCTAAATTCTTTTATGTTAAAAACAGGTTTTCTATGGCCTTGATATTTAAAGTGCTGTTCGATTGTTGCCTTGCTTTTTGTCTGTTGAACTTAAAAAGTGTGATTCTGGTCTAATCCTTTAGCCTTTATAAGTTATTTGGCCTTTTTGCCTGCACACCTTGAGGATTTATCTTTACCTTTGAAAGCTAAGAGCTTTATTAGGATGTCTTGGAGTTGATCATTCTGGGTTAATTTTCTCTAGTACCCCAGGAGTCTTTTCAATGTGTAGATTCAACTCCTTTATTTCTGAAAAGTTTTCTGGGATTATAGTTTTAAATATTACCTCTGCTCCACTGTTTTAATTTTCTTCTTCGGGAACTCTGATAATATACATATTATTTGCTCTTTGCTTATATTCCACTTCTTCTTTCAGGGGGATCAGTTTTACATCTTTCTTTATGTTATTTTCATTCACTTGGTTGTCTTCCTGCTTTTCTTCAACACCCCTTATCAAGACTATTCTCCACTGGAACCTTGCTATTTATTCTCCATATCTGAGATAATCTGACTTTTCTTTTTTCCCCCCATTTTCTCCCTGAATTTAATCAGCTTTCTTTTAATTTCTTCCTGTCTGCTCCCCGCCCCCTGCCATTTGTTATGAATTTGTTTTGAATTTCTGGTTCGAGGTATTTTTTACATCCTCAGATTGTTTTGCTATATTTAATTCCGTTGGAGTGCTGACTTACAGTGGTTTTTTCTATATCACAGTCGGTTTTCAGAGGGGGAGCAAGGCTCTTTGTTGGTATGTGGAAAATTTCTATCTCTGACTTTCTCCAGTGGCTCTGTACGGACTTGACTTTTCTCAAAGCTCATTTTTATGTTATTGGGCTATTTTATAACATTCCTAGTCTAAGAGTGACCTCTTCCATCACTACAATGGTTCCCCCTTATCCATAGGGTCTTATCCAACATCCTCAGTGGATGCCTGAAACCACAGATAGTACCAAATCCTATATATACTGTGTTTTTTCCTGTACATGCATACCTATGATAAAGTTTAATTTATAAATTAGGCACAGTACTCTTGTGCTTTGGGGCTATTAAGTAAAATGAGGGCTACCTGAACACAAGCACTGTGATACCACAAGAGTCAGTCTGATCAAGTGACTCACAGGTCGTCAGCACATACAGTGTGGATACACTGGACAAAAGCATGATTCACATTCCAGGCAGGACAGAGCTGGATGGCATGAGATCTGATCATGCTACTCAGAATGGTGCACAATTTAAAACTTATGAATTGTCTACTTCTGGAATTTTCCATTTAACATTTTCAGAATAAGATGGACAGTGAGTAACCGAAACCATGGAAAGTGAAGCTTTGGATAAGAGGGGACTTCTGTATAGTAGAGTTCATATATTTTAGCGTGGTTTGTTTTGCTGGTGGGGGAAGGGCAAGATCCCCTCCCCACTCCCTGATTTTATATCTCATTTTTGTTTTACAGAACTTTACATTTTATCTTTTTCTTGATGTACTCTTCGTCACCTAATTGTCAAAGGGTTCTTCTCCCTTTCTTTCTTGCTTTTTTCTCCCCTATAAGCTATGTGTTTCAAATGATTCCTCTTTTAAGTTATGCCTGTCCCTTTAAATGGTTCCTGCTCAGTTAAATCACACACAGAAGTGTGTTGCTTAATCTACACATATTGGGGATTTTCTAGATATTGTTTTGTCATGGATTTCCAATTTAATTCCGTGGTCGTCATAAAACATATTCTGTATGATTTTAGTTTTTTGAAATATATTGAGACTTATTTTATGGCCCAATATATGGTCTATCTTGGTAAATGTTCCACATCCATTTGAAAAGAATTGTACTCTGCAGTTGTTGGGTGCAATGTTTAAAAAATGTCACTTAAGTCAATGTGGTTGACAGTGTTGTTCAGATCTCTATGTCTTTATTGATATTTTGTATAGTTGTTCAATCATTAGTGCTTTGTCTAATATTAACACAGCCAAGTCAGTTTTCTTATGCTCATTGTTTGCATGGTATATCTTTTCCTGTTCTTTTAAACTTCATCTATCTTTTTTTTTTTTTTTTTTCCCGTGACCGGTGCTCAGCCAGGGAGTGCACCGCTCATCCTTATATAGGATCTGAACCCGCGGCGGCGGGAGCGTGCCGCGCTGCTAGCGCAGCACGCTACCGAGTGCGCCACAGGCTCAGCCCAAACTTCATCTATCTTTGCCTTTAAATTTAAAGTGTGGCTCTCTTAGACATCTAATATTTGGGTCCTGTTTTTTTAAAAAATCTGGTGTGATAATCTCTCTGCCATTTAATTGGTGTATTTGGTCCATTTATATTTAATGTAATTACTTATATGGTATGATTTAAGTCTACTGTTTTATATTTGTTTTCTCTTTGACCTGTTTTGGCTTGTTAGCTCTACTCTATTATTTTCTAAGCAGTTGTGCTAATGATACATGTCTGTAATTTATCAAAGTCTAGAGTTAATAATGTATCACTTTGCATTTCTATCACACATCTGACACTTCCCATTTCTGATTATTATTCTGACATTTTCTGCCTTCAAACAGACTTCAGGCCCTAACCATATCAATAATTACAAAATATAAATGGACTAAATACTCCAATTAAAAGGTAGAGATTATCAGACTGGATAAAAAAGCAAGACCCAACTATATGCTGTGTAAAATCTATACTCCAGGAGAAAGCATCCTGACTATAAAGAGTTCAGAGAGACAGAAAGGGGGACATGTAGGAAAGATCAGCAAATCTTGGGTGCTGGGCTTAGAGCAGAAAAAAATCTGAGCCCTGAAAAAAGTGCATTCTTCCTCCCTGGCTCATTCTCCAAGCAGTGCTGAGACATCTCATTGAGTATTGGCATCTAATTAAGTATTTTTCAAAAATCATTCATCAGAAAGTGAGCCCAGGTCCTTCTGAGGAAGGTGAGGTATTGCACAGTCAAGTGCAACTTACATTCTCTCCAAATTGCAGGAACTTGTAAAGAGGACCTTGGTCTGATCCACATCCCCAACCAGGGCCACAGATCAGGCTTTCCTGCTTGGCACCAGGAGCAACACAGGAAGTGACACAGAAGAGGCCAGATCCAGGCTGTACCACTTATGGGTTGTGTGACCTCGGATGAACCACTTCACCTCTGAGCTACAAGGTTCTCATCCATAATGAGCATATAAAGCTCAGGGCTACTGTATGAAGGGCACCTGCTGGGCTTGTGTAGGGCACAGTCAGCATAGCCACAAGGGGAGGTCCCAATAAAGCCTATCTTGCAGAGGTGCCATGAGTATTTCATGAGGTGGTGTATGAAAAACAACTAACCTAGGACCTGACAAGTGAGACAGAGTAAATCAACTATGGTACGTCCATTCAATGGAACACCACACAGCCATTAAACTCATGACAGAGATCTCTTTTTACTGAGGCAGAAAGCTCCTCATGCTTTATTGTAAAAGGAAAAATTCAGCCTATATAATACCAAGGATAATATAATCCAGTTTTGATCACCAAATTTATAGTTACCTACACACGGGAAATCCTAGCAGGATAACCCAAAGTGTTGTATTGGACTTGGATTGGACATTTTTTATTTTGTCAGTATCTCTGCATTTTTCTACAATTAATACGCTTTCAATTTGAAATTTAAAAACAACAACAAAATGTGTTTTTAGTTCGCTCATCTCCTTTCTATCTATGACTCTTCTCTGAGAGTCATTTCTAAAGAGTAACAGTGGTGCCGTAGATATCCTCTTGCACTTAACACCATGAGGCAGGAATTACAGCATTCATTTTGTAGGGGAGAAAGCAGATTCTCAGAGAAAGCAAAGCTACTGTAGAGAAGATAACGTGGCTGCTGCCCTGTGGTTTAATGTGAGGAAGATGCAGGGCTGTTCTATGAAGTGCAGGTGCCCTGGCCACAGTGGGCAGTGGGATGGAGTCATCAGAGCAGGGGCTCAAGAGCCAGATGGCCTGGATTAAGTCTCAGCTCTCTCACTTCCAGCCTGTGTGACCTTGGATGAGTGACCTCACCTCTCTGAGCCTCGGTTCCCTCATATGTAAAATGGGAATAGCTCAACCTTCTGAAGTGGCACTTTAGCTAAGGACAGCATGAGATAACGTGTGAAGCGGTTCCTGCCCAGAGTAGGTGCCCAGTGACTGAGAGTCTTGATCATGTTCATATCCTTTGGTCTAGCTCCAGATCCCTGATTTCAGCAGGCACTGTCTCTGATAAACACGATCAAGAGGAAGGTGGTCCCTGAGCAGTCATGGGGCAGAGCTCACCCTGCCCAGCTGGGTGGGTCAGAGGGGTGCATCCCTGACTGTGCACACTGGACAAAAACAGCCCCAGCCTGGACCAGGGCTCACAAGGGAGGCAGTGTGGTCACAATGAACAGGGGTGTGACTGACATTGATTAGACAGAGGCCAGGGAGCCTACAGGCCCTATGCTGCTCTTGACAAACCATCCCACCTGACATTTTTGTAGGTGAAAAACCTGTGAGGGTTCTTCAAATAATTTGTGGAAAAATAAAATTAAAAAATACTACTACTCTTTCTATGAACTTTTTGAAGTACCCTCATATTTATACTTATCTGAGGTTAGAATCTGACTCAGTCACACAAATATTTTTGTACTTTTTCATATGCACTGAATTTTCCAGGAATTCAAGCACCTGTAAATCAAGGAAAGAGTTTTTCCACATTTTCCCCCATCACCTCAGCAGTGATAACCCTGTCTGTAGTGAGTTTGATATAAATACATGTCAATCTACACTTAAGGCTATCACACTCATGGTGATGCTGCATCTAGAATAGAGAAAGGGAGGCTCTCCAAGCAGACGGGACGGCATGTGCAAAGGCCCTGTCGTGGGAGGGAGGGAGTTATGTTGCAGAAGTGAAGCAGACCCCTGTGGTGGGTCAGAGTGCGTGTGCAGGACTGAGGGAGGTGACGAGGCTGGCAAGGCCTCAGGAGCTAGGCAATGCAGGGTCTTGTGGCCATAAAAGAAGAAAGCCTTTTCATCAGAGCAGGACATGTTCAGATTTGCATTTTGAAAAAAGAAAAATCACTTGGGTAGAGCATGGAATGCAAGGGATGATAGTGGAGGCAGGGAGTCCAGTGAAAGGTTCCTGCAGCCACACAGGTGAGAGGTGGCGGTGGTCAGGGCCGGTGTGGAGTGGGGGGGAAGTAGATGAAGTGGGGTGACATCAGTGAGGCAGAATCTACAGAATTTGGAGAGGCCCTGGATTTAGGAGGGAGGAGGTGTCCAGGTTTCCCTCCTAGGCAATTCCCAGGATCCAGGATTGTAGATGGATGGTGAGCCCTGAACCCAGGAGATGAAAAAAAGCAGGAAGATCGTATTTTCATTATAACCATCGCCTGAGGCCTCCCTCACCTGCCCTGGGCCTTCTCTACCCCACCTCTGGCAAACTTACCTGACTCTGCCACCTCAGCAATGGCCACCCCCTGCTCGTACGCCATGAAGCCCAGGACTGAGAAGATGGCGAACCCCGCCACGAAGCTGGTGCCACTGTTCAGGCAACAGAGCATGATGCAGTCCCTGTGAGGAAGCAGCGAGAAGCACTTGGGTCAGGCGCATTGCTGGGACATTCTCCACCTGTGCACTGCAGCCATCATGGGGTGCAGGCAGGGAAGTGCAGACAGCTGTTTTCCTGATGGAGCACTCATGGTTCAGAGAAGTTAGGTGGCTGGCCCATGGTCACATAGCTACTCCTGCATTTCTAGAATATAAGGTAGGTTATGGACCAAAAGCATGAGGAGGGGATGGGAAGGAAGGGAGGATGGCATATGGAAAAATCTAGAACTAGTGAGAAAATACTTGGAGACAAACCAGCACTCCTCCAAATCCCCAGTAGGAGAGAAAGCCAGGGAAAGCAAAAGAGGATTGTGCTCCTGCGAGCTCAAAGCAAGGAGGGCAGAAGGAGCCTCTGTGGGAGACACGGCTGCTTCTCAGCCAGGGGAGCAACCGTGGACCTCACACCTGAAGCTCCTGCAGGTCTCCAGGAGGAGAGGCTATACTGCAGCCCCCATCCTGGGCCAGGTCATTTACCAGAGCAGCGACTCACAGACCTTGTCACTCAGTCTCTGCTCTACTGCTACAAGGGAGGAGCCCCCTCCAGGTTGGACCCCCACAGAGGGATTTATTGGAGCAGTGACTGTCCCCTGCTCTTGGGAGGGACTCACTAGCTAAGAAGAGCCAGTATGAAGCTATGACCCAGGCAGGAAAACCAGACCACAAATGATGGAGCTTTGTCAGGCTGAAGATGGTCCCCTCAGGTCCCAGCCCCTCCCACCACAGCCTCGGCCAAGTCACGGAATCAACCTCCCAGAATCTCAGCCACTGCAGAGCCTGGACTTGAGACTTAGGCATACAACACAGGTCAATGCCCCACTTTGTAGGAGAGGAGCTCCAAGAGGGTCTTGTCCAATCTCCTGTCAGAGACAGGACTAGCCTGTGGGTGGTGAGCTGGCCTCTCCTAACACATCCAGGGAGCAGAAGCTGGCCATCTCCAGCTATATGACAGGGTGCTTGGATAACAGGGTCTTCTGGGTCTTGTCCTAGATCAAATCATTTTCAGTAAGCAGTCACCCCCCTATCTGATTCCTTGAGGTTGAGTCTACTTCCCTGCCCTACTGACTTTAGGCTTAGCCACATGACTTGCTTTGGACAGCAGGATGTCAGCAGATGTGACACAAACAGAGGCTTGAGATGTGCTTGCATGATTGGACTTGTCCTTTATTATTTCTGTGATTTTCTATGAGAAGAACTTCCCTAGGGAGCTGCTGTCCCTTTAGCTTGGACCCTAGAATGTGTACACATGGAGCAGACTTGAGCCTGGTCTGGGCCCTGAAGCCAAACCCACCCAACCCAACCCACAGCCTGAAGGAGAGCTTCTCCAGCTGACAGCAGACTCATGAGCAAAAAAACCACCTGTGGACAGCCCCTGAGTGCTGAGGCTGTTTGTTACACAGCATTACCATGGCAGTGGATGACTGGTACAGGTCCTTTTAGAGAACTCTTCTGACACTGTGAATGTTGGCTGGGCTGGTAGACCTGAGGCCTTTATCTGCAAGCCTGATTTACCTCTGCTCAGAAAGAAATTCAGCTTAGTCCAGGGAAGGGCAGAGTTACTCCCGAGGTTGGGATAAATCTGCTCCTGGTGCCTGTTTCCTAAAGCCTGAGGCAAAATGGCCCTGTTTTATCAGACAGCAGGAAGCAGGATGATAAAGGGAGAAAAGCACTTTCTCCCATGTTCTACATTCCGCAATTCTCCTGTGTCATGCTGAGGACCTGCAGTGTGCTGGGGTCTGTACTAGTTTCCTGAGGTCAGGAAGGGGAGTCACGTACTTAAGGTCTCACAGTTATTGGTGATGCCAGGGACATGAATCCAGTTGTCTCAGACACCAAAGTCCACGCTCTTTCTAGGAGCTGAACAAAAATGACGCGCCTTCAGAATTAAGATTTCCGAGTCCTGACTCTAACAATTATCTCTGGGCATCCACATGACTGATGAAAAACAAATGTTCCTTTTTATAAGATCCCAATCCTCCCGTAGAGGCCTCTCAAGTGACTTCCTCACACCACAGAGAGACAGACGGAGGGACAGAGAGGCTGTTGACTGACCTGGGGTCCCTTCCAGCCCTGTGGCCCTCCCCTGGACCCCGGAGCCCCCGCACCTGCAAGCAGATGGAGCTTAGTGGTGTGTCTTCTGAAGTGAGGATTTTCCCTGCCTGGTTTGCTCCACTCCCATCCCTCTAATTCCTTCCCCTGTCCCAGCAGTGTCTAGGTGAAAGGCTTATGTAACAGTGCTTTGAAGTCGGCAGGAGCTGAGCTGGGATTTTAAGACCTCCAGAAGCTATTATGCTGTCAGGAGAGAGGGTATTAATTTACTCCGTCTGAGTTGGAAGATCCGCTTGCAGAACAATTTGGAAACGGAAATAAAATGAGCCTTCTGATTCTGCAGTCACCCAGGGGATTTGCTTTCTTCTGCTGATGGGGGAAAGAGGAAAAAACCTGCCTGTTGGACAGGAAAGCAGGAGGGACCCACAGCGGCCAGCATGTAGCACCCACGTTCTCCATGGGGAGCAGTGCCGCTCAAGCCCCACACACAGGCTTAAGACAAGGCAGCTGTGGCCAAATCTTCTTCAACTGCAGTAGGTGGCAAAGAACTGACCACCCCCCAGTAGTGACGAATAGGTTGCAGGAGGCAGGAAGACTCGGCAATGTGAGCGTGAGCAAGGGACTTGACCCCCGCAGGCTACTGCCTCCCCATCTGTGTGATGCTGTAGTTCCTTTCTCAATTCCTTGTGTGTGAGCCAGTACTGAACTAGGTCTGAGGGATACAGTGAACAAGGACACCCAACCCGGGTCCTCATGGAGCTGACAGCCTGGCTAGAGGTGACAGTGACCGAGTGATTGTTGCAGTGCCCAGCATGGAGGGCCTGTGCTGACCATCCACTATTGACGAGGTGAATACTGTGTCCCTCTCTGACATCCCACAGGGCTCAGACTTGCCCCTAGCCAGAAGCCTGCTGTGCAGATGTCCCTACCCCAGTGGCTGTCCACGGTTACATGGGTACTGTGGCTGGCAAAGTGCCTGACCTCTCACCACCAGACCCAACTCCTCTGGGAAAGCCTGGAATAGAGAAAGGATCGTATGGACAACCTGGTCTGACCTACTTCTCTAGTATCTGGTCCTCCAGCCATACCCAATTACCCCTTTGCTCAAAGACCTCCAGGAACAACAGAGCTCACGGCCTAATGGCATGTTGGATTCTACAACAGCTTTTCTTTTCAGAGTGTTGGACCTTCCCAATATCACTGCCTCAGTTTCCCCAACTTACAAACTGTATAGACTATGCCATTGCTGTCTGTGTCTCTCATGGTCCTGATTCTAGTGGTTCACACTCAGTAGACACACGATAAACACAGTTGACTTAAATGAGTTAATAAAATGACCACTAAGCTAAGCTACCTTTCAGAAAAGATGCAGCAGAGAGGCCGGGGGTGGATGCTGGGAGGCCTTGGTTAGAGTCCAGACCCTAGCACATCAATTTCCCTATCTTGAAGATGGGGATAACACAGGAAGGACCCTATCATTTACAAAGTTCTCTCAAAGGCATGATCTCACTGGAGCCCCACAACCACCAAGTTACGTGGCTGGGAGTTCCAAGTTCCCATCCCACCAGTGAAGTGTGATATAACCCTCTCACATACCCTCACCTACACTGAACAGGACTGATTTTTAGACCACTGCTGTCTTACTACTTGAGAAAAATGATCTCACTATTTTAAGAGCATGTTGCTTATTTTTCTATCGGTGTTTTAGTGTTTTTCATATTGATCTGTTTGTATTATTTACATATTATAAATATAAACCCCTAGAGTATCATATTATATATAGTTAGTATGTCTTTTAATTTTACAGATAATTTTCACAAAAATGTGGAGATAAAAATTTGGAGATAAAATAAAGTATGTAGGTGATATTTGTACTAACTTGATTTTTTAAAGATTGTAAAAGCAATCTGTACCCAGAGTTAAAAAACAAAACAAAACCTGTTTAAATTGTATATGAGGCACAGGTGGGACAAAGTCCATCTCCCCACCTCTGACCTACCAGTTCCATTCTCTAGACGTGGCTGTTGAATAGTTTCATATGGTTTTTTTCCATAGGTTTTAAAAGTTCTACATTTTTACATGAACCAATTTGTCACTCTCTTCTTTTGTAATTTACTTTTTTTATGTTTTCTACCTCCTTTCCCATTCTGAGATCAATATTTTATTCCTTGTTTTAGGATGGCTTCCTTTTAAAAGATACCTAACCCGTTAATCACTCTGACACTTATTATGGTGAATATATGGGATGGGGTATGAGGATCTAACTTGATTATTTCCCCCAAATACTTATCCTACCTCAGAATCACTTGTTAAAACCCCCCCTCCTTTCTCAACTAATCTGTGATCAGGGATAGTTTCACTGTCACTACTCCATACTGTTATCCCTGATTAAGGAGCTCTTGGACTACAGAAGAGATACTCTGTCCGTCCACCCATGAGATAGTCACCACTACCTACCAGGCACTGAGTTCAGGTGCGCAGAGTCCTCAACAAACAGACCATCATCCTAGCATTAGGAACCAGGGTGCAGATTTTGCTTCTGCCATGCACTGCTGGGTGACCTTGGGCAAGTCCCCTGTCCCTGTGTATCTCAGCCTTGCTGTAGAACTCAGGCTTCAGGCATGAGAGGCCAGGTAACCAAGGGCCAGACATCCTCGGGCTCACCTCCCTACCTGCACCCCTCCCAGCCCTGGTGCAGCCAGCTGCTGGTTAGACCGAGGAGCAAGATGGGCACCAGCCACTCCAGTTGGGACAGGAGAGGACACTACAGTCAACTGAAAAGCGGCAGGACACGGGTTTCTAAACAGAAGGCAGAAGAACAAGGCCCTTGGTGTCAGAAGACCTGAGCTGAAGTGTCGGCTTTGCTGCTTACTAGCTGTGTGACCTTGGGCAAGTTACTTATCCACCCTGGGATAAATCTTCACTGTACAAGTTGGCACTGAAGACTGAATGAGAGTTGGGGGTGGACTCGCTCTGCAGCCTGGAATGGACTTGGATTACATTTGTTATCTTCCCGGTTCCCCAGGTAGCCCACTCTTTGACCCTTGGGCAGGGGGAGGCCAGTGAACACCCACCTGTCTCTTCCTGGGGCCCTGCAAGGTGGGCAGATGAATGTGAACTAGTCCATCAGTATGGAGAGCTCTCGGGGTTTGGTGGAGAGCTGGCAGGGCCCGGGTGAATGCTCACCTGTAGCAGTTGTTGTTATAATTGTTATAACTTCCCAGAGCAGTCAGACAGCCCAGGCAGATGGCATAGGAGAAAAAGATCTGCGTTCCAGCATCTACCCAGACCTGTAGGAAGGCACAAAGAGGCTGGTGTAAAAAGAAGTCAGATGTGTGATAAGAAGGGGCCCTGTTCTCTGAAATCCCCCACCCATACCGTACCCTCCAAAAACGCTCCACAAAGCGATGATCAAACTTCTTAACCTTCTCAGGACCACTTTTTTTTTTTTTTTTTTTTAGGATTTCTATTCTTGGGGACATTTTGATTAAATATAAATGTTCTTTCCAGAATCTTCCGGAGGTTATGGATAAAGCACACTGAATAGCAAGAATTTGGATGTTTAGGATCCTGGCTCCAGCTGTGTGACCTTGGAAAAGTTACTTAACCTCTCTGTGGCTTAGTTTTCTCATCTGCAAAGTGGGGAGGGAACTTCCCTGTCAGGAGGATTCCTGCAAAAAGGAGTTGAAGCTCCTGGGACCCAGAGCCACTCATAAGGTAAGTCATGTTTAGGCCAAAATGAAAGCATTCTTTTCCTTGGAATTAAGACTACCATGAGAAAACTGTCATAAGGTTCTGTCCAGGGAGGCATTGGCATAGCTGACCTGAGCACAAGGGGTGGCAGAGAAGGAAGGGGTGGGGAGGGGAGGAGTGGGGGAGGCCCACCAAACCTATATCACCTTTCAAAAGAGTCCCCCCCACCCCACCCCTACCCCCGCTTCCTGTGTGGTGCATTTGGTAACTCCTTTCTCCTCTGGCAAAAACTCCTGTGGACAGCATGACACACACCATGGGAATGGCAGTGGCTTCTCTGACACTCCCCTCCCCCCGGGCTCTCTTTGAGATCAGCCCCTAGAAGTTATCATGGAAAATCCACAGCTAAAATCCAAGTGCAGCTGATGAGACTCAAGCTTGAGCCTCAGGTGCCATCCAGAGAACAGAGTAGGCACTCAATGCAAGTAGCAAACATTTATTGAGCACTTACGATGTGCCAGGCAGCTTGCCGAGCCTTTGTGTATTACTGTACTTCAATATTCATAGCAACCCTATGCAGTGGGTACCATTATTGGCCCCATTTAACAGCTTAGGAGACTGAGGAACAGAGAGGTTGAGTAACATGCCCAAGGCCACACCGCTGGGAAGTGGCAGATGCAAGTCCATGAAAACCCACCTCTACAGATGCATGCTTAATCAGTCCCAACTTGGAATTGCAGACTTGGAATCAGCCTCAAAAGTTCTCTGCAGTAACCTCTCACCCAACACAGGACTTGCTTCTGAATACTCCAAACAGAATAGTCTCTGCTTGATTACTGCCAGTGACGGGGAGCTCACTATCTCCTGACATGGCCTTTTTCTTCTTTAGAGAGCTCTGATCATCTCCATTTCTCTTTCTTCCATGTAGCAGCACTTTAAAAGTTCAGAGAAAGCATAGTGCCCGTTGGACCTCAAAACTCTCCCTTTCCAGACAAAATACTGTATTTCCTCTCTCTTGGAGATTATATTATATAATACAAACCTCTCTACCATGAGTGTGTTCAAATTTGTTAAGTCATTCAACAAATACTTATTAGAACTGAAGATCATAATGCTGTTTCTGAGCCCAAGAAATGAATATTTTTTTCCTCTCTAACATAGGCTCATTGGGTTTAGAGCCCCAGAGCTAAATGAGGAATTTAGGGAAAGCTCTTTCATGAGGTGGGGCAGAGAAGGGTACCAGCAGATTGGAGTTAATTGAGACATGGGTAGGAGAACACGGAAAGAGGGAATATTTACAAAACTCTTTCAAGAAATGTTGCTATGAAGGAGAGGTAGGAAAGTAGCGAAAGGGTAAATAAAATTTAGGGAGGATTTTTAAAAATGGTAGAAACTTGAGGATGCTTAAATGCTAATAGGAAAGGTCCAGTGGGGGAAAAAATTGTTGAAGATTCAGGAAAGAAATGGATGTATTTTTAATCCTTCTTGCTCTGCCTCAGGTTCCCCATTTGCTACCTCAGTGAATTTCCCTTTTTACTCAGAAAGGCCAGTAAACAATACGGTGAAGCAAGAAACAGTACAGCTGCTGACCCAGGAAACAGGAAACCAGATCTCAGGGGCAACCACCAAGATTCTTGGTGCTTGATTAAACACTAGCCATCCTGTCTGCCATGCTTCTTAATGCCTCCGCAAACTGAGTGTCCCTCCTCCACTGTCCTCTGGCTCATTGTGCAGGCCAGAGTGAGAGAAGCCCCAGACTTGTGGGGAAGCTGGCTCCCTCACTGTGACCATGCCCCACCAGTCAGCAAAGTGGCCCCTCCCCAACAACATAAATAAATTCTGTGTTAGAAAACACCAAAGACAGCTTTCGATTCACACGCCCCAAAGAAATGCCCCCAAACCAATGATTTTCACTTGCAGATAATTTTTCTTGCAGTTTGATCACTGAGTACATCAACACTAATATAGGCTGGTTTTGCCTACCCAGCATCCATCTCTCCTTTCTGGGTAAGAGCACCTCAATTTTCCTTTGGGAAGGCACCCCTCCCCCACTGAGAGGCAGCCTCAGGGGTAGTCGCATGACCCAGGCCTGGCCAATCAAAGCATTTCTCCTGGCCACAGTGATTGGTTCAGAGAAGAGCACATAATGCAAGCCAAGCCAATGAAACTCAATCCTGGGACTTTTACTGGAGCTACTGCAAATGGGGCACCTTCTTTTCTACTGGGGGCCATCACTGACCATGAGGGAAGAGCCTGCCTGAGAATAAAACCAACACACAGAAAAGCAGTGTAGAGAAAAGACAGACAAATAATCGTGATATGACTTGAGTCCCGGGATCCAGCCATGTCTGAGATCAGACCTACCGTAGTAGAACATTTCAGTTTCAGAGACCTATGAATTCTTTTTCTTAAGTCAATTCAATTGCACTTCAAACTGAAAAAATTCTGACGAATTGCAATGTTAAGAGAAAAACCCAGGTGGTGTAAGCCCAAATCCTTTAATCAATCCCGAATTACTGATGGGCCAGCATTTATTGAGTGCCTTCTGTGTGCAGGCCCTGTGCTAGACTCTGAGATATATACTGTACAATTAAATTAGAACTCTATCTCTGTACTCAGGTGAGAAAAACAAAACATTCGCAAAACAGGGAGCTCAGTATCTAGGAGAGGACGATGAGGAGGAAGAGTAATAATTGTTAGGGGAATCAGAGAAGGCACTCCTTTAAGGATTGGAAAAGAAATGAAAGAGGGAATGCTGGGCCTGGGGGTTCATGTGAGAGGGGGTGTCCTCAAATGATCTTTCCCTCCTGCTCCCCTGCCTCTGTGGGAAAAAGCCTGTCATTTTATTCTGGTGGTTACCATTAAATCAGTACCTTTATACAATACCTTTAGTTCTTCCCTTTTTTGATACTGTCTCTTGGTTCCCTATGTGAGGAATACTGAAATTAGCTAGTAGCCTCTATTTCCCTTTCCTCTAGAATCTAATTTGAAGAAATGTCTATTTGATTCTAGTTAATACTTACAAGTTAGCTTGTGAACTTGCTCTACTTCTCATGTGTGCGATCTCCATTTTCTCATTTTTTTATACTTGGACTGTATCTGCATTATCAGAACATACAACCATTCCATACTATATTATTTCCCTTAGTGTTAATTCTACAGGTGATTATAAACTTAGTGCTCACCCCAGCCCTTATGTTAATGCCTTTCCAGTCAGTTTGTCTGTTTGTAGCTTGTTCTCTGGTACCATTCCTCTGGAAAGATTCATGGGAAATAATATTTTCTGGGTTTTTGCATGTTCATAATGGTTTACCTGTGGCTTTCACACTTGAAAGACAGTTTGACTGTATATAAAATCTCAGTTCTCTTTTTATTTTCCTGAGTATCTTGAATATGTTGCTTAGTTGTCTTCTGGCACAAAGTGCTGCTGTAGAAAGGTCTGATGCCAGTCTAACTTGCTTCTCCTTATAAATCACTTATTCTTTTTGGGTGGATACGCAACAGGTTTCATCTGCTCTCTTTAAAGTCCAATAGTTTTATTAGAATAGTATTAACGTTGACTATTCTGGGTTGATTTTCCCCGGCTTGTGGGATACTTCTTTAAGATGAAAGTTCAAGTCTTCTCTTTTATTTCAGGAGAAAAATAATCTCTGAATTATTATTTTTAGTATTTATTCTCTTCTATTACTTTGGGTTTCTTCTTTAGGGACTTGTGTGTATGTTGGACCTTCTTTGTCCATAATCTATACCTATCAATTTTTCTTGCATTCTTTTAAAAATCAGATAGAAATGAACAAAGATTTTATTTTTCATTTTTCTCCTTTCCATACTCTACTTACCTTATCATGTTATCCATGGTCTCTAGTCAATATTGTACTCCTTCTATTTAGTTATTTTTTCCTGAAATATTTTTCCTTTTGTAAGCTGTCCTTTTTGTCAGCTCTCTTTTCAAATATTCTTTTTGTCTAACAATTTCATTTATGCTATGTTTCACAGCATCCATTGTTTTCTTAATTTTTAGCTTGTTTTAAAATATTAAGTTTCAGTGTTCAACTGTTTTGTGGGTCTGTCTTTGTGGAATGCATTTGTCACCTTTAAAAACACTATTTTCATAATTCTTTTTCTTAGAATAGCTTTGTCTGGGATTGGACCACAATCCTGTTCTGTTGCTCATGTGTAAGATGAATTTTTCTATACTCTTAGGAGAGGATTTTATTGTGTAGAGGAATGGGGGTGATCCAAGGCAGACTGCCCAGCTTTCCATTTCTAGGGTTTCCTCTTCTGTCATTACCGAAAAGTCTTTAAAACTATGGTTGTACAGAGTACTTTCTAAAATTATGATTCTCTACTCCCTTCCCCCAGCTCTTATCCAAAATTTCTTTTCATTTCCTCTAGTGTCTCTGTCCTGCTCAATTTGGATTATGCTGCCAGCACTTTCTCCTCAGTGTGGGGTTCTCTCTGGTAATGGAGCCTCAGCTGGTCAGTCCCTAGAGGCCCAGACCTCTGTCAAAACTTCCTGCAGTCCTCCCCCACTTATCTGGGACTTGGAGCCTGCACAGGCCCCTCCTAGTTTTGGTTGATGTTCTCAGATAGGTCCACCGAGCCTCTACTCCCAGAGTCCTCTCCTAGTGGTGAGTACATGTTAGAGCTTTCTGGGTTTCCTGGTGCTCAGACTTTATAATTCCCATTGCCTTCATCTTCATCCCATCCCACACAATTGAAATCATGCAGATATTACTGCTGTTGGTGTTTGGCCCCACAGATTCACATTTTTGTAGTTCATGGAGTCATCCAGTTATGCTGAAGGTGCTGTCCACAGGCTTTTTGTTTTACTATCCTAGTTTTTGTGTTTGCGTGAGAAGATTATAGGAAATTTAAAAAGCTTTTTTTTCCTTTCTGTTGCCATCTTATCTCCTCGATTCTCAAGAAATCTTTAGAGGGAAGATTATGACTGGAGGTAAGAGAATACCCAGTGTATTAGTACATTTCTGTTGCTCATAACAAAATATCTGGAACTAGGTAATTTGTAAGAAAACAAAATTTACTGCCTACAGTTTTGGAGGCTAGGAAGTCCAAAGTCCAGGGAACACATCTGGCGAGGTGACTCTACAGCAATACAGGGTGTCACATGGCGAGAATGGCAGAGCAGAAAGAGAGAGCCTCTCATGTGCTCTCCTTTTAAAGCCCTCAGAACCACGCTCCTGACCACTGTCATTAATCCATTCACTATGTTATGGTCCTACAGTCCAATCACCTCTTCAAGACCCCACCTTTCAATCGTCACAACAGGATTTCCCACTCTCTCAGCACTGTCACAGTGGGGGCCAAGGTTCCAATACCTGGAACTTTGATGGACACAATTTAAGCTTCGATGAGGTTGGGAGGGACATTCAATTCACAGCACCCAGATTTGACCAACACAGTGGATGGGGTGCAACACTAGAGGATGATGCAGTTTAGTGGGTTTTTTTGTTTGTTTGTTTTTTAGGGAAAGTTGGAGGTGTAAAGTGGGGAAATGGGTTAAGTATTAATCTGGAGAAGGAAAGTTTGAGACATCAGTGAGATGTTCAAGAGACAGGTAGAAGTTGTTCAAGAGGCAGGTAGAAAGTCTAGGACTACTATTGAGGTCTGGGCTGAAGACACAGATTTGAAAATCATCAGGATTTTAGCAGTAACTTTACATCTCCCTGACTCCAAACCAAAACTCTCACCACTGGCCTCTTCTATTTTCCACTTTTGGAAAACCCACGTTGATATCAACTTGTCTGCCGAGACACGTGCTCATTGGGCACAGCAAAGCCTGAGAACATTTAGGATCAGTTTCTTGAAAAAGGCCCATGAGGAACCACAACATGTCTTCACATGGATTCGGCATCATTAAACTCCTTAACAGACTGGTATAACCAACATGGATCCATGTTCTTACACACATGCCTGCGGTTGTGAAAATACAACAGGGCCCCAGTTGTCAGCCTTGCCCCTCAATCTGGAAAGGGAATAATTGACTCATCAGCGAGCTGATGTATTTGTTAAGATAATTCTTGCTAGGCTATACTGGATTAAACAATAAACTCCCAATCTCAGTGGTTTAGCACAACACAAATTTATTTCTCCCCACTCAAAGCCCTATGAAGACTGTGGAAGGGCTCTCTTCTTCCCAATGATGTAGTGAAATAAGCCTTTCTACTTTATTACGATACTGACATCTCAGTGCAGGCTCCAACAAAGCCTCTGAGGCCGAGGAACAGAGAACTGAAGTTTTCTGTGGGACATTTTTATGGGCCCAGCCTGGGAGTTGCTTATATCACTTCTGCCTACATACCACTGACCAGAGCCAAGTCATGTGGTCCCAACCTAATGGCAACGGACTCTGGGAAATGTAGTCTTCCCATTTACCCCAGAAGAGAAAAAAATGGATAGTTCGTGAACACATAGCACTCATTATCTCTGCTACGACATTATCCCAGGTCTACCCCATCTAAGGCTACATATTTCTTCAACTAGGAGTTCTACAAACACTGAGTGGTAATACAAAATCATGGTGGCCATTGGAATGATTTGACAAAAGGGGGAAACAGAGGCCAATAAAACATTCATAAACCCTTCCATCAGTTTGCTGATACTTTTTAAAGTGGGCAACCTGAGTTAATCATTGAAACCTACTTCACACTCAAGGCTTCCATGTGCACAATCTCAGAATGTGCATAACCATCTCACGAGGTAAGTGTCATCATCTCCATTTTTACAGAAGAGGAAAGGGGTCCGTGGAAGGTCAAACAGCTCATAAGGGAAAGAGTCAAGTCTGAACCTGTGGCATTCTGGTTTCACATTTTACGGAGAAAAGCTGGGGCCTCCTGGTCTGCTGAGCAGGCTTAGAGTCTCAGGGGGGGGACTTAAACCACTCTGTGACTGTCGAGTCAAACACAGCAAAGGTAACCCACCTCAATGAAAGGAAGACGAGGCAACTGAGCCCCACTGGCCAGCATCTCCCAAGACGCTACAAAGGGAACAGCTCGGTAGAGGAAGGGCTTCCTGTTTCTCCATGCAATTTGAAGGGAAAGCAGCCTTAACAAAACAAACCCTAAGGAAGCTGGGTCAGTAGCTGAGAAACGGATCACTCCTCATGTTCTGTGGCAATGAATGGGGGGCGTTCTGGCAGCGCAGTTGTGGGCGGTCCACATTCAGAGGGCTGGAGGACAGATTTGCATGGGAAAAGGGGAGCGCAGCCCCTTTACAAGAGAAGTAGTCCTGCCCTCTAGCTCTCTGGCAACCTCACCTCTTCCTGGGCATCTTGTCCCAATGAGCCCTGGTACATGGATGGTACAGAGAGCAAGGGAATGGGGTTTAGTGTAACCTGCCTTCCCATGTAGACCCTCAGGGCCCAGCAAGGGGTTGCGTGGAGTACGTCCTCAATGACATTTGCTGGGAGAAACAAAGAAGGACGCATGAACAAGGACAAATTCTTTGCTGCCCACACTCAGAGGCTGCATGTGTCATGATGGATGCTCATCATCCCCAGTCCACATGGAAGCACCTTACAGTTTACAAGACTGTATGGCCTATGTCCTCTATGTCCCACACACTGCCTTGAGGTGGGCATCACACTCCCCAGGTTAGAGACAGGTGGGTGGAAACTCTCTTGCCCCCCCACTCCCACCTTGACCATATAGGTAGAATGTCCAGTTTCTTAGACGTTTGGGGGAGAGAGCTTCACGTCTTTTCTCCACCTCTTGGAGAGAAGTGATTTACCTGATTGGAGAGACTGTGCATATGTGGCTAGCATCTCTCCCTTTTTCTCTCACACACAAAAGATGAAATAATATGTGTAAAACACATCTTCGGCACAGTCCTCACTCTTGGAGAGCATTTACTCTGGAGAGTACTCAGAAACCCAGCCACTAGCTCTAATGTACAGAAAGTGCTTAGTTAACATTCATTCCTCCCCAAGATATTCCACTATTCAAAAATCTTCAGGAAAAAAAAGCCTCTTGTCTTTTTCCCCACCATAAACACGCAGTGAGTGTCTACCACGCGCTTCCAGGAGCTGAGGCTGCAGCAGTCACCAAACTTTACACAGCTCCTACCCGCAAGGAGCTTCTGCTTTAGCGGGAGAGACAGACAGCAGCAAAGACAGGTGGGCTGTCCTACAACACCTGGTAGAGGGGAGCGACGTGTGGGGAGGAAGAATGCTAGAAATGAGGTCAGCGGGCAGCAGGGGCCAGAATCCCACCCCGTGGAGGTGCAGCTGCTGCGCTGAGGTGAAAGGGAATCGGAGACAGAACTGTGGTTTTCTATGGCGTCTAAAGCAGCACAGGTTATAGAAAGAAACTCCACTGGAAATGTGCTTTCAGGTCTGCAAACAGCCACCAGCCCGAACAGATGGGCAGTGCCTCTGTCATCCAAGCCCGCACCAGCAGGTGGGCCTGGCGCATCTGTCTCTGCATCCTGGAGTTGGTTGGTGTTTGCTGCACTGACGCTATGAGGTCTTTGACAAACGCAGCCTTAATCCATTCTGCTATGAAAGCACTAGTAAGTAATGGGAGGTGTACAATAATGGTGATGCTGATAATCACAATGACACCACCTAACCTTTATTACTGCCTATGACACACCAGGGGCGGTGTGAAGTGCTTTACAAGTATTAAATTCATTTCATCCTCAATGTTAAGGTCAGTATCATCCGCTTTTCATAGATGAAAAAACTAACACTCAGAGAGGGGAAGTCTCTTGTCCATTGAGCTTTAGAGAGATGTACACATTGGCCAGTGTGAGGAGTTACCTTGAGCTCAGGAATAAAAGAATCTGCTAACTGCCCACTGGAACTTGGCCTGCTCCTGGGAGAACAGAAGCACCATGCAAAACTGACTAAATTAAACTAGCTAGTTTTTGTCAGTTGCCTCATTCTGAGCCTTGTGGAGGCTTAGTGAAAAGGGCAAAAGTTTCAGGATCAGCAGAGCCAGGTTGGAGCCCTGCTCTTCCACTTACCTGCTGTGCAACCCTGGGCAAGTTACTGCACCTCTCTGAGCCTCAACTTTTTTGTCCATGAAAAAAAGATAGGAGGATGTAAAGTATGCAGTGGAATACCTGGTGCCAGCCCCTTAATCTGATCTCTTTAGGTGGCTGACACTTCTCAACTATACTATGAAAACATGATCCAACATTCCAGCCTCTCTCCCCACCAGGTGAACTAATCAGATCTCTGAGACACAACAAAGGCTGCAGCTGTCCATCTCTAGAGCAGATACACCCGCCACTTAGGGCCACGGACAAGGGCACAACAGAGAAGGGTGGAAAGAGCCAACATTTCCTCGCTCCTAGGCTCCTTGCCGTCCCTATGTCTGGTCAAGAAGATGCGTGAAAACCACCAGACCCAACAGCACATGCGGCGTCTGGCTTTTGAATCCAAGGAGTTGGGACAAAGCTTGGTGGCCCTCCTGGGGCTCACAACCCACAGCCTCTTCTTTAATATTTTCTTTTCACACAGCCACACACTCACACGCATGCACAGACACACACACACACATACAGAGCACAACTTTTATAAGTGAAAAGCCTTCGATTCAGGCAAGAACATAACTTACATAGCCCGGCAGAAAATGGCTGAATTAAGCTCTTTCTTCTCATCTTTTATATTGGTAAGGATTCTCAAAAGATTAAAAGTAGGTTAGGAGCATAATAAAACAGCTGTGTTTCCAGTGTGTACCTGACAACGGCTTTTGTCGAAGTGAAGAATTACATGAAAATCACTTCCTTCCCACCTCTTTCTCAGCCTCCTCTGGGTTGCTAGGCGCCCTCTCTCCTTTCGGCTAACGCCAATACAGAAGCTGATGAATACAGTATGGCCATTATGAAGGAAGGGGAGTTCAGGAGGAGACTTCAAATGCCCCCTCCCTTGTGGATTCAGTGGGGGCAGAGGGCTTTGGTGGAGACAACTTTGGGTATATTTAAATGCTAATGCTCTGGGCAAGCGGGCAGGGCCAGCGGGAACAGTGGTGGGAAGGGGCTGAAGCTCTTGGCCTGGAAGCCCAACTGGAAATATGTTCTGCAGCCTCTCATTTGGGTGCCAAGCCCTTACTGGGCAACTGGCCCCGGGGCCGACCCAAGCCCTGCCAGTAAAGTGTCACTGGGCTCAAGGGTTGCACTGCGGGCGATGAGGAACCATTCAGTTCTGTGCAGGGGGAGTTTGGGTGTGCAGGCTGACCCTGGTGGCCCCTTTGTGTGGAGCAGGTCACTGTGGCTGGGCTTTTGCCCAGGAGGTTGGACAGCAGTGCCCCAGGCACAGTGAGTGCAGGGAGTGGATGGGTGGCTGCTGGCCCCAGGCAGAAGGGCTATGACTCTGTGTGTTACATGGCAGAATCCTGGGGGGCTATGCACACCTACCCTTAATCATCACATTGGGTACTGGAGCCCCATTTTACCAAAGAGCTAAGAGGAGGAGGTTCAGAGCAATGAACAGCACAGTGGGGCCTGAAGGTGGCACATTCTCAGCCCTGAGCCTTCCCCATAGCTGGGCTGAGGGAGAAGAGTGCTGTGATTGATTAGCAATGTCTGCCCAGGGCAGGAATAGGGGTGGGATGCACACAACACATATTGGCCATCTCTAACGTTATGGGTAGGCATGCATGGCCCCCAGGATTCTGCCACTTAAGGCACAGGGGTCACTGCCATCTGCCTGGTGCCAGCAGCTGCCCATCCACTCCCTATACTCTCTGTGCCTGGGACACAGCTGCCCACACAGACTCATGGGGCTACATTTTAGGCCAAAGTCTTCCCCCAACAGTGTTTCTCGAGGTGGGGGGTTCTGTTGGCATTTTTGATGGACAGTTTATCACACTAGACTGTCTCGTTCATTGTAGGACGTTTAGCCTCACCTGCTCCCACTCTCTAAATGCTAGAGGTGCCCCCAGTCATGTGGCAATCAAAATTATGTCTCCACCTATTTCTCAATGAGTCCTGGGCCAGTAGTCCTATCTCCCGCGGGCTGAGAGCCAATGAGGCCGAGGGAGCCTGAGCTGGCAACAGCGTGGGGCTACAGAAACCACATCACATGGGCAGCCCCAGGCTGGGTCCCCTGGGCCAAGCCAGACTTCAACTCCCAAACTGAGCCCCCAAGCTGGAATGTTCTCCTGTGTCAGCCGAGCAGGCAGCTGGGGAGAAGCTGCATGATCTCCCCCCATAACCACTTTCTCTCCTCTAATATCCATGGAATTGGTTCAAAGGCAGAGAGCCAGGGAAAGAAATAGCAAGCTGGATGCTCAATGTCCTGAAGAGCCAAGCGGCCGCATACACTCCATTCTATAGAAAAGACTCCTTTGGGAGGAAACCAAAAAGAAAATAGCCCTGGTGGTGAAGGGAGCTGCCTGTGTCTGCCCACAGGACAGAAAATAAATACCTTTAATCATATCATTACATTCATTTTGTCTGTCTCCCCTGTCCAAACTGGAGGCTCCATGAGAGCAGGGGGTCTCAGCCTTTGCACACCACCTGGCACCTAGTAAGTTCTCGAGAAATACTTGCTGAGTGCTCACAGCTGCTTAGAATCCCCAGCGCATAGAAAGGGGGTATTCAAGGCTCATACAGGTCTTAGTACCAGGCCAAGTGGAGAATATGCTAGACTGAGAGACAGGGCACCTGGTTCTGATTCCAGTTTGCCCCTAAAATTCCTGTGTTTTCCCTATAGTTCTTTCTTTTCTCCTAGCCTGTTTCCCAGTCTGTAAAATAAGGAAACTGGATTGCAGTAGAGATGGCCAATGTGTGATGTGCACACCCCACCCCCATGCCTGCCCAGGGCAGATATTGCTAATCAATCATAGCTGCCTTCTGCCTTCAGTCCAGCATGGTGAAAGATGCCCACTGCCAGTCAGAGATGGTGAGCAAGCTGGAACCTGAGAGAGATGATCGTCAGCTCAGCTGTCCCAGGCTTATATGGCAAGGATATCTTCTGGGGTCAGTTGGGCCCATTTT
This sequence comes from Cynocephalus volans, assembly GCF_027409185.1. Taxonomy (NCBI): domain Eukaryota; kingdom Metazoa; phylum Chordata; class Mammalia; order Dermoptera; family Cynocephalidae; genus Cynocephalus; species Cynocephalus volans. Next base: position 92,993,939 of record NC_084470.1, on the reverse strand, counting down.
CCTTGGGGAAAGCCCTTAAAAACCCTGAAGACACTGAAACACCTCAGCATTAAGGCTCCTGCCCCACACTAGGGACAAACTTCTAGTTAAACACAAGAGACAGAATTTTTATACGAGGCAGCAGGAGAATGACACCATACTCACGGAGACACACATCTTCAATGGGTTTTTGGTGCTCGTACTGGCCAGGAGGCTGGAAGGAAATGGGAGAAGGGTCCAGGGGAGCAAATGGCATAAGGAAAGGCCCAGAGGTCGGGAATAGGAAGCTCCGTCTGGCGCTGCCCGGCAGGAACGCTTCTAAGCAAGGGCTCGAGGCAGGGCGGGGGGACTGGCATTCATAGAGCCAGTGTTTCACTCATCACTATATCTTTGAACAGAAGCCACTCAAAGTTCCAGAGCAGGAAAATGCCCCTGGTAGCCAGAGTCAGGCTATGGGAAGACGCTACTCAATTCTGCGTGAAACAGAATCCTGAGAGTGAGGGGAACACACTCAAAGCCCTGCCCTGGGGAGCCTCCCAGATCTGGGGTGGGGGGACAATCTCACTCAGCAGCAGGAGAGCTTCCTCCCTGGCTGAATGCTCCAGCCTTGGGATGAGCTCCCTGTCGCTACAGGTAACCAAGTGGAGTCAGGGGTGCAGGGAAGGAAAATCCTGCATTGCACTGGAAGTCAGGGCAGATCTCTGGGGTTTTCTGCTGCTAAGAAGCTTAACAGTAAGTGGGTATATCCCCCTCAACAACACTTTCTGAGCCTCATGTATCTGCCAGGCATGGAGAATACAAAAATAATTAAGACCCCGAGCCTCTGCTCAGAATCTTAAAATCTAGCAAGCAAAAGAAGTCAGACAAGCACCTTGCCCGGGTTGCACAGAATCAGATAGATCTGGTTAAGTTCCAGCACTGCTGGGCGACCCTGGGGAGGTCACTTCTTTGAGCCTGTTTCTTTGTGGGTATAATGGGGATAATCACAGCACAAAGCTGCCAGAGTTATTCTGCAGACAAAATGAGATGATGCGTGTAGGGTGCATGTATGGCACCTAGCTCACAGTAAGTGTTGTGTCCAGTCGGAGTGGCTGAGTGGCCATGGGGCAAGGCGTCAATACTTCAGATCTCAGAAAGCACTTCTGAAGGGTCTACATGGCTGAGTAGGCACATCCCAGATGGAGAGGCAGAAAAATCAGCTTTTCTGGCCCCAGGTGGGAGCCAGTCCCAGAGCCCCCAGTTGCCTCCTCCTGACTCTGGAATGAGTGCTCCTACAAGGGGCTGGAAGCCTGACCCACTCACTGTCTCAGAAATGCCTCGACAGCTGGCCCTGCCCAGCCTCCGAGAATAGGGTCAACACCTCCTCTCCAGGCCCAGCAGACAGATCTGAGGGAGCCAGGCTCTGCAGGCCTCCCTCGGGGTGTCTCGGTCTCCCTAGGGCCATTTGCCCCAGGAAGCATTAGGAGTGAGAATGAAACGGGCCTCCGAGAAGCCACACAAGCCCTCCATATGAGCATTGCTGGGGATACAAAGACAGCCTTTGCTCCCCCCTCAAAAAGAAGAAGGTGAGTGGATTTTCTTCCATCATCTCAGCAGCAGGAAACCAGCCCCTCGAATCCTCACTGACCTCACTCACTTTACTGGGTATGTCGAGGCTCCACTTCACAGATGAAGAAGCCGAGGCCCTGCAAGGCTCTCCTCATAGATCCGAATCCCTCGGCTGGTAAGTGGAAGACTCAAACACAGATCTATCTGACCTTAAGCCCTCACTATTTTTTTTTTTTAATATGCTCCAAACTATTTTTTTAAATTGAGTAAAAACATTGTATTTATGGTGTATAACATGACGTTTTAAAATATGCACACATTGTAGAATGGCTAAATCAAGCTCAATAACATATGCATTACATACTCACCACTTTTGGGGGGTGGGAACATTTAAATCTACTGTCTTAGTAATTTTTACGTACACAATACTTTATTTACTATAGCCACCATGGTGGACAATAGATCCCTTGAACTCATGCCTCCCATCGAACTGAACTTTTGTGTCTTTTGACCAACATCTCCTCAGCCCCCTTCCCGCAGCCTCTGGCAGCCCCCACTCTACTCTGCCTCTGTGAGTTCCACTTTTTTAGATTCTCCATGTAAGTGAGATCACGCAGTATTCGCCTTTCCATGCCTGACGAAACCTTCCAGTAGACAGCCGCCATCTCAAGCGAAAGGAGAGGCCAGGGTGGACAGTCCAGTGCACCTGTCCCTTACCCAGCTCTCTTGTCTTGCCAGTCTCTCTGCACTCCACAGGCCCAAGGTCCACACGGATTCTGTGCTCGACATCTGGTGACCTGCCTGTTCCCATTCACGTTGTTCTCTTTCCACCTCTCAGAATCCTTGCCAGCCTTCAAGGTCATATCGCCACCTGTTCACACAGACTCTCTCCTGCTCATCTGAAGAGGTGACAACTTTAAATGATACCAGAGCCTGGCGTGCCCAGGACAGAGGAGCTGAGGGTGGTGGTGGGCTCCCTCCCTACAAGCTCTGAGGCTGTGTTCCTAACCACAGCGTTCTTGGAGGCCAAGAAAACAGGAGAGACAGCTCACCCCAGGTGGGCTAACAAGAGATGAGACAGCTGCCACAACACTCCATCCCAAATGATGCTCTGGGACATGGTGGCCTTGGCTTCGGGGCAAAGCCACACTGAGTGAGGGGCTGTCCTCATTCCTCACACCTCCCTCAGTGACTTCCCTGGGATTTGGCTTGAGCAACTAAACCAAGAATGATGATTTAAAAAATGAGTCAAGGGATGAATGTTGACATGTGTAGGGGTGAACTGTACTGATGTTTACAACTTTGAAATGTACCAAAAAATAAAATAAAATGATGGATGGATAGAACTGGGCTGGAAAGGTCGGTGATGAACAGACACAGCAAGATGTCAGTAGTAGAATCTAGGCGGTGGCTGTGTGGGCATTCCCTGTGCAGGCAGAACCAACACGACAACAGAGGGGATGCTCCCATCCCAGCAGCAGAAACTGGCTGTCTCGCTGGAGATGAGCTACATCTGCAAAATGGAAAGGGAGACACTCCTCGGGGACACTTGCACCTAATAACTCAGGCTCACATCAGTGGGGGTAAACTGAGGAAATCCCTACCCCGCCCAGGTGACATCAGGAGCCAAAACCAGCATTCAGTCCCTGACCAGGAAACCTAGGAGTGCTCCTGGATTCAGCTGTCTACTACTTGACATCACCTCAAAGATTAAAAACACTTCTAAATCCCTGATACAATCTGCCCACAATTCATGGATTTATCTGAACAGTTTTTAAACCTCATTTTCAGCCAAAATTCCCTTCTGGATGAGGTGGAACAATCTTCCAGGGGTCAAGAAAAGAAGGGGAGCAAGGCACAAGAAGGCACAAGTTTGCACCCCCCAGTCTCTCACCTAACACTACTTTACGGTTTCATTTTATATTCCATCTCTGAGACATTTGCTGAAGAAGCCTGTTATTTGTTTTCCTCATCTACCTTTCTTAGGGACCCTCTCTTTCCTTCTCACTCTGTGTGTTCTCCACCTGTCACCTGTTTGGAGGTTTAAACAATTATCATAGTACCCACTGCTCTGGGCAGGAGCATGGCTCTGAGATGGTGACCACAGTCTACAACAAGCACATAATGAGCGTGCGCTATGTGCCAGGCCATATGCAACCCACCACGGGAGAGGCAGAACTGAAAGTGTCTGTGTTCTGGAAGGGTTGGTTCCCTTGGGGGGTGACCAAGGATAGTTTGGATTAATCCCCAAGGATGTTAACCATACACTTGCTTAGAACGACACTCATCTGACCCTTTCCCCGACCTACGCACATAACCTTGAAAATCTGAATGCACTGCCATATATAACCTTGGAGTCATACGGTTTTCCCCTTTCAGATGATTAATAATATAAAAACAACGCATGACCACAGATAAGTCATCTTTTCTCTCAGGGCCTCATTTCCCCCAAAGGACATTTTAAAGAATAATTCCTGGGCTCTGCCACCTTTTATTAATCAGATACATGCAACTGCTAATAGAAACTTCCTGTTGGCATGAAATAGCCATTGGGATGGATCATAAAGGGAAAAAGAAAAAAAGAGAGTTATTGATAGTGAAAGATTGAAAACCAGTGATTTTTCTATATGCCCTCATTTTATGGCTGAGGGAGCGCTGACACAAGGGAGGGACAGTGACTGTTCAAGGTCAGTGATGGAGCTGGTTCTCCCATTTCTGAGCCTGGGAGTTTCCCACCATGCAACACTGCCTCCTGGAGAGGTGGGGGATGGCAGCGGGAAACGCAAGGACAGAGGCATATACAACTTTGGAGGCTAGATGTGCCCATTTGCCTCTGCCATTTGGAACGTCACTAAGGCTCTAATCAAGGAGACAGAGCTATGTTTGGCCTCTTCGTGAACATGGTGCAGGACTCGGCGTGTCCCCTGCAGGGCTTTCCAGTGTTTGGCTTGCATATGAGAAGTGAGAGAAATGGAACATGAGATTCACACGCCAGTGAGTTTTCACAGAGAAGGACATCAAATGTCACAATCCCAGCAAACTGAGAGGTATCAAAGCCCGTCATCTTGCTGCGCACAGACAGGAGAAATCCCTGCTCTCTCACAAAGCTGTGCTGGGTCAGAAATCATCAGAACACACTGCATTTGCAAAGCGCTCTTCTTCCTAACCATGGAGGAGCTGCAGGAGCCAGTCACAGCTTCTTAATGACAAGAATTGTGCACCCCTCTCTGTGGCCCTTGTGTTGTTCAGAGTTCTTTTGTGTCAGTCTGTTTGACATGCTCCACAGCAGTTCCAGGTGGAGAGGGTAAGACTTGTTAACATGGAAGCCCAGAGAGGTTATATGACCTGTCCAAGGACACAAGGCTAGTGCGTCGGGACCTGATTCCATGTCTGGTCCAACCTCCCCATTTTGCAGATGAGGAAACAGAGTCAAAGAGGTTTCAACTGGAGGTTCTGTGTCCTAGTCCAGTTCTCCACCAGCTGTGGGCTTGGGTGAGCCACATCCTCTCTTTAGGACTCAGCTACTTGTCCACAAAAGAAGAAGGTGGACCTAGATATTGGCTCTCAAACTTGTTAAAACAGCAAATAAATGAGCTTCATGGGGCTTTTCACCAAATATCTTGATGAATATAATTTTACTCTATGGGTAGGAAGCAAATTTACCATTAGGAAATATAATCTGGACATTATGAAATACAAAATCACCACCACAGACATATAACTTTATGAATAAAATTGAGCTGTTGAATGAAGCATGAATGAGTAAGGGGTATTTCCCTTAATATTCATTTGCTACTTGAACATTCAGTATGTCATGTTCAAGACTAGCAGATAAAGAGAAGCGACTGCTGAGGGTTGAAAATATTTATGTGGGAGATACAGAAAACATAATTATGAATTACTATTGGCCTTTTAAATCCATAGCCTGGCTTGAAAGGAAGATAGAAAATTCTCCCAGGTGTTGGGAAGGAGAGAAGTCAAAGCTTCAAGTTGAGGAGGAGGACTAGATCCAGCAACTCATAGGGACAGCTGAGCAAGTAGAAGCCTGAGAGGCTGGGGTTTGAATTCCTTCCCAAGGGCAGAGTTAAGATTACAGGCTCTTGGAATGACCAAAAGCTGAGTGGGCTTACTGCAAAGAGCTAGGAGCCAGAAAGGGATTGTCCTATAGTGAACAAGAAGTTAGAAAACTCTACCCATCAGCCCAGGACTCAACACAGAAGTGCCAGGTATGGGTATGGCCACACATTGCTCCTGCAATATGGGCACCCAAGTTCAAAATGTAATTTAAAAATTACCATCCTAGAATTCCATATCCAGCTAAACTATTTCTTAAGAGAACTAGTGAAATAAATGTCTTTTCAGACCTACACAGACTGAGAGAGCTTAGTTCCTCCAGGCCCTTGCTGAAAAAACTACTAAAGGATGTGCTTCAACATGAAGAAAATTTAATCTTGTAGAAAGGAATGAAAACAATAGGGAGAAAAGAAATTGGTAAAAATGTGTAATATCCAAGTATCACCCCTTAAAAAGTAATAAGGCATAATTAAAAAGTAGATAACAATAACAGAGATGGTAACAGGAGTGTGAATTTGGAGAGAAATTTGTGTCCTAGAGTATTTTCTTGTTCAGAAAGAGGACAAGGCTGGGTAACAGCCACACAGACTGAGGCAGCTCCCACATCCTGTCTTTCCTCAGAATGCAGGGGAAGACACTTTCTTCCCAGCCCGGTGCTTCTGCAGGTGCAGCTATCACAGCCTCCTGCAGCATTTCACAGGTGGACTCTTCTGCCCAAGACAATTGTGACCACAGTCCTGGTCCTGACATTTCAATGGGTGTTCTTGGAACTCTGCTGGAAATCAGCAGGCTCCCGAGGGGCAGAGGAAGGAAACCCATAAGGGCTGATGGCATGCCTTCAGGCAGCCAGGGGAGACTGCTCCTTTTCCAACCCCCTGGTGCAGTTTGAGCTCTAGTTCCCACAGACTCTCCTGCTTCTTGGGCCTTTTTGGCTCTAAAGCATTACTGTCCAATAGCATTTTCGGCAATAATAGAAATATCAGTGCTCTCCAGTACAGTGGCCACTAGTCACACGTGGCTATTGACTGCCTGAAATGTGACTAATAAAACTTAGGAACTTAACTGTAAATTTTATTTAATTTCAATTAACTTACATTTAAATAGTTAGTTATGGCTTGTGGCTACTGTATTGGACAGTAGACGGTGGGCAATCCCTGAAGGGATCCATTCCCTTCCCTTTTCTGGAAGCCCTGAGTGATCCTCTACCACCTGATCTCCTGGAGTGGGAGTGAGGGCAGGTGGGTGGCCCAACGCCTAGGAAATCCTTCTTGCTTGGTTTACCCCATAACCTCTACCTCCTCTCACCACAGCCATCATGGTTTGTCTGACAGGTGTCAGCCTGCCTTGAATGTTCTAAGAGAATTCAAGGCTTCTTAAATTCTCAAATGTATATGAACCACCATGGTGGGGTATTGCTAAAATGCAGATTCTGATTGAGCAGGATTGTGACAGGGCCTGAGATAGTCAATGTGTCTGACAAGCTCCCAAATAAGGCTGGCGTTGCTGGTCTGGAGACACTTTGAGTAGCAAGGTTTAAGTGAAAGAAGCCAATCTGAAAAGGCTACATACTGTATGGTTCCAATTACATGACATTCTGGAAAAGGCAAAACTATGGAGGAAAGAAAAGATCAGGGGCTCAGGGGGAGAGAGGGATGAACGGGAAGAACACAGAGGACTTTTAGGACAGTGACACTGTTCTCTGTGATACACCAATGGTAAACATATGTCAGAATACATTTGTCCAAACCCATGGAACGTAGAGCACAGAGAGTGAATCCTAACACAAACCACGGACTTTAGTTAATAACAATGGATCAATATTGGCTCCTCAGTTGTAATGCATGCACCACCCTGATGCGAGATGTTCATAATAGGGCAAATGGGGTGGGGGAGGAGGGTATATGGGAACTCTGTACTTTCTGCTCAATTTTTCTGTAAACCTAAAATGGCTCAAAAAATCTATTTATCTTTTAAAAAAACATGCTTAGTGCAAAATATATTATGTACAACTTGGGGGAGAGGAGTTAAAGACCCACCCCATTAAAAAACTCCTGTCCTAGAAAACAGGAACCGTGTTTTCTCACCCTCCCCACTCCACCTCCACCCCACTCCCAGTGCCCAGCAAATGACGAGCAAGAAGGGTTACTTGGTACTTTCCTGTTGATTCATCAGAAAGAAAAGCCTGGCACAGAGTAGGTGCTCAGTAAATATTTGCTAGATGAATAACCACAAGGCGGGAATTCTAACAATACAGCCTGGCTGAGAACCCAGGGAGACAGGCACTGGGTTGTCCCTCTCGTGTGCTGGTACAGGTCGGCCCATCGCTCTCCACAGCTCTCACCAGCTCCTGCTGTGGCTGCTCCTGGTGACATCTCTCTCCTCTATGAGACGGCAAAATCCTCAAGGGCAGACACCCCATGATTCATCCCGCCCTCTGGCTAGGCCTGGCACACAGTAGGTGCACCTTGAATGTCTGCTGACATCTCTGTGAAGTGACCCCACTGTCTTTCCTTTGCTGAGCCTCTTGAGCTTCTGTTTGTTTGTTTGGTTGTGACCGGTAAGGGGATCATAACCCTTGGTGTGGTGTCGCCCGCACCACGCTCAGCCAGTGAGCGCACCGGCCATTCCTATATAGGATCCGAACCCAAGGCCTCGGCGCTTCCAGCGCCGCACTCTCCCGAGTGAGCCATGGGGTCGGCCCTCGAGCTTCTAGAAGTAGCTAGACAACTCACGAAATTGCACTAGCTCCAGCCACAGCTGCCCACAAACCTGTAACATCACAGCTGGTGGGCTACTTCTACAACACTAAAAAGCCACCTGCACCCTTGGAAAACAGACCCCCCAAAATTCAAGGTCATTTGATACATGCCTCCCCTTCTTTCCTCTACTCCAAACTCACTCTATTCTCTTGTTCTTTCTATACATCTGGAGAAGCTTGCCTGTGCTATTTCATCTCACCTTGCCACATCTGCGTAGGGCAGGAGACAAGTCAAAGATAGGGCCCTGCCCTCTAGAAGCTTACACATGAAGAAACTGAAGCTCACAGAGGATGAGTCTCCTGCCCCAGGTCACATGATGAACAGTGACAAGCAGGCATTCAAATGCTGCTGCCGAGCTTTGCTGAGCCTCTCTTATCTGAGCAATCTTCTGAAATTCCAGCTTTCTTCATGCCAATCAATCTTGCTCAGAAACATTCAGTAGCTCCCTACAAGCCACTGGATGAAGTCTAAACTCTGGCTTGGCAGCCAAGGTTCCTAACGAAGGGGGCTAACTCTACCGTCTTAACCTTATTTCTTAACAATTCTCTGTCACAAAATCTATCCTGTAGCTACACTGAACTACTGACCATTTCCTGCATATATGTAGGACCACTTCTGGTCTTTGCTTAATTCCGAACAGTCTTCCCCTCCTCATCCTTCAGGGATCAAATCAAAGACTATCTGTTCCATAAAGTCTTCTCCAGGACATGCAACTGGAAATCATTTTGTTAAACCACCATCTGGCATCCATTCATCTGTCCATCCATCCATCCATCAATCAGTGCTGACTGGGAGCTGACCATCCACCAGGCTCTGTGCCAGATGCCCAGGAGTCCACAGTGGACAAGACAGATAAGTTCTTCACTCACACGAAGCCAACATTCTAACTGGGCAGAATAACAGTAAACATGTCACCCAATAAGCACACGAGATTACTTGAGTCAGCCAGCAGCCCTGTGAACAAAATACAACAGGGCTTTATTAAAGTGATGGGGTTTAGTGGGGGATGTTTGAGCTCAGCTGGCCAGAAACGACCTAACTCTGGCTGAGACCCACAAGATGAGAGGAAGCCAGCCATGGGAATATTGGAGGGAGGTGTGATCTGGGCAGAAGTCAGGGCCCTGTGGTGGGAATGAGCCTGGGATACCCACAGCCGTGTGGGAGATGGGGACCAGTCACAGAGGTCTCCTCAGCTTTGGCCATGGGGAGCAGTCTATATTTTAATCCTAGAGCAAGAGGAAGCCTCTGGGGGCTGGTGATCAGGAGAGTCAGACTTCTGCTTCTGGTCATGATGGAGTAATTGGGATCAGACCCACCCTCCTGCCATGGCAACTATCAAAGCAGACAAACTATGGAAGCATCTGTTGTCAGGAGGTGCATAACGAGCAGGGCAAGACTACTATCCCTGAGAAATGGGGACCCCCAGTAGGGTTTGCCCAGCCCACTGCCTGGAGACAATTTCCTGACCACGGCACAGAGAGCTGGAGTGAGAGCAGAGGCACAGTCTCGCTGAGCAGACGAGGCAGCACCGGAGTGTGGGACAGCTGCAATAGCTGGAATCTACAGTGTGGGGAAGTGCACGGAGGGCCCAGAAGTTCACATAGAGGTCTTCTGTGAGGCTGCGGCTGAGGGCTGGGCTGTAAACATCTAGGGTGAGACCACCCAAGAGACACCAGACAGTACTACTAGGGGGTGGAGAGTGGAATAGAGACACGGGAGGCTGGGGGAGGAGCAGTGCCAGGGGACTGGGACTCCCACCCTGTCAGAGTGGAGGAATCTGGCCAACACCAAGTTTTCACCCTTGGCACACAGCAAAGACACAGAAAGACTTCACCTTAGGAGCAAGAACCATGCCCTAGGGCAAGGCTTCTCAACCTTGGCACCACAGAGATTTAAGGCCTGGTAATTTTTTATTGTGGGGCTTCCCTATACATTATAGGATGTTTAGCAACATCCCCGGCCTCTGCCCACTAGATGCCAGTAGCATCCCCCAATTCTGACAATCAAAAACATTTCCAAACATTGCCAACTGCCTCTTGGGAGGCAAAATTTCCCCAGTTAAGAGCCTTTGCTCTAGAATCAGAACTACTCTACACCCATCCCAATAAAACCTAAAGCCAAGTCCTAACAAGATCTATAGGGAAAACAGAGTTTGGGATCCTATTAAATCCTACTGAGTTCTATTAACTTAGAGGGATTTGGGCAACAGCTTGGGATTTCCACAGATCAGTATGAAAGAAACAAAGTTGAGCCTACAGAAGTTTAAGGTGATCAGCCAGTAACTAAACCACCTAAAAAAAAATAAAATCCAACACTCTTCAGAGAAAGATAACAGAATCCAGAGTGTTTATCACATATCCACAATATCTAATATTCAATCAAAAATTGCCAGACATGCATAGATACATGTAAATATGACTCATAAGCTAGAAAAAAAAAAGATGTTGGATTTATCAAAGACTTTAAAGTAGCAACTATAAATCTGTTCAAGGAATTAAAGGAAAATACATTCAAAGAAGAATGCCAGGAAGTTGTGCCACCCAGGATCCCTTTTTAAAAGCTCCCACGGTCTGCTGTGTGAAGAAGGGAGTAGTGGTGGGCAAGAGGGGGCAGGGAGCCCACCTTGGAGGCTATTGACCTGTGCCTCAGTTGTTTTTGCACTTAATTTAGTATGTTTAACCCTGGTGGGTCCTCTCAAAGTGGGACCCTAACAAATTAGAGCAAATTAATCCAGAAAGACTAAGCAAATGAAAGAACAAATGAATGTCTCAATACAGAAAACCAGGTGAGTAGAGAGCTTACCACAGTGGAGGTGAGGGGCCAATCGGAGGCTGACCAGGTTACCACAGAGGGGATTCCTGCACTGGGTGGGGACTAAACCTGCCCGATGCTAAGATTCTAGGATTCTTGCAATGTAGGCACATAGGTTTAGGATGGTCCAGAATTGCCAGCCCAGGGCTGGGCAGAGACAGAGTTTCAGCACTGCATCCTTTAAACAGCCAACTCAGACTTGTCTGGGCTCAAGTGCTAGCTGTGCAGCACCTGGAGCCTCAGTCCCCCACATTTATAAAACCTTTAAGATATAGGTTTTACAATTCTCATGATCTGTAACTTAGACTTAGAAGGACTTATGTGACTTAGGAGGACCTCAAGGTCCTATCTCATAGGTTATGACAATTTTACTTACACATGGCACTTAGCCCCTATGTCCAGAACATAATAATTTCCAATAACTGACAACTTGCTAATTGAGAAAATTGGATAAGTTAAAGACAAGTTTATATACCACAGTACCCAGCATAGCATCAGCCATCAATAATGACAACTAGTATCATTACTTTTATGGCACCTAAGCAGCTCTTCAACCACCAAGACTGCAGATTATACAGTGCTGCTAAAACAGCTGACAACCAGAAATCACAAAACTTTACCTTGAGCAAACCTGTGGTTGAAACAGTTTAATTTCACAGAATCTCAGCAATGCACAGAATCTCAATGGGGTACACACGAACTCTGATTCCACAGGCAGGTGATTCTTAAGGAATTCCAAGGAGCCAAGAAAAGAAGAAACATTCACTACCTTTCTTTAAGTGAGCATGTTGTTAGATCAGTAACACACCTCTGAGCCCTGAGGAATTTACCCTCTGACTAGAAGGTGTACACCTGTCAGGTCAATTCCAACCCAGCACCTCCCCTCACCACTGTTATCACCGCCTGAATTATGTGTCTCTCCCAAGCAACTGTCATGTCCTTGAAGACAACCTGTGTGATCTGAGTTTACATCCCCAGTGCCTGGTACTGAGTGGACAACAAACCCATGCTGGTGGAATAGTGACCCTAAGCCAGAATCAAATACACTGAAAGGAAACACTGGGGGATTATCAGTCCCAGGGAGTGGACCCCCGCATCAGTGAGGTGTGCAATATTTTCCAAAACATATCTAATGTGTTTAAGTTGATGTCCATACTGGCATTCTGGTTTGAAAGGCACAACAGCCAGGAGGCCCATGATTCTTTGGGCCCTTGCTCAGAGCACAATGCCACCAGGTGGCAGCAATTCCATGGTCGCATCGGTGAGGTTCGGCAGGTAGGGTTTTCAATGAGAGTCTTGTCCCTCATTTGTCCTCCTGGGAGTGGGGAGGTAGGGGAGATTTGGTGTTCTGAGGTGCTCTCCCAGTTCGGGCATCCCTCCCCCAGCCCCAGGATTTGGACACCCTAGCCTCAGGTTCCAGCTCCCTGCACAAAGGAAGGAGGAATCAGGGAACTGGTGCACCAGTGCCCTGGGAAAGCAGACCCCGCCATCTGGATCCGCGACAGGTCTTTCTGTTCTCGTCCTGAAAACATGCACTCGAAACACAATGAAGAGCGAGAGTGGCAGGAATCTGGGGCATGGACAATGTGATTTCTTGCAAGATCCCCTCAGCTCCCCCAAAGACTGAAAAGACAGAAAATAAAAATTTGAGGGGGAAAAATGGAGTGGAGGCACTTCCCAATTCAGAGAGAACACAGAGCCGACAGCGAGGACAAATAGACATTTACAAAGTTACAACAGACCACGGAATACAAATTGCCGCAGCACAAAGAAGGCGAGCTGCTGTGTCGCTGCAAGTTCTTGATGAGAAACTTAATTTACTGGATCCACAATACAGGCACTCGGTTCCGAGTTCAACCCCCGCCCCGCCCGCAGCTGTGGAGCCCCGTTTTGCCCTGCCCAGAGCCAGTGAGATGGAGGCGAGAACCAGGAATGCTGCTGGTGCTCCTGGAGCCTTACTACAGGCCAGGCCCTGGGCTGGGCACCAGGAATGAGAACGAGAAGCCTTGGCATGCACAGTCGCCTCCTGGCCACCCTCTGCGGGAGACACCCTTACCCCAGTGGACAGGTGAGATCCTCAGCCCAAAGAGGTAAACGAACAGGCTGGCGGGTCACCCAGCTGGTCAATGGCAGTAGAATGACTCAAATCTCCTTCCCTCAACACCAGATTCCATGACACTAAAACCCCCTTTCTAAATCGCATACCCACAGCTGCACTATGTGTTACATCTCAACACAAAGCAACACAGGGTCTGCTAGAAATGGTTCTTCCTCTGTTCTTCTCTCCTTCCTTCCTTCCTTCATTCATTCATTCAGAAAACATTTACTGAGCACTCACTGAGTTGCAGGCACTGTTCCAGAGACTGGAGACATGAACAGTGAATGTGACGGCTCACATCCTAGTGGGAGGAGAACAGTGACACAAAATGAACAGTGTCTGAGCTGTTGACAAGTGCCACAGAGAAAACAAAGCCAGCAGGATAGACAAGATATGCTGAGAAAAAGTGGGGTGTGTGTGCAATTTTAAATAAGGGGGTCAGGGAGCCCTCCCTGAGATGACGATGGTTGGGTGCACAGCCTGTCAGACTTTTAAAACAATTTTCTTGGCTACCACAAAGAAAGTATTTTACAGATGAGGAAAGAGAAATGGCTCCAAGGCTCCAAAGAGAGAGTGGAAGCAACTTGCTCTGCGTCCTCAGCTCCCAGGCTCCCTGGCTGAGCTCTCCTTACACGCTGTCTGGGCTTCTCTAGCTTTACTAGCTGGGGAGAGAGGAGGAGAGAGCCCTCGGAATGTGCCCACGGCCGCAGCTCAACACTTCATCAGCCTCCATGCAGAATCCCTGCCACCCAAGCCCAGAGTGGCCAGGATGACTCCCCACAGGGCATTTTCTCTTATCTCAGGCTCTAGGAGCTGGGGTCCAGAGCTTTGCCTCAGTCAGACACCAGGTGTCCCTTTAGAAATGTAAATGACACAGCAAATAGGCATGTCTGAGCCTCCTGTAAGCTTTAGGGAGCGAGCTGGGGTCCAGTCTGGAATTAACGGAGACCTTGAATCATGATGGAGTCCTTGGATCACAGAGAGGCCACAGGGGTAGATTGGGGCTCCTTATCACTGCTGTAGGGACGTGGGAGGGCACCCTGGGGACCCTCCTCCCCCTGCTGACCTGCACAGGCCCCAAGGCTCCAGAGTCCAGGAGACCCCAAATACATGTACAGAAAAGTAAGCTCTGACAAAAGCACTATGATCCCTGTAGTGATCACTGGAGCCCAGGGCAGGCTGGCCCTCCAGGCCACAGGAGAGACAAGGCTACTGGGGGTCTGTCTCATGCCAGGTGCATCAGCTGCCAGCCCTCCCCTGACTTGCCCACTGGAGCTTCCCAGTAAGGCCTGGGAAGGCAAGAGAGGGAAACAGATGGTATAAGTGTAGTCACTTTTTAAATTTTTTTGGTGGCTGGCCGGTATGGGGGATCCAAATCCTTGACCTTGACCTACAATGTGGTCTCTAACCAGCTGAGCTAAATGGCCAGCCCTGAATACAGTCACTTTAAATACACTCTAATGTGTAAACAGCATGAGTCATTCGCAGGCTTTGTCACTCAGACCATTACCAACACCGAGTCGTCACATCTTCCTCAACAGACCGTAGGGACAGAGGGAACCTCTGACCTCGTCCTACACCACTTACCTCTTCTTCCAGGAAGGGAGGCCCAGGGAGGAGAGGCGAGACTGCCCTCTCCCACCAGACTGCGCTCCTTGGAGATAAGGAGGGTCTTACTCATTCTACATACTAAGCACCTGGCACATGCAGGTCTGCAGCAAATACTAGTGGAATGAATTAAGGAACGACATTGCTAGGCTCTGGCAATAGGTTATATCACATATGACTGTCAAAATCCCTGCCCTCAGAGTCCACAGACTAGGAAGGACTCCCCAGCAAGTGCTCATTGCACCCCCTGCAGGCCCTCAGTCCACCTGGGCCCACCCCACCCCCTCCCCAAGCAACTGGATGGAGCAGCCCTGGAGACCAGTGGGGCTCAGGGGCCAGAGATCTGACCGTGTCCTGGAGCTCACCCTACAGCCCAGCCGTCTGACCCCCTCGGGCTTCCCTCCCCTCTAGTCATCTCTCCTTCCTGTCTCTCCACCCACAGGAGAGGTTCTGGTAGCTACACAATCACCTCTTTAGTTCCACAAAGCTGCAGGAGGCCTGGACACAACAACTTCTAGATTATCCCAAAGAAACAAGGGTGTTCACACTCCCAGACCATCCAAACAACCAGGTCCAATGCCACTTTCTGGGAACTTTTCTTTGTGGTACAATTGAAGTGCAAGTGGGAACTAAGTCGGGATGATAACTCAGAAAAAAACAACCTGGATGTGCTTGAAGAACATTACCAAGAGACACAAGACTGAACCTTTCACTGACCTCCTGATAAAAATATGTCGAGCTGGCAGCTCTCCTAACCTCCTCTCTCAATTGTGAGACCTGTGCCTCAATTGTCTCTAGGGGGAACCATGTAGCTTCCTGATACATATAATATATGATATATATCTCATATATATATATACACACCCATACATATACATCTCATATATATAACCTCATTCCAGCAATAACAACAATGAAGTCATGATTTTCACAGGATTTATGGCCCAGGTTCCCCACCGCCCCCAACGCACATTAAAATAAACATAATTAAAAAGAAAAAAGAATGTGTCTCCACCAACTGGGTCATCGCACTTGACTTTCAAGGCCACCTGATGGGCCAGGCAGGTACAACCTGCAATCCTCATTGTAGGGAAGAGGGGAGTTGGTCCCAGAGAGGTGAGGAGGCTCACTTGAGGCCACACCACCAGCAGCAGGACAGCAGGAATGGAAACCAGTGCTCTCCTGCTTCTTCATACTCTGGGATAGTCACAGGTAGGGACAGTTGGAATCGGGCCATGTGGGGGCCCAATTCCTGAAACACATCGCAGCTTCCAAAAAACACAAGCTTATATGGAATTTTGTTCTCCTTTCCCTCTCAGACAATCAGCAGTTGCTTTCTAGGGACACACACACACAATTTCCTGGCCATCACTGATAAAGAATCAAAAAACATTATAGTGCACAAATCTGTTGATCTGGAGGTTATTAGATCTTCTGTTAAAGAAACAGAATCTTTTCTTCAAAAATAAAAACAGCTCTGGCTCTTACATTCATTCAACAAATATTTATTGAACACTTACTATGTACTAGGTGCTGAACTAGCCAGAGACGGGGATACAAAGGTGGGAAAGGCAGATATAGACCTTGCTTCCAAACCGCCTTGTCAGCGGGGCCCTCCCATGCCACCCTGTTGAAAATCATTGCCTTCTCCTCCAGCATTCCCTCTCCACTGCCATACTTTGTCTCTATGGTACTTGTCACCATCTAACGGATTCTATATGCTACTTTTAATCTTGTTTACTGCCTTCTTCCAACAACAGTATAAACTCACTGGGACAGGGATCACTATTTTGTTGACTGTCATATCCTCAATACCTATAATAATCTCTGATACAGATTAGACACTCAGTATATACCTGTTGGGCAAATGAATGGACATTGGACAAATAAAAATAATATAATGCGCACACACACACACACATATATATATCAATATTTCATCGTAAACATGATAGGCACTTTGGAAAATGATCATGGGGTAGTGGGGAGGAGGGGTGTGTGGTGGGCAGTTGGGAAAGACTTGCCTGAGGAAGTGATGTTTAAACTGAGTCCTAAAGGATGGGTGCATGATAGGCAGGATGGGGAAGGAGGGTCTGGGGAAGAAAGAAGGATGCTTCCAGCAGAGATACAGCATGTGCAAAGGCCCTGGGGCAGAAATGACATTTGATTGTGAGGCTCAGAAAGGAGGCCACATTTGAAATGAATTGAAGAGGGGGGGAAATGGTAGGGAATGCAGTAAGAGGCAGCTCATGAGGACCTTGGAGGCCCCACCATCTAGATCTTATTCCAAAGACCATGGGGAACCCCAGAAGGGATTTAAGCAGATTTACATTTCAAAAAGATCACTCTGCTGCTGGGTGGGCAGTGACCTGGAGGGTCAAAGGCCATTTCTGGAAGACCGGTTAGGAGGCTACTACATTTTCCAAGTGGGAGGTGGTGGTGGCCTGGACAAGGCTAGTGGCATCAGAGGTGGGAGCAACAAGGACAGAGTGCGGGGGTCAAAGCCCATCAACCCCTGCTCACATGCCTCTGAGGGTGCTCCAGTGCAGGGATCAGCAACTTTTCTAAAAAGGGCCAAATAGTAAATATTGAGGTTTTGCAGGTATCTGGGGAAGAGTCAAGACAGCAGGCCTGATGTTGCAGGGTTGCTTGCCCAGTTGGCTCTCAGCTGGTATCTGGGAACTTGGCTTCTAAGATGTTCCCTGTGGCATGAAATGATATGGTTTTGTATGCCTGGGACACTGAGTTCCATTTAGACTGCCTGCCTAGGTCGTCTGTACAAGCAATGTGATTTATGGTGAATACCTGCTTATCCTCCAACAGTCTGGAATTCCGAGCATGTGATTGATCATGCAGGCAGAGAATACCTGCACAGTCAATAAAATGCCCCCAGTAAAAACCTGATCTCTGAGTCGTGAGTAGACTTCCCTGGGCAGAAAAACTGCACGTGTGCTGCTTCATTTTGATGCTGGAGGAAGGGGCACACTGTGCATGCCCCTCCTGGCAAGAAGAGGGAAGGAATGTGAGAAGCCTGTGCGTGGAGTCCTCCAGGGATTTTTTTTCTCCTGCTAATGATAGAAATAAACCATAACCATGAGTACAACTGCTTCTGAGTCCTGTGAGTCCTTACAGTGAATCACCAAATGTGTGGGTGGTCTTGGGACCCCTGATACAGGGGTTCATACGGTTTCTGTCTCAGCTACTCAACTCTGCCTTTGTAGCGCTGAGTAGCCTTAGATAATGCACAAACATGTAGTATAGTAGTGTTGCAATAAAACTTTATTTATAAAATATACACGGTGGCTGGCTGGTTAGCTCACTTGGGAGAAAGGTGCTAACACCAAGGTCAAGGATTCAGATCCCCGTACTGGCCAGCTGCCAAAAAATACCCCCCAAAACAGAAAAAAATATACATGGTATATTCAGGGCTCTCTGAATCCACTGGAAAACCTGTGATTGAATTCAACCTTTTGACATTGATTGAATTCAACCCTTTCATGTTGTTAGTGGAAAAACTGAGCCCCAGGAGGGGAAAGAAAGAACTTGTCCAAGGTTGCTCAGGATCAGTGGCAGAAGCAGAAGAATTCACATCCGAACTCCGAGCCCAATGTGGTCTCTACTACTCTGAATGGCTGCTCTATGGAACAGTCTTGCAGATAAGTACTGACCTGAGAGCCAGGGCACAAAAGGAAGGAAATGGAAGGAAACTAGGATGATTAGGGCAGAAGACCTGAGTGGTGAACTGCCTGGCCTCACCTCTGTTCTGTGTGAGCGTGTAAGTGTGTATGTGTGAGTATGTGTATGGGTATGTGAGAGAGAGTGTGAGAGAGAGTGTGAGAGAGAGAGTAAGTGAGAGTGAGAGAGAGAGAGAGAGAGAGAGAGAGAGAGTGTGTGTGTGTGTGTGTGTGTGTGTCTCTCTCTCTCTCTCTCTCTCTCTAACATCCTAGATGCCGACCAGATTTTCCCAAACTTTTTTGATCATTAGAATCACCTCTGAAGCTTCTTAATAAAACAGATGCCCCGGGGCCACCTCAGGCCCAGTGAAACTGAACCTCCAGGAGTAGGGCCTGGAATGCACGTTTCTGACAAGTTCCAAGACATTCTGATGATCAGCCAGGTGTGGAAACTCTGGATGATGCTCAGGACCTCTTGACTGACTACTTTGAGGACCAGGAAAAAGAAGCCCACGAGCGGAGGAGAGAATGGGAAATCTGTCCTGGAACAAGGCAAAATGTACGGACCTAAAAAAAATACTCAGACCAATGATTTTGGGAATATGTTTTCCAAAACAGCTTCTCAAGCTGAGCCCTTGCCATCAGAGGTCAGAGTTGGCAAGACTGACAGTCAGGAGCTAATTTCCTTCTTCCTAGGGATTCTGCCTGCAATTCAGGATGCAAGGCAGGTGCTCGGTGGAGCTCTGAGCCTCAGGCCCTGCAAGGCATGGTAAACTGAGACAAAAAAGAGCACACTTTCCACTCCACTGTCCATGTCACTCACCATAATAAGGTGTACCTGAGTGCACTAACCAGTGTTCTACAAACATTTCCACCCAAGCTCCCCTACCAGGGGATGGCTGCAAGCCACAGACTACACACTTGAAATTTCTTGCAAGCCTCATGTTCTGTTTGGAGATCGGGCGTGGATTCACGTGATCTATCTATGTTTGTTTTAATAGAAAAATGGGTGCCTCCTCCCCCACTCAGATATCTTTGAGTGGGTTTCATATAATGGAATTTCCTGGGACCTTTAAAAGATACTAATACCTGGACAGCCCCCAGAGAGTTTATTTTAATTTGTCTGGATTGGGTTCTGGGAACTGGGATTTTCAAAAGCTCCCCAGGAGCTTCTAACAGGTAGTGGAGGTTGAGAACCACTGGACATAGGATGTCCTGTTTTTATGTCTTGTTTAATGTACTCCCAGGCACACCACCGTGTGCCCACTTACAGAAGCTTAGACCTAAACAATTACTGCTCACTATTCAGAACTACCAACACTTACCAAAGACACCTAATCAGTTAGCCAGGGTCTCTACTTCTTTTCTTTCTGTGAGCTACCACCAACAAAGAAAATCAGTCTCCAGCAAAGACTCAGCATCTCTCACTGAGATACACCAGTGCAGAGATCTATGATCTTGGGCAAGAAAATTTTTTTCTTATTTTCACTAACAGAAATTTACCATTTGCTTCAATTATGGAGGCAGGCAACAAACCACAGTCCCACTAGCAGTAGAATTCTCAGGTATTTTCAAATCATGGCATAGCTATCTTGAAATATTATTTATGCCCATGGCTGCTTTGAAATCATGGTTATTATCAGACCTGCTGCTGGACTTGCTATTTAATGTACCAATAAAGAAGTGGATATATTACCAGGTCATGAATTTGCCTGTTTTAAATGTTTCACTAACTGTGTTTCAATATATTTTATTTCCTATGAGTTTCATTTATGGATTTCAATTACTCTGAGAAGAATCCCACAGGCTTCCAACTGTTCAACCAGCCGTTGAGCCTTGGTGGCTGGTAGCAGGGGCCCTGCAGAAGGCTTCCCAGTGGTGGCAGGTGATGCTGTGCTTTGAACAAACAACTCTTACCTGTGGGTCAGAGAGCCGGGAGAGGTCAGGGTACAGGTAGAACTTGATGCCCTCGGAGGCCCCAGGCAACGTGACCCCTCGGATCAGCAGGATCAGAAGCATGATGTAGGGGAATGTCGCGGTGACGTATACAACCTGCCCAGGAGAGGAAAGAAAAGAATCAAGAAGCAGCGACAGCAACTGGCTTATTTCACTTGGCATAATATCCTCAAGGTTCACCCTTTGTCACATATTGTAAAATAACCTCCTTTTCCAAGGCTGACTAGTATTCCATTGCATATACAGACCACATTTTCTTTATCCATTCACCTGCATAAGCCAGTCAAATACAGAAAGATAGGCATTACTTGATTCCACTTAAATGAGGTATCTAAAATAGTCAAACTCATAGAATCAAAGACTGGAATGGCAGTTGTGGGGTCTGGGAGAGGGGAGCTAGAGTGTCGCTAACCAGCAGGCATAAAGTTTCAGGTGAGCAAACTGAATGAGCTCTAGAGAGCTAGCGTACAACACTGTACCTATAGTCCGCAATAATGGATTGAACACTTAAGAATTTGTTAAGAGGGCAGATCTCACGTTAAGTATTCTGACCACAAAAAAATAAAATTTTTTAAAAGACAGGACAATAGCCATGGGCCACACAAGGAGCAAGGGGCAGAAGGACTTCCAGTGTAGTGGTAAGAAGTGGACCCCTCACACCGCCTGTCTGGCCTCATCTCTCACCATCATCCCCTCAAGGGCTGGGTCTCTCAGGTCTCTTGGTGAGTATCCATGGAGCGCCTATGACATGTTTGGTAGCAGTGTCTGTCAAATATTTTTACCACAACCCATGGAAAGAAATATAGATCACAACCCGGTACACGTGGAGCTGAAAAGGAACTTTCACAAAATAATACCTACATGTGTGATGTATGCTAACATTTTCTATCATACCCCATTTTATTTTATTTTTTTTAAGCTGATCATGCTCCTCTAAATGCATTTCATAATTCACCATTAGGCAAAGACTCATATTTTTGAAAAACATGGTCTTAATGAAAATCAAGTGCTCATAGCCAAGGATACGATAGGACAGGATAGGATGAAATAGTGAAGGGAAAGACAGAAGAGAGGAGGGGAGGGAAGAAAACTGTATAAGACAGGAAAGGGGGCTGGACGGTTAGCTCAGCTGGTTAGAGCACGGTGTTATAACACCAAGGTCAAGGGTTCAGATACCCATAAAGGCAAACCACCAAAAAAAAAGGGGGGGGGACAGGAGAAAGAAAAAGACAGGAAAAACCAAGCATTTGCCTGTACGCCTGGAAGCATTTGGGCTTGCTGTGTTTAGAGGCAGGTGATTGGACACAGTGAACATGAGAGACCTTTCTGGCTGGTGGATTCCACGTAAGAATCCAGACAGTGAGAGACACACAAACTTTCCCTGAGCTTCCTCACACCAGAGCTGCTAGAAGGAACTGGCGATGTCCTCACAGACGACAGGAGTTCCTGTGCTGGGGCTGCACGCAGGCGCTGGCCACGCCCCTACTTGAGGTCCTTGCAGGACTCGGTGTCCTGCCAGTACTGATCTTTTCTCCTTTGTCGCACTCTCTCTTCCAATCACTTGGTTCTGTCCTCCCTGTGGGGCCTGCCTGCTCCATCTGTTTAGATCAGCAACTTGTCAACATTTGGGAACCAGGGACACTTCTGAGAATCTGACAACAGCTATGAACCTTCCCCGCAAATATGCATAGAAAGAGATACATGTGAAAGCTTGTTTGATGGTTCAGAGACTCAGATTCCCCAGATAAAGAACCTGTGCTCTCAGGCCTCTAGCTGTAGTTGAGCTGCTCACCCCTGCTCGAGCCAGGGTTCCTCTGACCAGTGGTTAAGTCCTTCAGTCCATCCGTTCATTCATGTATTCGTCTACTTGCTCATCTACCTACTCACTCACTCACACACCAAAAACTCTCCTATGCACTAAGCACTGGGCTAGGCTCTGGAACGTACAAATAAGAAAGAATCATGGGATGGGAACTTCTGCTTCAAGAGGCCTCCAGCTGGTAGGAAAGACAGACGTGTAGACATGTAGATGATGCTTCAGGTAATCGGGAGGAGGGCAAGGGACAGTGGAGCACAGAGATGGAACAGCTCCCCACAGGGGCAGTCGGGGAGGGCTTCTCCAAGGAGGTGGCCCAGGTGGTATCCTGTAAAGGATGACTAGGAGTTTAGGACACGGAAGATGGGAATGGAAGGAAGAAGGCAATGAACAAAATTCCTACCATCATACATGTGATAATAACAGTGGCTACATTATCCAGCACTTCCTCACAACAGGCATTCCTTCTTTGGGTAGGCAAAGTTATCCTCTTTGCACATATGAGAAAGGTTAGAGAGGTCGCTCATAACTTGCCCAGGTTGCCCAGCTAATGAATGGTGACCAGATGTGGGATTCACAGCAAGGCCTGCTTGACTAGAAAGTCACACGTCCAACCATCAGGCTATATACCTAACCCTCACGGCAACCATGCAAATGCCCGTTTTAGTTTCCCCATTTTAGAGATGAGACTCTCAGAGAGGTTAAGTCATTTGGGTAGTGAATGACAAAGCAGAGGTTTAGACCCAGTCTTCAGAAATAAAAATTAGAACCAGAGCGGAGTGGTGACAGTGGGTCCTGTGGACACAACCTGGAAGGTTGGGTTATTTTACCCAGACACTGTCTCCCATCTGCAATGATGACACCATCACAAGCCCACTCACAGCCCCCACCCCACCAATTCTGCATCCCTGCTCCCAAACCATCCATCGATTCAATTGACACATCGTAATCAATACAAACAATCTCTTGCTGTCATACATAATGTAAACCAGAAAAGATACACGAAAGTCAAATATATAACAAGACACCAGCAATAGCTATTAATAATAATAAAAAATGAGGCCAGTAAGCAATAAGGGTTGATGGTTCCCACCCAGGAGCTAATGGTGTTATAAAATCTCCAGTTTCACTTAGCTTTGTATGTATCATCTATGATAGATCTTCAGGATTTCATATAAATTCTTGATTCTTTTCCTTCAAAATGAACCCCCCAGTCCACCAGCTTAAGTCTATGAAAAGTCGGGTTGAGGCTAACCATTTGTTGCTTTCATTTAATAATTGCCACTTTTATCTCTGTGGTATGATTATTTAAGAAGATTAATTATCCAGAATGTCCAAGAGTCTATCTGTTCCAGACTTATGATATTTCTGGAACTTAGCTATCTTAACCCCCAATGCTCACAAAATTTAAGGAAAAGAGTATCACCACGTAAAATACAAGAACAACTCAAAATCACAGAAATTTATCCTTCACTCCTGAGTCCACTTTGATGTGATTAAACTTGCTGCCTGTGCCCTGCCTGGTCTCTATTGAGTGGATTTGGCCACTGGGGTACCATTAATGGGGTCACTTATAACCTGGCTAAATGTTCCCTCGCTGTGCCCAGGCACACACATAGCAGACTCTCCTCAGTTACTGCGATGGCATGATTTACTAGGTGGCTGAGGATTATTTTGAAGCAATTCTGTTATTTAGAATCCTAAATCGATGCTCTGCTTCTACATTACATTTAGGAGAACTACACTCCCGCCACTGGTATCCACACCTTCATTTTTACACTCCTTTTAGAAAACTACAAGGGAAATAAAATATTCAAATGAATTGCCCAAAGACCACAGCACAGACAGGGCATCAAGCTGCCAAGATGAAACTACTGGCTGGCAGGCATTAGCCTAGAAAAATTCATTAGTAAGTTGCGGTTTGAGAGCCTCCAGTCAGGGTACAAAAGGTGGCTTAGAGGCATCATTATGTAACACGCACCAAGTGGAAAGTGGTATGAAAGTTGAAAACGCAACACTGAGGAAAGCCTGAATCTGTCACTGGTCTGAGCCCCCTAAAAGCCCTTCCTAGCCTGTTTCTACCCTTGGCCACACCAGACACTTGGATATCATCTTTAATCTTTCCTGAGAACAGCTGTAGCCTGTCAAAATCCTACATATCTTGTGATCAAGAGATTGCCCATAAATGACATGCAAGCTGCCAC